>NW_021940545.1:5299989-5312760 GCF_001715985.3 Manacus vitellinus
GCTCCAGCCACTCCAGGGATTTGCACAGAGAGGCTGGTAAATCATGATTTCCTCCTGGTTCGTGGCTCCGGAAGGCTTTGAGATCTCAGTGGCTGTGCCTCGCTGCAGCCGATCGCACAGAAAGCTGCTCGGGCACGGGCACAGGGGGCCGGGGGAGCAGCGCACGGAACTGCCAGGCTCTGGAAATGCTGGGTCACTCCTCCCCTGCAGCCCCGGCAGCATCACAAGGGCTGAGCCGAACCGGTTTTCACTTCCCACCGCCGGTTTACACATCACATCACATCACATCACATCGCCTGCCGAGCCCACACAGGAAAGAATGAGCGGTGGCAGGGCAGGGGGTTACCTCGGTGAGCTGCACAAGGTGTGTGCAGCCCTGGAGAGGAAAACCCCAGAGGTCTGCCTGGTTGCACATGTCACCAGAGAGGAGAGGGGTGGTCAGTCCTGCAGGCACTCCCAGCCCAGAATAGCCACTGTCCCGTGAATTAAGTGCACGGGGTGTGCTGGGAAGTTGTTGCCAGGGAAATGAGCTGCTGACTCAAGAGCATGTGGAATAAAGGAAATGAAGAGGAAGCTTGTATGAGTTAAAACTGAGAGGAAAAAAACCAAACCAAAACAACACCAAAACCAAACGACAGCAGCATTTGTATTTGCAGAGTGAAATCCTGGTCCCAAACAAGCATCAAAACTCCCGTTGCTTTTGGGGTGGATTTCTCGCTTCCAGCAGGTCCTAGAAATGGGTGATCTGTCCCCTTCAGCTTCCAATATCCCTTAAAAAACGAGGCTGTCCCTTTTCACAGAGCACAGAGCTGTGTTGGAGTGGGGAGCAGTGCCAGAGTTGGCTCTCCAACCTCATCAGCACCGAGCACAGCAACCCACTCTGATGCCCAGCCATGGAGACACCCGCAGTTGTCATTAGTTAATTACTCATTCTCAGTAATATTCACCCCTAGGAATTCTTTGGGATCCTTCCACTGTGGAATTCACGGTCCTGGAAATGAACACACATTCGTTTCAAGGGCATTCGTTTGAACACACGTCAGTTTTCAAAGCAAACCTCTGTGGAGTCAGAAATGCAGCAGAAAGATCAGCCCAGCACGGGGCTGGCTCAAGGGCTTTAAACCAGCCTGGGGTTGTGCTTCTCCCACGTTGCTACAGGAAAAATCATGTTATGCACATCAATCTAATGTTCTGTCAGCGCCAGGGAAGTCTCCCAGGTGGAAATGAGGGAAATAAGGTTTACATAAATAGGTTACACCGAAATCCGGACTTACCTTGCTCTCCCCTGTGTCCTTTCCTTCCTCTCTCTTTGCCCAGGTTTCTTGGGGTAGCAGCAGCAGCAGCATCCAGTTCTCAGAGTCTGTGTCTCCGCCTCACCCAGGTTGGTACAAAGCCGGTGCACATGTCCCATCCCACTCCCTTCCCAGTTTTCCCACAGCCCGGAGCGTTCCCAGCCCTTGGCTGAGTCAGGCACTGCCCGCGGTGCAGCCAATCAGCACCTGAAAGGAGCCCATGGAATGCAGATGAGGGGCACTCTCACCCCTCGGGAGCACTCTCACCCCCTCTCTTCTCTGCAGGTCGTTTTACCCACAGCAAGGACCAAGGTCCCCTTCAGGAAGGGATGCACATCCCCCAGGGAATAACACTGCTGGCATCACCTTCCCCAGGCTCTGCTCTCTGGGTTTCACTGGACACAGAGGGTCAGCCCTGGAGCACTTGGCTGACTCCTGCTCTGTTCTCTCTCTCCTGGCAGCATCCAGAGGAGTGAGAGGAGTGTCAGGTTCTCAACAACACAAAGAGTTTCCTCCTCCTGCCTGTGAATATCCAAGGAAAGGGGGGAGAGGGGTGGGGGAACAGCACTTTGGGCTCACAGATCCTTCAATTATTCCTCAGCCAAAGCCCAGAGACCAAAAAAGTTGTCCAGGCACATTGCATGGACAAGGGAATTATCGAACCATTCATAGTTGGGAAGCAATTTGCTTATGTTAATAAGGAAATGTGAGACGTACCAAAGCTTTTTCAGGCTGGAAAGCCTCCACCAGTTTATGTATTTTGGGTGCTTCCACTTCCTCCCCACATCCAGCCAAATGCTGCCACCTTGGACCTGTGTGTGCAGCTCCACTGCCCTCAGCCCTGTGCCCTTCACGTGGACAGGGCTTTGCTTTTCACCATATTTAAACACAGGCTGAAAGGACAATAATGCTGAAAAGCCAGCTCTGCTGAGAGCTTTCCAGGAACTCACCCTTTGGCCAGGAACACTATGTGGAGGCAGTGCCACGTTATCCCTGAGCTGCTGCATTTGGTCTGCTCAGAACTTCGTCCCCTGTCTGGCTGTTTGGGGGATAAAAGAGCAAATTACTCTCCTGTGATCCCCTTCTTCCTGCAGATGCAGCTGCCCTGTGGCTGGAGATGGGTGAGGCACGGGAACAAGCCCTGTGCCAGGCTGTGGAGCATAAATCCCTGCATGGCAAGATTCTGGCTCTGTAAACACTTGTAGGAAGGCTGGAGGGTCAAGAATCTGAGGGAGTTTCCATCTGGATCCCAGTCCAAAATGCCTGGGGCCAGAAGAGTTTCCAGCAGTGTTTAAAGAGCTTCTTTCCAAGGGGACTGAAGTTCCCCAAGTTACTCACATGTTCTGAGCATCTTCCTCCTGGTTTCTGCTTCCCTAGAAAATCCACCCTGAACTCGCAGGACCTTTTCCTTTGTCTAAATCCACAGGGCTGCTGAACACATGAGAGCACTGAAACCTGGCCTGGGGCAAAACCTGCCCCGTGTGACACTGAATAACCTGCTCCTGTCTGCTCTCCCTTCTCTCCCAGCCCCTTTTGATGCAGAGCCCATCTCTTCTGTTCCCAACTGCTGTCCCTCCTGGCAGTTTTCCAACTGCCTCTCCTGTGAGGAAAGCCCCAGCTACTTGGAGCAGCTGATAGATTCCTGTCTGCAGTCGGATGCGCCCTCGGAGCCAGCCTGCAGTGCCTTCCAGCCATCACACTACACCCCAGACACCTTCCAGCCGGTCCCTCTCTGCTTTAACCAGGGCCTGGTAAGCTTTGTGTCCCCGGGGAGCAGCCACAGGGGGAAGTGGGGAAGGGAGTCACGTCCTGGGGCAGAGCAGCAGCCAACCACTTTGGGAATCTGGCTGCTTTTAGGGGATGCAGTGACACAGGCTGCTTGGGTGGGCTCTGAAGGGTTTCCCAGAGGACAGGGAGGCCCAGACAAACCAAGAGAGAGACTGCAGAACAGGGGATGTTCCCTCTGCAGGTCCTGTAGGTTTTCAGCAAAGTTCCTGCTAGTACCTGTCTAACTCACAGAGAAACTCCCTATTAACACTAATGCCACAGGAACTCACTCTAAACTCCTGGGTTTAGACCCCCAGAGACCAAACCATCTCCCTGGGTAGGCAGCCCCCCCTGAGAAAGGCAAATTCTGCCTGCTCTCCACATTTCCCAAACACCCCACAATTCCCCCGACGATGCCCTGAAATGTCCTTTTTTCCTTTCTCCTGTTTTTTTTTTTCTCTCTCTCCCTCACCCTGCAGGCTGCCAGCCCTCCCAGCTCAGCTGACCTGCCCAGCCCACTGAACTACAGCTGCTCCCCTGCCCAGCTCTCTCCTCTGACCCCGCTGACCCCCAGCCCTCCCCCTGCTCTGGACACCAGGACCTATGGCTGCCCCGGGGAGGAGTGGTCCTGCCTTGCCCCCTGCCCCTTCCCCAGCCCTGCCTGCTGCTGCACAGCCTGTGGCTCCCAGCCCTGGGACAGCAGGGTCCCCCAGTGCTTCCCCTGCCCCAGCACGGACTGCCTGGACTACCTGCCCCCCCTGGCCATGGCCGAGGACTTCTTCAGGAGGGACAGGAGCTGGGACATCTGCTACAGCTAATGGGGGCTGTGGTTTTGCACACCCACTCCACCCAGAGCAGCTTAATTGCCCATGAACTATGCAAAGTCGTGCTGCCTGACACAGCCCGGGCTGTTCTGCACTACTCACACGTTTTTGTACACCATGCTGTCACTACATTAATCCTCCTTGATGTTGTCGTGGTGGTGGTGGTCTGCTGGGGTTGTTTTTCCCCCCCTCCTGTCTGTTTTTGTTGATGTTGTTGTTTTTTAAAGAGATCCAAAGCTGCCTTATCCGACAGGTCGTCACGCCGGCTCCTTTTGATACCAATAAATGATTTTGTGCACCTGCTGAAGCCTCTTCATTCCTCACGTGCTCAATGTCAGTGCTTTTCTCTCGTGCTGGTGAGCCAGGGCGCTGCCCCTGTCCTCACAGAAAGGTTTTGAGGAGCTGCACGAGGAGCACTGACTCAGTGACAGGAAAGGTGTCACTTTAACCTTTCCAGCAGATGAAAGGTCTGTGTGTGTGACCCAGAGCCCAGCACTGTCCCCACAGAGAGCTGTGAGCTGGATCTGCAGCTCCTCACCTGCTGCCCTGATGATGTTCCCTAGTGGCATTGGCAGAAAACTGCTGTTTTCCACCCAAGCCCAGGGCCCCTCAGAGCTGCAAAGAGGTGGAATCAGCTGCCAAACTTCTTTGGCTGCTGCTCAGCACCAGCTTCCCTGTGAGAAGCGAGAAGCTGAGGTAGTTTGGCAGCCCTTTGTGGAGTTGGGGCTGTTGATAACATTTTTTTTCTGCACCTTTCAGCAAAATCAACTGAACAGGAGCTAAATGATTTTTTTTTGTTGTTGAAGTAGATAATGGGAAAGTTACACCTGAGTATTTCCTGTTTCTTGCATAAACCCAGACCTTTCTAAGACTCTGTCTCGTCTCCTTTTAATAGCACTGGGGGAGGCAGATTGCCAAGACACCAGTTTCTCAGCTGAGCACCCAGACTGGAAAGAAAGAAGCATCTTTTCACATTAAATCCAACAAAAATGAAAAAAAACCTAATCACCTGTGAAGACAAAGCCATAATTTATCTAGCTGTGTGCTCACCTCCTCCAGGCACTTCTGCACTTCACTGAAAAGCTTTCCAGTCCCTTTACCTTATGCCAGGTGGCAGGTTTTTTTCCTCCAAAACATGCTTTAAAATATTTTGACAACTTCAAATAATATCTCCCCTTCCCCCCTGCCGTTACCTGATTAATCTCAGAGGCTGCCAAAGTGATAAAGTCATCAGGTCACAGAACACTTACAAACAGCTGTGTCTTTGCAGCGGTTCGAGGTGTGATCACCCCCGTGCAGAGACACCCTGCTAGGTGTCATTTTAGCAGTGCTGGTGGGTGCTTCACCCCCTGGGTGTTATTTTGGGACAGTGGAGGGCAACACTCCTGCCCCAGCCTGCTCCAAGCCTTGCTCAGTGCCACTACTCAAGGAGCAGGAGCACCTTGAGCCACGGTCAAAGCCCCTTATCAGTAAAGTGAAAGAGCCAGAAGGAGATAAGGCTGAGGCAAAATTCCTGAGGCTTCTGGAGGAAATGGGGTGTCCACATCCTCCCCACGGGCTGGCAACGTTGGCCTGAGCTTGACAGAGCCAAGGGGATGCTCTGGAGAGCACAGGGCACGTGAGATGGTAGCTAAGCACCCGAGGAGGGCTCGTGTTAATACATCTCACAGCGAGGGGAGGAGTATCCTAAATCCACACAACAGCTCCAGCAAGGAAATCAAGGGCTAGAGGCTAACAAGATATCTTTCACCTCCACATCTAGTAGCCTCAGCTGCTCTGAAATTATCAACTACTCCACTGGGATAAGGATATTTTTGGCAAAATATTTCTATGCACCAAGGTCTCCAGGCTCTAACAGCTTCCATTAATTAAGTATCACTGCCCTCCATCCCCTGCAGCCTCTTCCTGTTGCCCTGCTGCTCCTTCTCCAGTTGTTTTGCAACGTCCCAGACTGGAAACATGTCTGAGATGCTGTTCCCCAGCTCCCTGTCAACAGCTCCAGGCCACACATGCAGTGCAAGTAAAAGCTTGCTGGCTGTTGACACAACGTCTTGTTGACACAAGGAAGGAAAAAAAAAACACAACAGAGGAACCATTCAAAGGTTGATTGTGCATTTTCTGGCTATGAGGAACACATTCTTTCCCTCCTTTATCCCCCCCAAAATAAAAAAAGGGTTCAAAGTCACTTTGAGAGGTGGTACAGCCCTATTGAAACTCTGGTGTGTCATCAGTCCCTGCCAGGTGAAGCCCTGCCAGCCTTTATAAACACGTGTTTACACAAAAATGAGGATCATCTCATGCTTACAAAAGCCATGAATAACTCCAAAAGTAACCTGCAGTTATAGAGAAAAGAAAAGGTTCTTATTTTCCCAGTTCTTTACCAGTTGCACAGAGTATTTGATCTAAAAGTTTGGCTTGCCAACCGACTGACAGCTTTTCTATGGTGCCACTTCAGAGCATTTGTTTGGTGATAACAAGCCTTTGTTATTAGCAACTTCTCCAAAGCCACAGGTAGGAAGAGATAAACTGTGCAAATAAAGGGATATCACACACTGCCAGTGGGAGAAGTCACATTTCCCCTGAAACAGCCACAGAAAATTGAGGGGTTAAGTGTGAACTGTTTAAACCAGTGAAATTCCCCCAGTGCAGAAGACACCTTGGAGGCTTAAAAGGGATTTTCTTGTTACACAGTCTGGTTGGAAAGGAGTTCTACCTGCAGCAGCCTCCAGCTGTCTGGTGGCTCCAGTCCAAAGCCAACATGAATAACTTGTTGGTTGTGGCTTCAGAGCAGCCCTCTGATGTCTCAGCTTTGGGAATTTAGGCACAGGCATACCTGGAGAGAGAAGGAATCCTTCCAGTGTCTGTCACGGGCTCTTCCCACTGCAAACCTCACCTGTCAGCTCCGAGCAACACCAGCTGCCAGGGGGATGCTCTGAATGGAGCCACATCCCTCCCCAGGAGGACGTTTTCCCAGATATTCTGGAGGTGGTGATGATTCCAGACAATCCCATTGCAATTACAAACAGCTACAGCAACCACATTGCTCTGCACTGATCACCCAACAGCAGGCAGGTGACACAACACAGAGAAAAGCCACTTGAGAAAAAGAACCCATGTATTTTTTTTTTAACACGTGCTGCAAAAGGACTCCAGTCATCCCACAGACATTTCTAGATGGCAAAAAGCTTTTTTACATGTTCCCTGGTGCATCACATGCCACATAGTCTGGTAGCTTTGTCGCTGGCAAGTTCAAGAAATGGACATTTTATTGATCATTTTGTCTTGACACACGGTACTAACTCACTGATAGTTATCCCTCAATCCAGGGCTTGTTATAACATCCTTCAAAGTAAGAAAGCACATGCTTTTGCTGGCCTATGCCCAGGTATATGCAAATTTATGCAAACACATGCAAATACATGGCTGGTTTTTTTTTTTCTTCAGGGGATGTTGGCAGGTTTGGAGATGTGATGTAGTGGGAAGCAATAGCAAAACAGCAGAGAGGAGGGCTGGAAAATCGAGATCTCTGCATTTCTTAAGAGCTTTTGTTCCAGTCTGCTAAAGAGTTGTTTAAACACTGCAGGCCTGGGAGACTGACAGTGCTCCAGAAACTCCCACGCCCCGAGTCAGGCAGGGGGGGATCGAGGAAGTGCTGCAGTGATTTAAGGGCTCTGCCCTTCACTTCACTCCTCTGGCCTGTCAGGGAAAAGAACTTGTGCAGCCTTGAGAAATCAGCCAACTAGAATTCGGGGGGAGCGCTGGGGGTTGAGACATCCTCTGCCAAAGGGGGGGCAAAACGTGGCTTTGGCTCCCTGCAGGCACCTGCCCTCAGTGTGCTGAGCCAGCAGAGCCACTTCTGCAGTGATTGCACAGCAATTCACCAACCATTTCACAGAAACACTAAGAAGAACCCATTGAGACTCCCCCTCAGCTGAGAATGGCAATGGGAGGGGGCTCACCCATTGCACTCTGACCCTGCTGTGCACAGACCCACACGGGTTTTCTACCCTGGACCTGCCTAAAAGTTATCTCAGACCCAAAGGAATCCTGTGTCTCCTACACAGGCTCAGGTGAGGGTTCAGCTCCCCACCCTGAGGTGTTTTCTGAGCTATTCTGTGCCACCAGAGCTGGAGATTTGGGACTGGATTAGGTGTCTCAAAGAGGAATCCCTGCACTGGGAAGCACTGAGGAGCCACCCAAACCTGTGCTGCTGAGAACCTGCCCCTTGTACTTGCTCTTAAAACCATCTGTTTTCTTTTCTTGGGGTGGGGTGAGAGACTGGCCATGGGGAGCTGCTTCAGGTTTCTTCCAAAGCACTAAGAAATGGGGTAGCAGCAGTTTGAAATAACCCTCTCTGGGGTCTTGGTTTGGATGTCCATTCCCTCTGGTGAAAAACAGCCTTGGATGACTCCTCAGGCTGACCTGACCTCTTCCATCCAGCCTTTTCCCTCCCCTCAGGTTCCTGCATTCCCAGGGCAGCAGGATCAGTGGGAACTGCACATCACAAAGGCTCCAGCATTTCAACCAGTACCTCTGTGCAGGACCCAAAAGGAGGCACAGTTTGAGGGTGTCTCAGAGCAGCATTTCTCAACCTTTTTGTAGCCAAACTACCACCTGGTGCTCCACCACCTCCACGGGCTTCAGTTGCCACCAAATCAAAGCTTGGCTGTGCTTCAAACACGTCCTTATTCCTGGAACAGCCATTTGCTTTGCCTGCCTCCTTCCCTGCAAACAAAGCTTGAGGCTTATCAGTATTCTTTGGTAGCAAAATTCAGTATTCAGCCATTTGAAATCTCATCTCCAGGTTGAGAAACACTGTCTTCCCACCCTGGTAGGAGCAGGGATTTGTTGGTGAACCACCCTCACAGTCTGTATGAGAGGCCTCAGGCCATCAGCAAGCTGAAGGTGAAGCCATTCCATGAATTTCAGGCAGCCTAGGATCTGGCATTTCGGCGGCAGGAAAGGAAGGCAGATGCAACTTTCCCTTTCTTCAGCAAATGCCTGACCTGCCAAAAAAAAAGGAGAAGTTCATAAAGCACCATCTGAACCCAAAGCATACACACACACACACTTATATACATGAATATGTGCAACTAAATACACATCTCAACACACCAGGGAGCTCCAGGAACCTTTTCACAGCTGCAGGTACAAAACCCAAGCCCCTTTGAGTGTGCAGGTGAGCAGCAATCCCATACCTGGTCCCCAGCTCTCCCAGAGGGGGCCATGTGGATGGGCTGGTCGTTGTCCAGGTTCCTGATGCTCGGGTCTGCCCCGTGGGCCAGGAGCAGCTGCACCATTTCCTTCTGGTTCTTGTGCCCTGGCAGGGCAGCTGCCATGTGCAGGGCTGTGTTGCCATGTGCCTGAAAGGAAAAGAGGTAAAAAAGCTCAGATAAAGCTCCTGCTGAGCTGTGCCACCTCCTCGGGGTTGTCCTTGAAATGGAGATCTGTGAAACAAGAGCTGAAGAAGCTCCATGTCATCACTAACCAGGAGGTGAGGGAGGATCTTTGCTCTGTTTCTCCCATGCAGGAGATTTGTGGATTTAGATTTTTCTCTCTTCTAGAGCACTACAAACTGTGGGGCTTTGATGCTTGGGGTATAACTAAATATAAACCCTGTACCAACAACATTCCTGATCACTCTACAACCCCCTGCTAAACCATACCCTCGTGTGAGCAGAGACCTGAGGGGTTATTTGAGGGAGAGAAGGATGGAACATGCATGTTTATCCATGGAAATATTTCCCTGGGAAGCATTAAGCAGGATTGGGAGGCACAAAGCCCATTGTGCTGCTACACACCACGCATGGGCTGGACAAGAGCAGAGCCAGCTGTGCTCCACACACCCCCACTGCTCCCTTTCCCAACACTTGCAAGGGCCAGAAAGCTGCAGAATCCTGAGGTCAGGCACTCCCTTGAGTGTGGATCGAGTCCAGCTGTTCCAGTAACAGGATCTGCACGAGAAGGACAGAGCTGGCTGTGGAGCTGGGCAGGGGGGCAGGATGGAGAGTGCTGCAATTTGGGGCAGGAAAGCTCTGGTGCCACCAGACCGTGCAGAAATCTGGGCCCTGTCTAGTCAGTTATGACTGGTAACGGTTTTAAATGAGAAAAACCTAATAAACAAATGCATAAGGGGAGGTATTTTTAGTCTGCAAGAGTCTCATTCGGGCAGCTGCTTGTTTTTCTCTCAGAAAAGACCATACATTTGTCGTGAACTTGGAATGGTTGGGCAGAAATTGCAATGTGTGCTGCTATTCCAGCTGTTAAAACGAACACACATGATTTTCAGGTCCTATTTATCAGGGATGTTGAGGCAGAAAATACAATAGCAAGATCCTAACAGCTCTTGTCAGACAAGGCACATTTTACAAGCCCTGAACAAGCAGATCCTTGTCTATTTTATTATCCCAGAGAGCCAAGGGACAGTTACAAGCTCTTTACAGGATTTCTCGTTAAAATGGAAATATCTGCATTTGTTTGCTGCACCTTTGTGGCAGGAGCACTTGATAACTTCCAAATCCAGGCCTGGGCTCAGAAAACAAGGATCTGACAATGCCTGACCTTGAAGCCTCATGTTGACTTTAACAGGGCTGATGGGAGACAACGGCCAGAGCACCAACATGTGGGCTCTGGGAACCCTTCAGGTGAAAAAGACCTTTAAGATCTCAGTGGGTTTTTTTTTTTTTTCCCATTGTGAAATCCCCAAGGAAGCAGATTTGCAATGAGACAACCACAGCAAGCAGTGGGTGAGCCAGGGAAGCCAAAAATATGGACTGCAGGGTGCCTGTTTCCTTGTTTTCTTCGTACTTAGAAGAGCTAAAAATCCAGGTTGGGTATCAGACAACCTCCCCATCACATTTCTCACTGTCCCAGACAGCTCAGCAACAAGGCTGAAGACTCCAAGTGATCCTATCACAGTAGGGAGCTCTCTGAGGGTTGTGATCAAGAGACAAGAGCAGCCTGCCATGGACAAGCCAGCACCTGCCTGATGGGTCTCCAAAGATACAGAAGGAATGTAGGGAAAAGGCCCTTCACTGGACAGAGAGACACAAACTCAGTGCCTTTACCCACAGACACAAAGCCAAACATGCTTCCTACAGAAATCTGAAGGGTAAAAAAAGGACTGAAGCTGTCCAGGATCTGCCTCCTGAGTGAGCTGATGGAAAACATTCAATTCCTTTTTGACAGACAAAAACGTGTGTGTGGGAAGAGAAGAACTGGAATCTGGAGGACCCCAATGCCTCTGGTGCAGCCTCCCACTGCAGCACAGCTCCCACACTACTCCCAGCATCTCCTCTGCCTGGAGCTGTGCTCACAAATCCCCCCCAGGCTCGCCCTGACTCACCTTGTTGTTGACAAAGTCCTTGGACTTGAAAGCGTTCAGCTCCAAGAAGTATCTGAGCAGGGAGATGTTCCCATCCTGGACTGTGTAATGAAGGACTGTCTTGTTGCTTTTCACATCCTGTTTATAAAAACAGGAGAAAAAAACCAAACAAAACAAAACCCAAACAGAATAAGAACTGTTCTTCAGAACAACCTGGAGATATTCCATAAACCCAGGCCAGCTCTGCAGCTCCTGTGGAGCATCTCCTTCCCTTCAGCGACCCTCTGACCGCCCAGTGTTTGCTCCAGGCTGCAAGAAAGGAGCCCCCAAAAGCAGCACCTAACTCTGCAACCAGTCCCTTGGAACATCCCTTCTCCAATTCCCCATTTTTAGCACGGCAGAAGCGCCAGGGAGGACTGAGGGATGGCCGAGCTGCCCCTCACCCTGCTGTAGATGGAGGCCCCGGTGTGCACCAGGAGGTGGATGCAGGACTCCAGCTCCTCACTCTGCTGCTGGAGGGCTTTGTGCTGCTCCTGGGTGAGGCTCTGGCAGCTCTGCTCCCGGAGTAGGGCGTTGTGGGCCAGCACAGCACAGTGCAGGGGGGTATGGCCTGCAAAAACAAGGATGGCAGGGAGAGATCCACAGTCCAACCCGAAATACTGCTGCACAGAGAGGAGGCAGAGCTGGCACAGAGAGCACGTGCCTCTCTCTGCATGTGTTGCCAAGACACAAGCCCTTCTCTGCTTTCCCATGTACCACATTGCCTGCATGGACAATTTTTGGGGCTCTCCAGTGCCTGCTCGTTTCCAGTTGTGCACTGAATCCCCTCTGAACCATTCAATTCCGTGGCATTTGAGTGCTCAGACACAACTGCCTCCCCCCCAGGCAGTTCCTGAACCCACTCTGGTCTCCCAGCCCCAAATCCCAACGGGCAGCAGACAATGAAACAGCCAATACAGGTTTTCAGGCTGCTGTAAAATATTTGTGCAAACGTTTTTACCTTCAAAATCCTTCATTTCTAAATCAAGAGGGAAACCCAGTGACAGTATAACCTGGAAGCAACAGAGAAATCGAAAATTTCAGTTCAGCAGAACAGTGTCCAAGCCAAAATCTGTGAAAACCAACAAACTTTGAAATCAAACAAATCAGATGATGATAATTTCACTGCAAACTAAGCCCTTTTTTGACACTAGATATCAATGCTGTGAATCTGTTTCCTAACAGGGATATTCAAGGTTACACAAGATGATCATGTTCCCTAGTTTCCTAAACCCCACCTAATTATAATATCATATTAGATTTATAATATCATATTAGATTTATAGTTCAGAACAGTAACATTTAGCCACTGCCCCCAGCTCAGGAGTTCCAGCCTCCTCACTGTCACCATGGATTAGGCAAAGACACCAGTAACACCAGTGCATATTTATCCTGAGTTCTCCTTGACAAGCAGAAATGGAAATTTCTCCTTGACAGGTTCAGCCAAACTTTATCACCTAAAAGTTCACCAACACTGACAATTCTCAGGTGGATTTATTTGCTTTTTGGTTTCAGTGTGTGAGAA
>NW_021940545.1:5315260-5354265 GCF_001715985.3 Manacus vitellinus
AGTTGCTCATAAAACCTTCAGCCTCAGAGGCTGCTGCCAACAAACACACATCTTGCTGGACCAGTGTTTCCTCAGATCACTCTATAAAAAAGAACAGGCTCGTTCTCCTCCCACCTCGTTTCTGCTCCTGCCACCTTGGCAAGGCTCAGCAGTGCCAAACCTTCCCCTGCACTAACAGAGGGGCAGAGCTGGGTTTTCCAGCTGTTGCCAGTCGTGCAAAGCCCCTGCCCACCCCAAACCCCTCTGGCTGCAGGAGGAAGGGGTCCAGCTTACCTTTCCTCTGTGCTCCTTGGCATCGAGTCCCCTCAGCGGCTTCACTCGCTCTGCAGCTGCCCGGGCGTGGGCCCTCAGGCCTTTAGCTGCATAAATATGTAGAATTCTAAGACAGCAAATAGAGACACGGGTCACTGCTCGGCCATGGACAGTTCTACAGGGTGGCACTGCCACTTTTGGGGGGTTTCACACCCCGTGTTCCACAAATCCACGCCAGGAGCCTCAAAGGGCTCAAAGACCTTAAAGCTCCCACTCCCATGGAAAGGGCTTCCTACCTCAAACAACTGCAGTGTCCAGGAGCCCTCAGCACTCCTGAGCTCTGACACGCTGCCTCCTTCCCACTTCAGCACTTTCCTTCGGGTGAGATTCACCACTGGGAGGTACCTAAGTCCTCCCCAGCACCCAGTGGTGGGGCCCAGAGTACCATATTTTGTGGATATATCACTTTTTGGGGTGATACAGCCCTGTATGTGTTGGTGGAATCCCACCCCCGGGGATAACACACAACCCCTAAGTGGTATATTTGTAATCAACCTGTTAAACTCCACTTCTTTATCAAACCCACTGGTCAGAAGGACAAAGCCCTTGTATTCTGGACAAGACACAGAGTTGTCACAACCCACAGGAGCTGTGGGTTTGCTGGTGGCCCTGAGTGATGGGGAGAACACTGGGCTGCTTCACTTTGGTTGCCTGGCTCTGGCTGGAGCCACTTCCATTCCCCCAGGGCCCTGGGAATGCACAGGCAGCTTTGCAATTCCCCTCTGCACAGGGCCCTGGGAATGCACAGGCAGCTTTGCCATTCCCCTCTGCACAGGAGGAGCCCATCCCACACGTGGTTGGAGCAACCCCTGGCTGTGCCTTTTGCTCCAGACAGCAACATTTGGAGGCTTTTCAGCCAGGAGGTCGTAGGCAGTCATTTCTCTCCTCGGGTAATTCTGCAGCCCAGAGCCAGCCCTTGCCATTTCAGGAAGTATAAATGCAGCTTTCTGGCTAATCTGATTTTCAGTCAAGCTCAGCATTAGCTGTGGCTGCACACCCACACATCCCCAGGGGTGCCAGGAGAGGAGACTAGAGATTGAACTGACACATGAGCTGCTGCTGTGAGCAAGGACTGCTTGAGGAAAGTGCCTCCAGGCTGAATCATGGAATTCCTCCTTAGTCTGCTTTAAAGTGCAAAATTAGCACAAAATCTCACAGCCAATCCGTGGTTCCTGCCTGTACATACCATACTGAACTAATTGATTGCTAAACCAATGCCAGGTCACCCTTTTGCATAGGAAATAAAACACTCTAGGCATAGAAAAGTTACTGTAGATCTTTATTGGGAACAAAAAAAAAAATAAAAATTTGTCTTTTTCTAACCAGAACAACCCAGAAAGAAATTCGGAAACAGTTCATCATTGTTTTATATCCACACACAGAATTTACATACATTGGAGTGAAAAGGAATTGAGAAGCAATCTGAGCAATCACGGGCTTGATTCACAACTGCATTATCCCAGTTTTACCTCCCTTTCTTGTACTTGTAAAACTGGAGCAAGCAGTGGTGAACTAAGCTCCTTCCAATTAATTTCTTTGCTGGGTTTTTCTGCAAATATAAGCCACTAATTTCAATGCACACCTGAACTATTGCTATTTTCCAACAACTTTATGATCACTTACAGGATCTATTGCTCATGTCTTCCAGATTTGTCAATATTCAAAACCAAAATGTGCTCAGAAAGCCTTTAAGACTTTCAACCTGAGCTTGTAAACCTCACTCAGGCATTAACTGTGAGGTGACTTGAAATATTGCCTGGGTGGCAACTGGACTCCAGGTAACAAGCAGTACAATAAGTTATTTTGCTGTTAGTCTTGCAAATAATAAAATCACCTAAGGCTCCTGGGCTTTGGAAAGCAGAAAAACCCAGAGAAATTGTGTTTACCAGCCAAGAGTCTGTTGTTTATTAAGAGAACAATAAACAGAGTTAGAAGGGGGTATTTCTCCTGCAAATATATTTGCCTGTGGCATGGCACTCCTCAACATCAACCACAATATTTACAGAGGAAAAAGTAAAAGCTACTTGTTCTCCAGGAAAGGCAATCAGAAAGCTGCAAAGGGAATGTGGGAAATCTCCCACAGGCACAGGAGAGGTCCCTGATGTTCCTGATGTTCCCTGGCTCAGCACATCATCACCAGCTTCACACCCAAATGCTACAGAACAGGGAAAAATACTGCCAAATAGCAGCCATGGCACAGATTCCTTGTCATTCTGCAGGGCAGGTTTTGGCAGCCCCTGCCTCCCCAGTGATCTCCTGGCACGGGGCCACGTCCTGCAGTCCTAACTCAGACAAAACTCCTGGAGACTTCAGTGGCACCAGGATCTGCCCACTGGCAGAACATGCAGCCACTAAAGCAGCCCCCCATCCCAAAGGTGGGTATTTTAGAGTCCAGAACCACAAAAACCCCGAGTCCAACCACACCCACAGGGCTGGATTCCAGTGGCAGACGAGGCCAGACCTTCAAGTTGCACCTTTGAGTGAGCTCAGATGTTCCATCTGCCCTGCAAATAGGGATGTCTGACTGCACTGGCATTTAGTTCAGCTGTACTGGCTTTATTTTCAGATCACTGCACCAGCAGAACAAAACCACACTTTAAATCTTCCTAAGTTCCCAAAGGAGCAGCTCAATTTAGGAAAGAAAAATGCCGATTTAAGCCCAAAAATGTTTTCTAGTGGCCTAGAGCTGGTAGAAGTTCCTGCATGGACAGGGCAAAGACACACACACAAGGCATTTACACAAAAGCAGTCCTACTGAAGTGGGTCTTGGCAAGTGTGGCCTCACCAAATCCTACAGCTGGCCAAGGATACTCTACAATATTCCAGTTTGAGACCCTTCCCTGTGCCTGAGGGTGAAAGTCACCTCGTGCTGATGCTGAGCACAAGTCTGCAGTATCAAAAGCCTGCCTGGGAGAGGCAGCAGGAGCTGCAACAGCAGAGAAATCCTGTGCTGGGCCCCAGGACAAAGCAAGTTTCACACAACACCCAAGTCAGGGTGTGCTAAAGTTCCCAGCCCACCCCCCTCCCACCCCGCCTGCTTTTCCTCTGTACTCAAAACCCTCTGTGGTGCCAGGTGGAGCACTGAGTAGGTGAGGGGCAGGCCCCAGGTGTGCAACAGCTCAAAGCCCTTCGACAGACAGAGCATGGTTTAGGACATACGTATCATTGTCCTCGTCTTCCAGCAGCAGCTTCTCGATGGGCAGCGCGCCGATGACCCGCCGGGCATCCTCCAGCTCCTGGGGGGCTGGCTCGGGGATGGAGATGGGCACGGGCACAAACTGAGGCCCCGAGAGCGTGGAAGAGGCTGGCTGGTACTGCAGAGTGGAGGCTGGCAGGGCAGAGAGGGGCTGTGCCCACGGGAAGTACGTGAGGGGCGGCTGCTGCTCCGTCACCTCGAGCGGGGGCACCACGGCCGGGGTGCTGCTCCGGGGCTGGCAGGGAAACAGAACTCACTCAAACCAGTGGCCAGGTGGGGCAGGGGGTGGGGGGGACACAGCACAGACTAGGGGTGCTCGGTCTGACCTCTAACATCCCTTTTCCTCTCCCTCTGGGTGCTCTGAGTGTGACACTTTCCCCATGGGAGCGGTGGCTGTGGGTGTCCCAGGTGCTGGCTGCCACGAGCTCGTGGTCCGGTTCCCTCTAGCTTTCTGTTCCCATTCCCACCCTCTCTGTAAGCCCCTGGGACTCTCACACCCTGTGCTGGAAACTGCCTTCTTGACAGTCTCTTGCAAGTTGACTTTGCTGCCACGGGGCAGCTCGTTCTGGCTCTGGAACACCCCATCCTGAGCAGCCGTGTCCCCCACGGCAGAGCCACCCCAGAAATGGTGGCCCTTCCTCAGCACTGAAGGCCAGAGGGCTTTGGGTGCTTTGCTGGCTCTGTTTGAGCAGCTGAACTGAAGCACTGAAAGGAAAAACCAGCTGCTTGAGTTCCACTGAAACACGAGTCTCTGCCCTTCTCCTCCAAGGAGGAACAAATTATCTTGGGTCGTCCTGCAACCAAATATTCTGCTGTCTTTCCTATCTTTACGTGCTATTTTGACCTTCCTCTTCCACCAGTAAACAGCAACTTTGGAGAAATTTATTGCCAAGTCATTCTTCCTTCTTC
This sequence comes from Manacus vitellinus, assembly GCF_001715985.3. NCBI lineage: Eukaryota > Metazoa > Chordata > Aves > Passeriformes > Pipridae > Manacus > Manacus vitellinus. The sequence goes on from NW_021940545.1 coordinate 5,319,678, forward strand.
ACCTGTTGTGTTTCCTGGAATCCCATTTACCTGTGCTTTTTTTTTTTTTTAAGCTTGGAAATCAATAGTGAAGAACGCCTACTCAGCCTGGAGGAGTGGAAAAGGGCAGTGAATTTTGCCTGATTCCAGTACAACCACAGCTTTTTTTGCCCTGTTCAAACCATCCTGATGTCCAGCCAGTGCTAGAACAGCTACATGGCGTGGATGCAAACACACGAAACATTATGCAATTAAATAAATCAGACTAACTACACCAGTCAGCCCCATGGCTCTTGCTAGAAGGGACTTAGGGGAATCAGGGAATTAGCTAATTCCTTAGGGGGAATTAGCTGTCACTTGTAACCTTTGGCTCACTGCAAAACTGGCATTTTTGACTTACTGCAAAGTTGGTGATGAGTGGCTGGGAAGTGTAGGTCAGGACAGATGAAGGTCCCACCAGGGTGTAGCTGGGACACATGGGCTGGACGTACATGTCTGCTGTGTAGGGGCAGCTGGCTGCCTCGTGGGACACATACTCGGGGTAGGTGGTCCACTGGGTCAGGGGCTGCAGGGGTGTGGGAGAGGGCTGGGGGATCCAGCCAGAAGCCAGTGCTCCTTCATCTGTGACTGGCAGAGCAGGGGCAGACACGTCCATGTCGATGCAGGGCTGGCCTGATAAAAACAGGAGAGGGTTAAAGATTAAACCCAGCCCAGCACAGCCTTCCCTGCAGCAAACACTGGGAGGGTCGGGGATACATTACCCATTGGGGAATAGGAAGGAAGTGGCTGATGGGGCAAAACAACCTGGAAGAGAGAAGAAAATAAACTCAGAGGGGAAGACCATCAGCATTAAATTCAATCCCTTAGAGAAGCACCGAGGGACAGAGCATATTGAGTGTTGTCAGCTGGTTATCAGCTACTACTGCACTGTCAGTGTCTGAATTTCCCCACCCAGAAGAGCTGAGCCTGGCAGCCAGGACACATAACCCCAGCTCAAGGGGACCTTAAACTGGGCTTAAACCTTGTGTTGCAGAGGGAATTCCTCTTCAGAGAGGAGCCAGTCCACCTGCTCCCTCCTGGGAGGGCAAATACAGGCTGAAACCAGGCAGCAAATCACCAAGGATGGCTCCGGGTCACCCCTTTCCGTGCTCTTGAACAAGCTGCCTCACTTCCAAGCCACTTTTTGTCCCTAGGAATTAGATCCTGCCAAGAGCAAAGCACTTTTCCCCTTTCAGTGGTGACTGAAGGTGCTCAGCACACTAAAGGGGGTATTAAAGGTATTTGCCAGGTAACAGGAGGCTGCAGTGCCTGCTTTAGAGATGCAAAGATTTCTTTCACTGCCAAGGCAGTGCTGGGGCTGGTCAATCATTTAGCCACCCAGGAATGATTTTCCTCCCGTGTTTGCTTTCCTCCTACCGTTGCAGCTGCTGTTGCAGTGGCATTGTGGACATTCCCCCTCTTCCTTTTCAGCAGCTCCTTCACTGGCTCCTTAACACGGACGCCTTGGTAGGGCCGAGGCTGTGGCTGCTGGTCTGGAGCAGAAGCTGAGGGGGGAAAAAAAAATGCAGGTGACACTTATTTTCCTTTCTTGGAGCCCAAATCCTCGTGGCAGCCTGTTGGTCTGCAGGCTGGACCAGTCACATGGATGGAGCAGGTTTGTTTTATTCCCCTCAGACCTCACTCTGTGGCTCTGCTTTGTGTTGCTCCGTGCCCCCGACCTGCAGTGCAGCTTTACACACCCCCCAAAGGGCAAATCAGGCTGAGAACATCCAACAGGGGGGAGGTTTGGGTTGCTCAGGGCATATCTAGTCAGTGCCCTGACAGAACAGAGGGCAGAAAGAAGTAGAGATGTAAAAAAGGGACAGAAAGAAGTAGAGATGTAAAAAAGGGACATAAAAAAGTAGAGACAAAAAAAAGAGACATAAAAAAGTAGAGATGAAAAAAAAAGACAGAGGAAGAGAGGGGAAAAAGTAGATATTTAAGAGAAATACATGTTACTGAGTGTTTAGACACAAGCTACCCAAATTAGCAAAGCATCCTCACTTGGAAAGCCATTTAAACATCTTCAGTGGGATGTGAATGCCCCCTTTTGAGCACAGGCAGGTGCTGAAGTGCCAGCCTGGCCCAGAGCTGTGTTTCTGTCCCAAACAGACTTTGCTCATGGCCTGGCCAGGAGGTTTATAGCTGGGTGAGCTGGGTTACATTGCCAGCATCCAGAAATCTCAGAGCTTACCCCCAGAAACTCTGCCCCACTTCGAAAATTCAAGCCCTCAGCCAGCTAAAAAGGCCTCTCACAAAGCCCTGCAGCAAGGGAGAGCAGAGGAAGCACATTTCTTCCAAAGCCAACATTAACAACTCATATTTTACAGGGGCTGTTTGGAGGCAATTGATAGCAGGAGGAAACCAGGGGATAACAGAGCTCAGGTGTTTGTAAAGCCACCGATAGCAGTGGTGGCTCCCTGCCCCCTTCACTGCACTTTGATGTGTAAATACACTAATTGATAAGCTTCCCACTTTTAAAGCTTGCAACTGGTTTTGTGAAGCACAGGTGGATATCCAGCTCGAGTCTTAATCTTGGAATATTATTCCTCCTCGGGAGCATTTATTTAGATTTATGTTCTGTGCTTCAAATCACAGATGAATCATCACACTTTGGATCATCTCTCTCATTTACATCTAATTATAGGCACCCTGAGATGTTTCTGCTACACCTGCCTGGGAGGAGAAAAGCTGAGTCTAAATCCAGAGGTTCTTAATCAACCTCGAAAATTATTTAATGGAATAAACATTTCTGACCTTTAAAAAAAATTAAATACTTCTTTCCCTTCCACTTGGCTCTTCCATGAACTCATTTCTGACTCACCACATATAATTTAATCATGGAATCTTGACTGGCCAGGATAAATCCTTTTGGTACCAGACAGCACCACGTTTATGTGTTGAACTGTTGTCTTTGTTACCTTTATGAACACTGGGGAAAATATTTTGCTTTCAAATAGTAGTTGAAGCAAAGATGATTTTTCAAGCCTTTTCCTAATCTACCTTTCCTTTTTTGTGGACATTCTTGGTGTCATTTTAAATTAGGCTACTGGCATTCTCAGGAATCCTGTGGCTTTGGAAATGAAGTTTTTAAAGGGAATTAAGGTCACTTTAATTCTCCATACAAGCATCCACAAGGCTTTTTAATACAGGTTAAATTTTTTTTCTTTTTAAATTTAAATTGTACATTTAAATTTAATTTGTAGTCATTTACTTGAGTGAATCACCAACTCCACAAACCTGAGCTCTGCTCTGAGTCGCCTGAGAGGCAGAACTGAACCTCTTGGGGAGCATCTTATCCCCGAGTCATCACACCAGTTTCAAAGGGCCTCCTTGCAGAATTAGGGTGGGGAAGGATGGTGGTTTCTGGCTCCAGGTTTGGGGGATGGGAAAGAAGAAATTTACTGTAAAAGCTGACAAATATACCTATTCAGAGTTTCCGGTGCAAGCAGAGTAACCAAAAAAAAAATTTAAAAAAAAAAAAAGGTAAAAAACCAAAGTCTGCAGAACATATTTCGGTTCCCCCAAGCTGACCCCCAGAAGTAAAAATAATGCTAGCACAGCTGCTTTTCCACTGTTCAGGGGTGCACAGGGGCTGAGCACCACAGATGAACCACAGCAAAATGACTTTTGGCTTCAGCGGGCAATTAATTCCTCAGCGAGCAAAAAACACGAGCATTTACAAATATCAGCATTTTGACAAATAAGGACAATTAAAATATCCTCGTGAAGGAAGTACCTGGATCTAGCAGTCTCCAGCTCCTTATGCCAAGGTCTTAATAACCTCTGGAGCCAAGGTTCAATTATATTTTCATTTGAGCCATGAGTTGGAAAGGCACCAAGGTCCACGGGGCCAAATTCCATTCCAACATATCAAACTGTGTGACACAATTCCAGGACCACACAACAGCCAGGTGCTGTTCCTCAACAGGCAGCTGGAGCAACACAAAGCATCACAAGTCAAGAAAGAAGGGAGGGGATCTAATCCAAGCAGGAGGAAGCTCTGGGCTGGTTTCTCCAGCCTGTTTTGGCTCCTGGCAGTGCTGCTGCCATCCTGAGCAATCCTGGCTGTGTGCTCAGGCTCAGGCTCCCTCCATCAATGTTATCACTCCCTGTGTTTGCTGAGTGGCAGCAAAAGCCCAGCACAAGCCTTGAAGACTTTTGAACAACCCTCCCAGTATCAAGGGACAGCAGAAGAAAGCCCATACTGGTGTTGGATTCCAAACCACTCCACAGCTCAGCCCAGAAGACTCCAGTCTGCACAGACAAGGCCCCAGGTTGCCAACTTCAGTGGGCTCTGGGTGAGGATTTAACCACTCCATTAATGCTGTTGTGGAGCTCTACACACACATCTCCCTGCACTGGTTATCCCCAGGCTGATCACAGCATAGAAATATAATTTTTCCTGCTGAGTACGAGTCCAAGTCGTGTTGGACACAGCAGGAGCATCCAATGGGATCTTACTGTTTGATTTTGGGGAGCAGCTCCAACCCCACTCCAGGGGCTGATGAGCTTCAGGAATGAGTGAGCAAAATGCAGAGGAGACTGATGTGCTGGGTGCTAATCCTGTAAACCCTGGCCCTTGAGTTCTTCGGGCTTTGGAGAACCTGGGAGATGGAAAAACTGTTCCCTGAGTGAGTGAAAAGCATTGGAAGAGTCTCCCCAGGGAAGTGGTAGAGTCACTGTCCCTGCAAGTGTTCAAAACACAGACCTGGCACTTCCCAGTGCACTGCTGGTCAGAGGTTGGACCTGATGACCTTGGTGGTCTTTTCCAACCTTAATGATTCCATGATTCTGTGCCCACAGCACCTAGTGCAGCAGCCAACAACAGCCCATTTCCACATGGTTTTGCCAGCCCCAGCTTTCTGGCAGCTCAGTGTTTGTGTGCAGAACACGTTAGCACGTTATGAAGAACATCCATGAAACGCTGCTCCACGACCAGACAGAGAGAGAGAACACCAAGACACCGCCGAACAACTCAACCAGGCCACTTCAAAACGCACTTTCCTGGGCCTTTTTGCTTTAACCAGGGCTGAAAGTGGAGGGAAGGCAGTGGCAGAACAGCTGCTGGAAGGCTGCGAGTGCCGGAGCTTGACGGGTTTCAGGTCAGCGAACTTCCCATCAGCGCCACTGGCTGTCACACACACACACACCACACACACACAGGAGCTGCAGCTCACAGTGTCAAACTTCAGCCTTTCAACCCAGTCAGAACGATTTCCCACCGGGCAATTTTCGCTTTGAAAGACCCAGCTAATCCCTCCCTGCAGCCGCCACACTCACAGTCCCTGCTTCAGGAGATTTGCTGCTGCTCTGCTCCCCCCCCCGACATGTGATAAGCTTATCAATTGATCAGTGTTAAATATTCTCCCCTTGGCTTCTTTCGCCTCCAGTGTAATAAATAATTGAAGAGAAACACAATAGAAAAAAACCCCTTTTTTTTCCTTATTTGCAGTAATGCCGAAAAGCAATCTGAACTAACTCTGAATAGCAAGGAAAAATGCAGATTTCAATTAGCAAACCAGCGAATTAATGGCTGGGTATTGAAGACCAAATCACGCTTTTATCAGGTGCAGTGAACTTTGGCAAATAAAAAGAAGAAAGAGGCTTAGTTTTGTAGATGCTTGGATGCTTAGTCTCCAATCAAAACCTTTTTACAATGAGACATCAGTGCCCACTTAGCCAGGGACTAAATATTTCATCATGGTCATGATCCTGTCCTTATTTCCTGGTCAGTTACAGTTTCCCTCAATATGTTAAAAAGAGGGGAAAAAACCAAGGTGATCTTTATCTCTGCTTTGTGGTAAGTCCAGGACAGGGAAACAAAGCATTGAAATGCATTTAATTGTCAAAAATCCCAGACAGTAACATGGCAGGGAGTCACTCAGGAGGAAGGTTCTTCATTTCAACTCCATCCCTGACCCTCAGCATTCTTCAGGGTGTGTCCCTATTTCAATTGATCCAACCAATCAGTTAAAATGTTAAATACTCCAAAGTGACCCATCTGCAACTCAAGCCCTTGGAAACAACAACAACAACAACAACAACAACAACAACAACAATCAGTTATTTCTACCAAGACCCATCTGAGCAAGTTACAGAAAACACAAGGAAAACTGGAGGGGATTTTCATTTATGCTCTTTGGTGCACTAAGGGTGGGTGTTTCAGTGAAGGTTTAGTTAAGGCAAAGCACCAAATAAACACCTGGGCAGAGAATCTGCTTTACAACAAACAGAGCTCAGGGCAGGAGCAAAGAGCTGAGTGATGGTTCATTGCTCAGCATAAGGAAACAGGAGGGCTCTGAGCATAATGAAGTCAATAGACTAAATATTTCACTTTCTTACCAACAACTCAGGACAGGGTTTGAACAGGTCTGTTATATCACATTATAACTACCAAAGTCAGTGGAACATTAATTTGACAGCAATATATTTCAGATTTGTGCCCAATATCTTTGTTTTCAGGGGTTCATCTGCCATCCAAGCATCAAATTAGCCTGGATTCATGTGCCCTTGGACCTGCCTGTGCTGTTCTTGGGGGCATGTCCTTTCAAAGGAGGGCAAATGTCCTTTCAAAGAGGTCTCCTTCATCCCCAAAATGACCTAAACCAGTGGAGGTCTGGAGAGCACTGTACAAAGCCTGCATTCTGTTCCCACACAGGGAAAGTGCTGCAGGTTGACAAATAAAAATGTCAAACTTTGGATTTTTCCACTTGGGCAGAAACAAGAATCAAGGGGAGATGTGAAGACTCCTGGGAAACAACTGAAAGGCTGGTGAGTGATCCCCGTTGCTTGGATTATTCTAATAAAAAAACCACCAAAAAACACCAAAAAAAGAGCTTCCAAGTGCCAAATAAGAGCTGGATGCACTTGGCCATGCAGTGGTGGGGGCTACTAAAAATTACCTCTTTCAGAAGAAGGGGAAGCTGAGATAGACAGAAAGTGCCTTAACCATAAGTCTCACCCTCACGTCCTGATTCCTCCCAGCCCATAAATACTCTTTCCATTTTAGTAATGCAGGCTTTCCATTTAATTGCTGCTGTGGTCATTCGTAGAGTTTGACACCTGCTCTGCAGGGCATGGATGGGCTCAGTTTTTGTGCTATCCCTCTTTCCTGGTGGGGCTTCACCAGAATTGTCACTCACAGGGTGCAGTTTCACCTCTCAGCCTCATTAGCTGATACTTTCAGGGGGGCTCTGTACAACCCTGCATCTGCTGAGAGCAGGGAAGGCTTCATCCACTTCAAAAGTGCTTGGGAAGAGATTTTTCAGAGGTGGGAACTCCCATCTCTTGGTGCCAAGGAAATCAGGGCGGGGGGTGGAACAGGGGAAGAGCTGAACTCCTGCCAGTGACTGCAGCAGAAGCTGAGCATCCTGAACACTAAATACATGAAATTCTCACAGAATTTCCACCTGCTCCCATGCTTTTACATAAAAGACACCATCTGATGTGGCTGAAATGCCACAGGAGCCAGTTTTCAGGAGAGGTGTGTTCATGTTGTTTCCAAAGCAGAGGGTGACCACCCTGGCAAAGACACCCCAGAGGGAAGCAGCTGGTGCTGCCCATGAATTTCCCATCCCTGAAGGGCTGCTGGGCCTGCTCCCATCCAGCAGAATCCTGCCAAAAGCTGGGGAGCCCCGACCAGTCACTTCTGCTGTGCCGTGGGAGGGGATGTTTCGGGCTGAGACACTCGCCGGGGTTTTGCTGAGCGGAAAAACGGGCCCCTCTCCTGCAGAGAAGGTCCCCCCAGAGGGAACGACTTCCAGCTCTCAGGGTCACCCATGTGAGACTCCCTGGAGCACAGGAGCCTTTGGCCATGGCAGGTGAGGGCAGGGGCTGCCAGCTTGCCCTCTGTTCCTCCCTGAAGGACCAGAAGCTGTCCTTCAGGAGGTGCCCTCACCCTCAGGTTGAGGTCACACCTATTTGGGGGAGCTCTTGTGTCACTCCTGTGCTTTGGGTTTGGGAGTTTCTTTGTTCTTTAATGGTTTTGTTGTTGTTGGGTATTTCTTTTTATGGCTGGGGAAAACGTATGGAAACAACACCATTCCTTCTGAAACCTCTGTTTTCAGAGAATCATGGAATGGTTTGAGCTAGAAGGGACTTTAAAGATCATCTCATTCACCCCCTGCCATGGGCAGGGACACCTCCCACTAGCCCAGGTTGCTCCAAGACCTGTCCAACCAGGCTTTGGACATTCTCAGGGATGGGGCAGCCACAGCTTCTCTGGGCAACCTGTGCCAGGACCTCACCACCCTCACAGCCAAAAATTCCTTCCCAATATCCCATCTAACCCTGCCCTCTGTCTGTGTGAAGCCATTCCCCTTATCCCATCACTCCATGCCCTTGTCTAAAGTCCTTCTCCAGATCTCCTGGAGCCCCTTTAGGCACTGGAAGGGACTCTCAGGTCTCCCTGGAGCCTTCTATTCTCCAGGTGAACACCCCCAGCTCTCCCAGCCTGTGTCCAAAGGAGACCACCTTGTGTGGTCACTCCACAGCTTAGACCAGTTTACCTGCAGGGTGAGGAATGCCAGAGCCTGACACCCACCCCTGGGTGTGCAGGGCTGGGTGTCAGCCCCAGTGTCCCTTTCCTGGCCCCTCAGTCCCACAGGAGTGCAAAGCAGAGCAGCTGCTGGCAGGAGCAGCTTTCCACTGACGCTGGGATGTTTGTCCCAAACTCAGGGAAAAGCTTCCTTCACCCCTCAGAATTTCTGCACAGGCTTGCTGCCCACCTACCACCCAGGATGTCCTTTGGTCAGAATACCTGAGTGGCTTATGTTGATTTTAGTTGTGTTGCAAACCCCTGCATGGCAGAGGAAAGCTCCTGTTTCCTGGGAAGGGATTCCCGGGGGAATCCCCAGCAGAGCTGGGATTTTATGCTGCCACATTAGCCCAGGGCTCATGGAAGCACACACCAAGTTCCCTGGTCACCTGTGCTGCCTCTGCACCAGTTTATACCTTGGAGAAATGCAGTGGCTCCCATGGGGAACATCCCCTGTGGTCACAGGTGCTTTGAGGCAGATGGGGCAGGAAATGAGAGGTCACAGCTGGTCACACCAACCAGAGACTCCCAGAGCTGCTGAGAAGTCCAACTTCCACAGAAACCTTTGGGATCTGGCACCTGGACACCTGCACTGACCTGAGCAGTCCCCCCATGGGTCTCCCTGACACCAGAACACCCTCCCTGCCCACCTTCAAAGCCAACACACACCAACCATCGCTGCAGGGGTGTAGGAAAGAAGGAGCATTAATAAGATTAATAAGATTTCCAGCAGTTCCATGTTGGGAAAAGGAACTCTGGCATTGCTACGAGGCTCGGGGGACACGGAGGGACAGGCAGGTATTGAACAGAAGTTGTTCTGCCAGGAATGATCAGCAGGGAATGGCTGACAATTTAATCTCTCCTCATGCAGGCTTGTAATTCCTGCTCCCCTCTGAGCACTGCACGTGTCAAAGAAAAAAAACCAAAGGAAAAAACACCAATTTCCTCCCACCTAAAAACATCAGGTTGTTAACATTGCTTTGTCACTGCAGGAAAAAAAACCCCAAACAAGCCATTAATGGACTCGAGATGGAAGATTAGATGCAAGATTTGAATGTAATCATCTTGCAGTTTGCTCCACATCTTATAGCCACTGATCCTGAAAGCTGCACCAGATAAAGGGGGAAAGGTGTGTTGTCATGGTGCTTCCCTTGGCTGCTCAGCACTTGTCAGACAAATTGAAACATGATTGAATGAGCAGCCAGAGCTTCTTGCTGAAGGATCTAACAGCATCATTTCACAAATATACATTTGAGCTTCCAAAGCGTTCAACTGAAAAAAACCCTCCAAAAACTCGGGAGAAACGTGCAAGGGAGAAAAACAGATTTCACTGCTAATCAGCTGAGAAAGGCAAAGGCACAGTCAACCAACCTCCCAGTAAACCAACCTACAAGCTGTGACACAAAGAGGAGGGTTAGTTCCACATCAGATAAATCACTGGCAAGAGCTTAAGAAATCAAGTTCTTCCATTCAGGTGTGTTGTCCCATTCCAGGCTGGTGGAACAGCACAAAGCATGGCAGCACAGTTGCTAAAATCAGCATCATCTACTGACCCACAGTGACAGTGAAAACCCTGCAAGAAGCAAACACCTACCTGGATTGTGATCAGTAAACTATTGGGGCAAAGGTGGGCCCAGAGGAGTGAAATTAGCTTGAAAACAAGAAAATTGATTTCCTGTAAAGTCATAACTGTATTGCCCTCAACTGCTTTGTTCCTTATCTTTTTTATTAGTTGAAAAAAAACCAAACAAAAACCAAGTACATATCAAAAAAAAAAAAAAGGCAGAGAAATAAGATTTCTCACAGGTTTCACTTTTAAAAAGGAAAATTTTCTGGTACGTAACCACCGTAACCTTTGATATAATACCTGCATCCTGTTATTGTTTTTATGAATCATAGTCTTCCACTTGATTCATAGTGATGAAGCAGCAATGCCCTGAGCTCACATCCCTGCTGGAAAATGAGCATCACACCTTATCACCTGCCTGTGCTCAGCACCTCTCCACGAGTGTTCTCTCCCCTTCTGTCCTGCCCCACTCACCACAACCCTCAGGCGTCACCAGAGCCACGAAAAGCAGAATCAGAGCCCACTTACATTTTTGCCAGTGCATGTTCTACGGCAGGATGGAGCCCTTTTTTTATTTTTTTTGCCTCCTCCTGGATGGGGGTGACCTGGCTGCGAGTGCTCGGCGGGGATGTGCCACCAGTGAGTGTCAGGATGTTTCTTTGAGGTTTTTAAAAGCCCCGTGTTCCCGCTGAACCCTGTGATGTCACCACATCCTCCAACCACCACCCCCTGCACGTTTTCCCTCGCTCTCTGCCGCTCCTCGCGATGCTCAGAGGCTCCTCCAAGGGCTGTGGGCTCTGGAAGATGTTGTGCATCAAAAAAAAAAGGTGTATTTGAACAAACAACCCGACCTGGAACCTGCCCCTCGCGGGACTTGGACCACGGATTTACAACAGGAGGTCAGAAGGTTTGGCAGCAGAGGGTCTTTTAGTGAGGTTTTTGAGCCTCTCTGCCACTCAGGATGGTCTTGTTTCGCTAAGACAGTTGTTCTTCTGCTGTGTCTGGCACCTGGACACCTGCACTGACCTGAGCAGTCCCCCCATGGGTCTCCCTGACACCAGAATACCCTCCCTGCCCACCTTCAAAGCCAACACACACCAACCATCGCTGCAGGGGTGTAGGAAAGAAGGAGCATTAATAAGATTAATAAGATTTCCAGCAGTTCCATGTTGGGAAAAGGAACCCTGGCATTGCTACGAGGCTCGGGGGACACGGGGGGACAGGCAGGTATTGAACAGAAGTGGTTTTGCCAGGAATGATCAGCAGGGAACGGCACAAATCCTGCCTCCACACACCCTACCTGGGCAGAACCAGCCCTTTTTCAACGTGCAGCCCTTTTAAAACCCAAAAGTGGAGTGTTTGCTCCTGCCTTGTGAGAATCTCAACTCCCCCGGGGGCCACTAAATTTGAACTGCTGAGGAAACACCTGTAAACACTTCAGGCCTCATTAGGGGAGGACGTCCTCGGTTTAAAAAAGAAACCCCTCTTTTTTTCTGTTTTGTTTTTATCAAAATACAACACATCCCCCCCGCTGAGGAAGAAACAGCCCTTCCAAAATAGCTGGTAAAGCTGAAGGCAGGCTGAGAGAGACTCTCCATGGGAGTCTGAAGAATTAATGCCAAGTTCTTGGCATTAATAACAGCTCCATTATATCTCACCTACCCACACCATGAACACGACCTCTCAAACCTCTTAACACCCTTTCCTCTAAAAGCCAGACCACTGTGATGAGTTTTCACAATTAACACTGGTCTGGGAGCTTCCTTCCCAGCAAAATAATTGTTGGAGGCTGCACAGTGAGTCCAGGATTCTGGCATTCCCATCTTCCCATTCAGTTTTCAGTCACTGAGTTGCCAGGGCCCCAAAATCTGCTCTCCCAAATCTCCCACAAAAAGAGCAAGGCAGGGTCTGGCGAGTTCTCGGGCCAGAAGCCTATTAAAGGAATTTTAGCCTTTCAGGAATGGCAAACACCTCTTGGGAACGGGTCCATTTTGTGAACCGTTTTGCAACACACCAAATTGTGCTTAACGAGAAACCACAGGTTAATCAGAGTAAGATAAATGGTTAATTTAATTTTACTCCAAAAACTAAAAAAAAAAAAAAAAAGAAAAAAAAAAAGAAAAAGAAACAAGCCCCAAATGAAGCAGAGGGGAAAGAAATAAGGAATGTGTCATCCCCACACTGCTGCCCTCCAAAATAGCCCCCACCTCCCGGGTTCCCAGGCACGAGGGCATTGTTGAGCCACATTTTGCATATCTGCACTGCTGCTGAGTGCCAGCCCCACAGCACAACATCCTCTCTGCTGCTGAAGTGCTTAGTAATGGCAGAAAACCCCTTAGCTAATCCCACACAGGTGACCAGGTAAGCTGGAGTCCAACTCACGGCCCAGGGAAAAGCCAAATAAGTGGAAAAGAACAGTGCAACTGGTTCCAGTGGCCTTTCAGCTGCACCAGAGCAGGAAGAAATTGTGGTCTCTCATATCTCTGATCCAAAAAGCAATATCGTGTTTCTCCCTAAATTAATGGGATTTCATTCTAGGAACCTCTTAAATGTGTGGAATTAAGATAATGCAGCAGCAAATCTCTTCCTGAGCAGTGAAATTTGAAAGGGGCCAAATCACTTGTTTAGATTGACTTAAAGCTCACAAGGCAAAGTCAGGAGAAGTTCCTGGAGTGTGGCTTGAGCCAGCGTGTGAGGCAGTGCCAGGGGGGGTTTGGAGTGTTCTCTGATGGAGATTTTTTCTGGAAACACCCGAATTCTGGCAGCACAGAGCTACTGGAATGCCCAGCACGGGAAATCAAGGGTTTAGGCAGGTTCCTGCCAGAAATAAGAGCTGATTTTTAAGTCTGAGAACACACTCTGTGTACATTTGGGCTCTGCAGAGCAGCACAAGCACAGTCTGAGATTTGTACACACCAGGGCTGAAGTGCCTGTGAAGGGAGGCTGTTTAATACACCAAAGTAAATATACAGACTCATATTAAAAGGATCTATATGTGCTTATCATCTCACCTTTAACTGTGCTTTAATTGAGCTCAGAAAAGCCGTGGATAACATTAAATAACTCAGGATTAAACTGGTTTTAAGGTCTTTACATCAATACTTTAAAAATATGAAGCCAGGCAGATAAAGTCTTATTGTAATAAACATCTGAAATGAGGAAGTTGCAAGAAAGGGGCATGTTTTCCTCAGATAAAACAGTCAGCACTGTTTTGGTGGCTGATAATCCTCCATTTCCATATTTTACACACAGTTACCAGATAAACTTTTGATGTGTTAACAAAGAGTAACTTCAGTTATACATTAAGACCTGAAGTGTGTGTAGCCTGGTGACCCCACACCACACCAAGCAGAATAAAATCTCTGCCAAACACGAGCTTTTCTTCTCCTTTCATGCATTTTATAGATGCAATTTAGTTAAGGACCATTTAGTAGCGAGGTCCAAAGAAAGAGACAGAAGCAGAGAGAAAGATGAAAAACATCACTTAGCAAGTATCATATTTGCCTCTTCCTCTGACAACTGTTTGTAAATCGTGATTTGAGTTTATAAACATGAAAATGAATGATTATAAAATATAAACTTTCAGTCTACAAACATGGCAGCCTCAGAGGTGCTGGAGACAAACCCATCCTTCCCTCTTTTATGTGGCAAAGACTGACTCCATCTCCCCTCTGCCCAGCAGTGGATTCACCAAAATTCACTGCACAGGGCACAGTCACACAGACCCTAAAAAAAACCCCCTCCTGCCTCTGGTTCCCCTCAGCACAGAAATGCAGGTGAGCAGGGTGAAGGGACTGAGAGAAGGCAGATTTTTGGTGGTTGGTTTATACCATAAAACCTGATGCTGCTCTTGAGGGGGACTAAAACCAGGAGCTGCCCCTGCTCTGTCTGGCAGCACCACGGCCCTGCAAGGATTTTGGGGGCTGTAAAACCAGGGGGATATATTCTGTTTGTCACTCTGAACCTGAGCTTTACCTCACTCCCTCATCTCTTTGATGTTGTCTGACAACCTCAGCTCCAGGGAATAAGTAATTTTCTTCCAAAAGTGGATTAATGCTGTTGACAGATGTCCTGGGTGTGGGATTTTCTTGTTGTTGTGTGGGGTTTTTTTTGGTTTGTCTCTCAACATGTCAATATTAGCACTTTAATCCTGCCATACACAATAAGAAGTAGGAATATATAAGTAGTAGTTTGATATTTCAGAGAGCTTTGTGGTCTGCAAACACAAACATTTGCCTTTGAGAACACAGAAACTAAATTAATTAGTGGATCTCCACCTTGTAGGTTTGAATGGGAGTTTAGAAGACAACCATGCTTAGAAAAGGTTCTCATACTTCTTTACCAATCGAGAGAGAGAGAGAGAGAGTAGAGGAAATGAAAAGCTGAGCCTTGTTTGAGGCAACGGGATTTGCCATATGACTGGGACAGATTTGCTATTTGAGATTACAAATTCTACAAGCCAGGTCTTTGCTTTGCAGCTCGACACGGGCTGTGAAAACAGAGCAAGAAATGATCCAGAACCAAAGCTCGGGGAGGCCTGGATTTGTTCCAGCTGGTTTGTGTAAATCACATCCCCCGGCTCAGGAACATCCCACTGCACCCCGGGGAGCTCCCAGGGCACAGCCAGAAGGGCAACAGGCACCTGCAGAGGTCTGGGTCACCCAAATCCCGACCACCCTGGGGGTGTGCTGGGCTCTGGCAGCAGAACTAAACTCATCTCCTAATTCTGGTAGAGTGATGAGGTGGCTGGACAAAAACTGCCTTGCTCAAGGTCACAGAAGAAATGTGCAGCAGGGCAGAGGCCAAGCTTTGGGGCCAGCCTTGTGTACAAGATGCTAATGATGTGCTTCCCAAGAGGTGCATCACCTTTTTCTCTCAGGCCCAGCAGTGACACCGAAACCAGCACGGCACAATAAACTCCGTGATTTTTTTTTTTCTTTTTCTTCTCTTCTTTCGTTTTTTAATATTGATGTGAGCCTCACACCTCCCACATCAGCCTCTGAAACCAGCTCTGATTCATACCTCAGCTTTGATAAGGAACAAATGATGCAGCCCTTGGGTGTTCTCAGTGCTAGAGGTGAAGTCCTCGGGCAGTGTAAATCACCAAAGCCCTCAGGAGCCCCGAGGCAGCGATCCTGGGACATTCCACGTCCACTCCAGGGTTGCTGCATGGATTTTTCACACAAAGGAGTGGCCCCTACAGGTCAGGCTTTGCATCAGGCAGGGTGGAGAGCGGGAAATCCTTCCAAACTGCTGCACACAGATGGCTAAGAGAAGCTAGTTCTGAGTTCTAGAGTAGCAAGTTCTAGAGTAAAATAAAGTAAAATATCCAAGCCAAGCATAGTTGTCTACACTTAAGGAGATGGGAGATTCCCATGAGCAGGCACTTTTGGGGTGCCCAGCAACAGGACGAGGATCAATGGCCATGAACTAAACCACAAAAAGTTTCACCTCAGCATGAGGAAGAACTGTTTTCCAAGGAGGGGGGCAGAGCACTGGAACAGCTGCCCAGGCAGGGCATGGAGACTCCCTCTCTGGAGACATCCCAAACCCACCTGGATGTGTTCCTGTGTCACCTGCTCCAGGTGACCCTGCCTTGGACTGGATGATCCCCAGAGGTCCCTTCCAACCCCAACTGTTCTGTGATTCTGTGACTGAGCCAGCAAGAGGACCAGGAGCAGTGATGATCCCACCAGGCTGATGATCCCAGCCCTTCCCTGCCTGCCTGCCAAGCCAGCCTGGAGCCAGTGCCATGTAACCAATGCCCACTGAAATCCTTGTCCCTGCAGCTCCTCCCTGCAGCAGGTGCCCAAACTGTGCCTGTGCATCTCACCAGCTCCCCCCAGACAATTTTGGGTGGGATGGCACTGGGAGCAGTCGATCTCCCCTTCCCCAAAGCAGCTGCTGTCCAGGGCTGAAGGCAGAAGGGCATCTCTGTAACTCCCCCACCCACAGGAACATCAGCCCGGTGCTTTTCTGGCTCCCAGAGCTTGTGCTCCCCCAGCACGGGGCAAACCACCCATCCAAACAACCTGTTGGGAAATTACACACAGAACCACCCCCAAAACAAACCTGACGGTGACAGAAATCAAACTCAGACCTCAAATGATTCATGAGGAGGAAACAGGATTAAGAATATCATTGAATGTTGAGCACGTAGGTCGCATGACTGGCCCTGGGAGCTGCCAGTGTGAGACAGCAGGGAAGCCTGGGGTTATCAGTCAGGGAAGAAATACAGCCTAAACATTTGTTCTATGTTCCCTCTGGAGCCTCAAAAAGGCTTCTTTTCCCTGTCCTGCAGAGAAGCCAGTGACATGTTGCCCCAAAGACTGTGGTCCCTCTCTGTCGAGTTTACCAAAGCAAAATATGTTTTTAAGGAGTTCTTACCATCATGTTTTTAGTGGCCTCCCTTTCTCCTCACAGAAGCAAAACTAAAAGACCAAAGAAGACATGTAACAAGAATTCAGAGAGACTTCCCACGACCCACATTCACCATTCATAGAACTGGGTTTCATTCACAATTCCTGTGACTGTTGACATGAATTCAGATCAAACCCATTTTCTGAGAATATCTGTTTTCCACACTGAGGCAAGTCCTAGAAAGGCATCTTGGAGCTCACACTCCGTGTGCTCAGGTCATCTCAAACAGGAATATCAATGGCTGGAAGAGCCACACTGAGCCAAGCCACGTGCCCACCTCAGCAGAGCAAACCAGGCACTCAAACGCCTCCTTTCACCCCCAGATATTAAAACCCAACCACCAGCATTTCTGCAAGCTAAGGGCTTGAAACAGGTGCTCAGTATTCTACTATCAGATCAGATCTTCTGCCACAAACCACTCTGCTGCTCCTACCTGATTCATTTAGAGCGTGAACCTGGACGCTGCTACCGAGGCAGGAGTTTAAAGCCTCACTGAGTCACAAGGGAAGTCAAGCCCCCACTGCCTGGTACCTCCTGCAACACATTCATGTTGAGAGCACTCTCTGAGCACGTTTGCCCCCAGAGTTTCGAGGAGAAAACAGGACTCAGCAGCTTTGGCAGCATCCTCGTGCCTGTCTTGCCCTGAGACCTGTGATGTGGGACTGCAGAGGAGTGGGCAGAGAGCTGCAGAGAACAATAGCCCTGCCCTGAGCTGAGTGTACACAGCAGTTCCCATTGCTTCATTCAGCATTTGCTTTCCTGTGGCCTCCCTCAAACATCTGGGAAACCCCCCCTTGAGGGTGCAGTTGGTTCTGAAAGCTCGGCACGTTTACTTTTCCCAGGACACACGAGGCAGGAGAGGTGAGACAGCTCTCTCTACCTGCAGGACCACCCCCAGGCCCCAGCTCTTCTCTTCAGCCAGAGGTTTAATTCTCTGCTTGGTCTGGGGGAAAGGACTCGGTTGGGAAGTTGGGGGACAGGGGGAATAGGAAAAGCTTTGTACCATACTCACTATCCTTCCATTTTGGGGTTACTCTGACTGTATTTTGACCAAAAAAAAAAAAAAAGGTAAGTTGTTGGCATTAAAAAGAAGCCCCAACAGCAAGTTCAGTGACATATTTCCCTGCCTCTGTACAATTAGAGAGAGAAGGGCTTCATGTCACAAAGCAAAACAGCATTTTCTTGTTTAAAACCGTACCCACGTTGAGCAGAACGTTGCAGCTCATTTTTTGGGGTGTGGTGAGGTGTGATCTGCACTTGCTGCGAGTCAGTGGAAAGATTTCAGCAGCCACGCTCAGAGACACACCCAGACACGTGCCAGCCTTTGGATGCAGAGGTGGACATCAATACTGGAGTGATCTGACCCTCCTGTCTCAGGCAAACAGCCCCTGACTGCACAAACCAGCTCTGAGTTAAGAGTCCACACAACCCCAGCAAGAGCCACATCAGCCCCTGCCTGACAGCTGTCCCTGGCCTGAAACTCCACCAGAAAAAGGGCAGTGAAGCACGAGAAAAGGCTGTAATTTAGGTAAAAACAAAAGCTCTCCACTTTTCCAGTCAGTATTTACAAACTTGTTCTGAACAGGTTCGGATTAGTTGGGTGAAAGTGCCACCTGCTGGTCCCCTCCCTGGCAGCCGCTGGGGATTAAAGAAAATAACCACGAAAATAATTCGGGGGCAACACCGTTTCCCCTCAGTCCGGGGTATTTTACACCCAAGTGAATCAAAATTCTGAAAAAAGGGAGCAGTGCAGCAGCAGGCACAGGCAAAGGCGGGGGTGAGAGCAGCAGCAGCATCCTGGGGCAAACACGGCTGGTGTCCTGCTCTGGGGTTTGTTGGGGACACTCAGCTGAGCTGCTGCACCTCCAGGCACATTTATGGCACATTATAGCAAACACACACTAGAAAACAAAGTCTGCTTGCAGACACAGATTCTCCATTTCTGTCTGTAAAGCTTTTATTTAACCCCAATAAAAAAAAAAACAGTTCTGGATTTCCTCAACACCAGCAGCAAAGGAATCCGAGAAAAACACTCAAACCAGACTTTTCTGTTTAAAATACAGCACTCACTGCTCTCCAGCCACCTCTGCTACACGTTTTTGAATTATCTCTCTCTTCTCTCTTGCAGTGCAGAGAGTTAGGGGTGTTTTCCCTCGCAAAAAGAGTTTGATTAACACAGAGTTCTCTGAAAAAGCAGGGCCTTTCCTTCTGGAGGACTCAGCTGTGAAAACTCTCTGCTTTTCTCTTCCAAGAACTGCAACACTCACTGGGTGACCTTTTATTGTGCTTAATAAAGGTACAGAAACCAGCCCTAATTGAACTTGATGATTCTGGTGAGAGAACCAATGAAAGCATTTAATTTCCCATTTAATTGTCTCCTTTGTTCACCTGTCAATGGCTTTGCACACTCTGCAGTTATTTATTTTCCACACAATTTCACCTCTGAAGGTGCTTTGAGCCAGGGAAAGACTAATGATGCAAGTTTACCTCGCTGGGGAGCCTGGCCTCAGGAATCCTCACCTGCAACAGGAGCTGAGGCTGCCAAAATTCATTCAACTCCTGCTCTCCTCTGTAACTCGTTCCTGTCTGACCCAGCATCTCCAAAAACCTGATAAATTCAATGCTCACACTCCCAGGGGGAGATTTAGAACCATCAAGGGTTATGATTCTCACAGCCACGTACTCATTTGTGCTCTCAGGTGGATTTTTTTTGTTGTTGGAAGTATTATTTTATCCAAATAAAGAGGCAAATACAGCCAGGAATGTACATTTCTGAGCGTGATTCCTGTGCAACAGTAAAAGGCACGAGTAATTCTGGAAATATCAGCCAAGACCACTGTGGAAAACCCTGCAACAAAGGTTCTGGGAGCTGCATTTCCCCTCTGAAAACCATCACACATTTCCTACTCATCTGTTTATCCTGAGGGTTTCTGTGCATCCCCAGCCTGGCAGAGGGCCAGGCAAGGCTTGGGTTTGATTAATGAATGGAAATAAATTCAAGATGGTTCCTCAGAGGGAATTCAGGGATTTCCCCTCACACCCTCAGCCTGTGAAACGCTGAATAAGTAACAAAAACAACAAAACAAGACTGTAACAAACCTGGTTTAAGTGATTTCATTTCTTCCCCCGTTAGAAAACGTCATTTTCAGAGGGAAAACACAAGTTGCAGGGTTTCCCTACTCGTGCCTTTGAGTGCTCTGTAACATGTCAGACTTACAGGGATGTCAGAAAATGAGGAGAGATGACAAGGCACGTGGGCAGAACTGGAAATAACTTCTGTAGGCACTAAAATTCAGGTTTTTTTTTTTCCATGCACCTCCATGTCCTGATGTCACTGCAAAGCTCCAACATCCAATTAAACCCCCAGATATCCCCTGGCACACAAACCCTCATTAATCCTCTCTGGGTGATGGTGCAGTCACTGGTTGTGACTGCAGTTGTAACCAGCTGGGAGACCTGAACCCAAATATTAAGAGTTGGTCAGGGTTGTTTTTTTGGGTCTTTTTCTCTCCAGCTCACTCAAGGCCAGGTGATTTCCAAAGAAGGAATTTTTAAGTCGCTTTTCTGTTTGCAGAAGGGCGGAATTTTCATATTGGACAGAGCTCCCTGGGGGTTGGGTTACACATTAAACAGCGTTAAAATCATTTATTCCTTTCCAATTGCAGGCAGGGAGGGCACAAATCCCAGGTCCTTTGGAGTTCAAGTGCATCACAAATGCAGGCACGCCGTGGCCAGGTGGATAAATTCAATTTTCGGGCAGAAGTTGCCAGCACTGAGTGGAGAACTATGGGAAACACTTGGCTGCACATCCCCTATTATCCATGGTGGGAAAACAGCCCCTGGAAAAGGGAAAAATTCACCGGGGGGCTTGACAGGCAGCAAAAGAAACCTCGTGTGTTTTACCCAAGAATTAATTTATCCGCTGCCAGAAGCGGAAAATAACCTTTTGGAGGCAGGAGGTCAGGGCACAGATATCTGCCTGCTGCTGCTGCTGCTGGTGCTCGAGGCTCTCCCCGGATTTGCATGAAGTTTGGTGCCCTGATAACATCGCAGAAAAACAAAACAAAGCGGGCGGTGCCGTTTTCGGTCACAAGGGGGGGAGAAAGGTGGACTTTCCCAGCTGAACATCTCACAAATTGAGTTATGACTCAATTGCTCTGCTGCTGCTTCCCCCGAGTCTGTGGGACACGAGTGGAACGTCAGAAACACACACACAGCTGAGCTGAGGCTGGAATATTTTGATATAAGGCAAAGGGGTGTTTTCTCACTTTCCCTCCCGACGAGGCTCGATGTGTTTTCTGAACGGCCACAAAAAATAAAAACAATGGAACATTTCAGCCCCGAGTGAGGCTTAAAGAGGCAAAGCACAGAATGAATCCTGCCCTGTCATTAAACCACTGAATTTTGAGTTTAAACCACCCAGAAACGGAACGAGGTGTTCCATGGTCTGTGTAAGAGAAAGGCAACTCAAATAAAGGAAATAAAGCCAAGCAAACCCCCAAGCCCAACACGTCCAACCAAACCCACAGGGTGCCAAGGTCAGGGCTCAGGGGTGAAGGGTCCCCCAGGAAGGTTGTGTTCTGCTCCCACCCTTTTGGAAAATCCACACCTCTCAGAAAGATCCCAGCATTTCTGGGGCAAGAATTCTGCTTTTGGTGAAAACCAGTTCCTCCCAGCACATCAGCAAACGAGCACCACTGCAATTATTTACTCATTGAACAACAATATATAATAAAATACATAATGTTTTAAAACCAGTTTACAGCTTAAACTGCTCCTGTGACACACATGACCCCTTTCTGGTTCATGTCCTGCCCTCACTGCTCTGGGAGAAAACTCAAAAGAAGAAATTCCCAGGAAAACAAGCTTTGGGAAAAGACAGGGCCAAGCCTAGAAATCTGTTCAGGAGGAAATCAGTTTATTAATTAAACTTAGTTTCCTTCTCCCTGATGAAAAGGGAGAATCCCTGGACCCTGAGCTTGGTGCTCTGTGGATTTGGCTGTGGTTGGATGTGTCGTGGGTGGGGGTTTGCTTGGCTTTGTTTTCTTTCCCTGGGTTGGTTGCACAAAAGCTTTACTGCACCACCTCCCTACCTGGAATTTCTCTCAAGCATCATCTCACCAAGCAAGGGGAGACTTTGGCTGTTCCACGTATTTTCTGAGGGAGAACAGTGAATTAAATCACCAGTCACATCAACACCGGTCCCAGGGCCACACAACATAATTATCTGAGAGCTTTTGCAAGAACACTCATTATCTTACCAGAGGAGAATCCTGTAATTATCCCAGGCTGCACTGGAGGCAGAGTAAGGCAGGACACCACATGTTTTATGGGGACCTCTGCATTTTTCTGACTGGGACCTGTTTTTCTGGGGACCATCCCATTTTTCTGAGCCCTTGCATTGGGCCCCAGGCACGAGCAGCCTCATGAAGGGCAGCTCAGGGCTGTTGACTGAGAAAACAACCCCTCATCCCACAGGAAGGGTGAGATCTGCTCAACCTCAGAGCAGCAAACTGGAAACTCTCTGAGAGAATTGGTTGAACCCCTGGGCAGGTAAAATGCCTCTCATGGTACTTCATTGCCAGCTCTGAGGTGCCAAGATTTGTCTTTTTTGTCGTTGTTTTGTTGGTTTTCTTTTTTTTTTTTCCCCCTTCCAACTGTTCTGGTTTATTTAATTTTTGGAATTTCACATTTCTCATAAAGAACCAGCACCTGGAATCAAGTGGGTAAGAGTATTTCTCCAATTAACTAAGAAAGGCCAGTCCCAGGGACTTAACCTGCAGGGAAGTACTTGCAAACATGAGCCTAAAAGAGTGTTTGAGATTCAAGAATAGACTACAAATATGAAAACACTGAGGGTTACTTAATCCTGTTAATCTCAAGCCAATCCTACGGGGTTTGAGGGTCAGATTTGGGGGTTTTGGGTATTAAAGCTGGTGTTATGTAGAGGAGGTCACTGCTCTCCCCAGAGAACAAGTCTCCTCTTGCTTTGCACAGGTATAAACCTTGTCCCAGGTACCTGCTCCTCCTTCAGCTCTGACTTTTTATTCTGGAATTACTGGAATGATAACAAAGAACCAGCATATTTAATCTGTCAATTGGCATTTCTCTTACTGGGTAAATGTTTAATTTTTTCCTCTTTCCCCCCCCTTTTTTTTTTTTAAGCAAGATCTCCTCATGTGAGCTGCGTTTCCATCGGCCTCTCAAACCTGGATAAAGAGGAGCAAATTCCAGGCAACACCTGTATTTTTGCATTTTCTCATTTCCCTACCCAAACTTACCCTCAGCCAGTCACACATCCTAGAAAGCTGCATCATCTTTCACCTCTGCTCCTTGCTAAGTGTGGTTTTTTGGGAACATGATGCTGTTTTCTGCAGGAAAACATTGGCTCAGTTGGAAAAGTCCAACAGTGGCACCCATTCCCTAATTCAAACAACTCAATCTGTGGTCTTGAGGAGAATTAAACTTTTTCTTGGTGGCATTTCCACCCCCTGGAATGGCCCTAAAAGCCTGAGGTGTCACCCTGTGGAGCTGTGTTCCCATTCCTTCACCCTGGGGTGAAAGGACTTTGCTGGCAGGGGCAGGAGCTCTGATGCCAGGGAGTTAAACCTTTGCAGGGCAGGAATTTTGGGGGCAGGAGCTCCAGTGCCAGGGAGTTAAACCTTTGCAGGGCAGGAATTTTGGGGGCAGCAGCTGAAGCCTAAGAGAGTGGTGCTGAGAAGAGAAGGATCAGGTGCAGGTTTGTGCTGATGGAGAAATTAGGTCAGGCTGCACAAGCCCTGAAATGATTTATGCTAATGAAATATTAACTCCCAGCCAGGGGGGATGTGTTGGCACTTCCATGGGAACTTGCTGCTGCTGGAGAAGAAAAAAAAAATATCCACGTGGCAAGAAACCAACCCAAACAATGGCCAGGTTGGGCTGCTCTGGTCAGAGGGGCTGATCCTCAAAGGCTGATCCTCAAAGGCTGACACAGCAACCATTTATTTATTCCTGGCTCAAGCAAATGGCAGGAACTACAGCAAGAATAATCCTGGGCAAATCTCTCCTCTCAGCAATAAATACATTTCTATAAAACACAAGAGTAGCAATTTGGCCTCGGTGAGATCCCTCATCCATCCCCTGTCTTGTTGTGATGTTTCCCCTTCCATTTTATGCCTAAGCTTAATAAAACATAAAGGCTTGGCTGTTAAAGCTGTGTCACAACAGAGCTGGGCACACAGAACTCTCAGAGATCAGTTTATTCCACTACAAAGGAACTTAATGCCACTGAACACATTTCTTAGCCCTGCTGATTAACAAGGTGTACTTCCTTATTTTTAGGTAAATACCAGCTGTCACAATTACTGAAGAAAACCAAAAAGCAATCCTGTACACAACAGTGAACAAATAAAATAGCTCAGCAATCTTGGAAGTTTTACAGGGTTGTTTTTCAGGGTTCTGCTCTTATCCAGGGTGTTATTATCCAGACATCAGCATATAAATGCCTGGGTCAAATTTCAGAATTAAGGGTTAACTTTGGATATCATGAACTTGATTATTGACCATAGGAGTGGGGTTGTTTTGGTTTTTTTTCCTCTCAGGCCAGCCAGAATCCCATTAAATTCCTGCCTTCCATTCCTACAGAATTTTTTTATTTATTTATTGTTGGTTTTTGCTTTTTTTTTAAATTCAAAATTAATTCTCCATTTGCAAAGCAACTCCTCAGGGTCAAGAATAAGGGATAATAGTACCTCTGACTGCATTATTGCTGGCTGTAAATACCCAGTAATAATTCAGTATAGCCATAGAAATTCATGCTCAGGGCAGGATTTTTTGGGTGTATCTCAGGAAAGTGGCTCCAGGCAGCCCCACACCCAACTCTACACAGAATAAAGAGCATTTTTATGTCTGTATAAAACCATTTCTGCCTTTCCTTGTGCAGCCATGGTGGGGCTGCATTAACTGACCTCAGTGGGAGTCGTTTCTCTGATGCTGAAAGAATTTGGATGAAGGCCACTGGGAGTGAAATCTAATCTGGGTGTATGGGAAAAAGGGCCTGAAACTTGACCCCAGATTAGAAACCATTGTTGTTTGTGACTTTCAATGTGTTTGTTCAGAAGGGTAAAATGGATTTGGGGCCTTTGTTTTCTTATCCCCACTCATGTATTGCTTTAATTATTAACCCTAAACAAGCAAATTTTAAATGTGTTTAACAGTTGATAGGGGAGCGTTTGCAATTTGGCCCATCTTAATTCTGGTTTCTGACTGATAGGCTGCCCCTCTCTTTCTCTCTCTGTCCAGAATCCCTGACATGCAGATAATAAAGAACATTTCTTATGTGGATTTTTTTTTTTTGTTTGGGATGAGAGGTTTGTTGAGGATTTGGTTGCAGAAGCATAAACATCTGGCAAATATTTCCCTAAGTGAATCCTCCACTAGATCACCATCAAGTCTGAGATTAGGCAGGAAATGAAAGGAAACAGATTATTAATAAACACTGTATAACCATCCCAGTGGAAGCAGAACAAGAACAAGGAGAAAGGGCTTGCAGATAAAAGAACTGCACGGGAATAACCTGAAAATTTAGGGCTTTGGGGCTCAGCTTGCCCACCTTTGTTCACGTGCAACAACAACTCACTTCCCAGCACAAGCCAGAAAAGCTCTTTGAGCAGCACCAGATCCCACGTGCCCGTGTCTGTCAGGGGCAGGGATGAAAAGGTGAGAGGGACAGTGTTGTGAAAGAGCTGCAGAAAGGAGGTGTTTTGCCTGGCCCCCAGCCACCACATTGTGTTTCGAAAACACCAAGCGCAGAAAGGATCCTTTAAAAGACCCAACTGTAAACAGAGAGCACTGCTCGAGCAGCCAGGCCCCCAAAGAAAACCAGTTTGTGGCTCTGGCTCGGGGACACGAAGCATTTAACCCTAAGTGAGCCCCCCCCAGACCCAGCCTGCCCTCTGCTGAACCAGGAAAAAGCCCCCGTTGGACTGAAATTTAGGTCTAAATTAAATTCCCAATCCCTGTGAGCTGCAGGGGGACAAAAGGGGACGTTTCCAAAGGTGTGGATGCCGGGGTAGCTCCACCCCGAGGTTCAGAAATGCAGAGGTGGTAAAATAAAAGGAGGAATTGCTTTGATATTTATAGAAAAACAGCATAAAGACATTCAGAGCGAGAGCCAGAAGTCCTGGTGTTCTACAGTACTCTCATTTAAATGCCACCTTCCAAAAGTCCTTTGAGATGAATAATTTCACCTGAGCATCCCCCTGGACTGTTCTGGCTCAGGACCAAAGACCAGCCCCATTTTTGGGAGTCCTCTGCCCCTTTTCCACCACCTATTTGTTCCAGCTCAGGGTGGACCTGTCACAGCCAGGTCAGCAACCACCACAGATACTTGAGTCCCTGATTTCACAGGCAGGGAAAAGCAATAAAAGTCACATTTCTGCCACATTCCTCACTGATGCACGTTTTAAAACGACACCGGGAACACGGGGAAAGCCTCACACATCACCCTCATATATCAGATTTACTTCAACACGAGATTTCAACACCCTCTTCTACCTTCCCCTTCCCTGCTGAGCTCTGGTGGTACCTGAGGTGGTTTTTGGCTGCCGAGGGTTTCCTTCAGTCTAATTCCCAGCACCATCTAGTGACAGAGCCTGGGATATGAGGACAACGCTTCACGTTGCTCCCTCTCGGTTTTCTCCACCCGGTTTTGGTTTTAACTCGCCACGAATTAAAAGGACGGTGAAAAATTAAATACAAATAAATTATCATTGAGTGAAAGTGAAAGAGTGAACACCGAGACCAACTCACTGTCTTGGTTCCCTGGTTGCACCAGGAATGCTGAAGTCACTGCTCATTAGGTCAGGTCTAAATGCTTTGTTAAACCTGAGAATTTTTTTTTAACGACTTCTTAAAATTCACTTTTACTTTTGCAAAAACACATTTTAAAATGTTTCCTCAAAGTCAACCCCAATTATTGCGTCTTTCCTGCGCTTTCTGCTCCAACCTCCTTCAACCAAAATAACTGGCCAGAAATTCCCAAAACAGTTTAGGCAGCCTAAATCTGCATCCAACCAGGAACAGAAAGTGCTGAGCCCTGCTTGGAAATCCCTTCCCCCTGGTGCCCTGCAGCTACAGTTGGATGCTGTGGCACTCCCACCATCTGAAGGTAATTTGTATGAAAAAAAAATGAACCATCTGTGCATTTCAGAGCGACATTCTTAATATTGACGAGGTTAAAATTTATTTTAGAGCTGTTCAGTGTACACACAAATGGATGTGGATCATTTTTTTTTCCCCTCTCCTGTGCCAATTCCTCTGCATAAATGTCTGGTTGCCATTTTAGAAGCAGCACCCCCGTGGGTTCAGCTCAGAGAGTCTCTGTCTGCCTCTGTGCAGCCAGTCCAGCCCTGAGGCACAACAACCCACAGCTCCTCAATCATCACTTAGTTCTGAACATAAGAGCTAAATGTACTTTGTTTCTGAAGTGATGAAGGAACAAAAAACAATGCCAAGAACAAACATCCAGGAGCCCTGTTCTCAGCAGGTGGAACTCTGGACAACCCTCCCAAAATTTAACAAGACCATGGCCCGAGGACTCGGGAAAACAAAACATCTTTAAACCACTTTGTTTCCAAAAATAATTTTGCTTGGCCCACTAAACATTCAGATTTCCAGAAGAGCCAGACTCTGCAAATTCCAACCTGCTGGAAAACCAGCATCTGCAAGCACTCAGCAGCTGGGAAGGCACAGACAAGCTGCCTTTGAAAGCAGGCTTTAGGCTGCAGATCCTTCTCTGTGGTTCCTAAAGGTTTGCTTTGGCAAGGAAAACACAAGAGGGGGGGAAAAAAAAAAACACCTTCTCAAAATTTATCTGACAAAAAAACTTTCTCACTGAAAAACTGGTTAAAGCAAGAAGCACCCAAAGGAAGAATCATCACAATGTTCCATAACAGTGGGATTTATCCCTTTTGTCTCTCTATGCCTGTTAGGCCTCTCAGTTTAAACTTTTGCCTTCCATTTGATGGATATTTGTGCAGGCATAAACTGGTGGAAAACAAGGTTGACCCCATGGCTGGCTGGTTGCCTGGAAAGCTGGGAAGTGCTGCACATTGTCTGGGATTAGGTGATCGATTCCATAATGGATTTGTCAAGCCAATGGAATAGAAACACAACACAGTGACAGCTCATCTGTGCCCATGGGAGGTCACTGTTGCTTCACAGAACAGATCAAAACAGGCACTTTTACATCAACAGCTCAGTTCAGATAACAAACACCTCAAAACCACTTCCATGGCAGCTCAGAGTCTCTTTCCTTACTCACCCTTCCAGGAGCACACCAAAAATCAGGCACACAGCCACGTTCCTCTGCGTGGAGGCTGATGCTTCTCAGAGCTGTGCTGGGAGGAAACCAAACCCCCTCCTGGGCAGGTTAAAATAGTTTCTTCACCCCTGATCACCTGCAATTCCTCAGGAACAGGAGACACCTGGATGCCATCAACAATCAACTGCATCTGATCCCTCCATGCAGCATCAGAGGGTGATGTCAGGCAGGAGAACCAGCTTTGCTTCCAGGTCTGAGGAGGTGAAAGCAGCCTGGGGAACCTCTTGGTTCATATCTGAGGGGGACCAAGTCAAACAGCCCAACAAGAGAGAGATTTTGTCATGGTGGAGGATTTCAGGTGGGTAAATATAGTCTGAGCATGCCATCCCTGCCACCTCTGAATCCAAGGAAAATAGAGGTAACCATGGAGCATCACTGCAGGTGAGTCAGGCATGGACAGCTCTTGGAAATGAAACAACAGAAATCATGCAAAAAATAGCAGTGACACTGTCACCATTGTCAGGGTGAGGGGGCTGGAGAGTGAGTCCCATGAGGGAGCTGGGGGGGCTCAGCCTGGAGAAAAGGAGGCTCAGGGGGGACCTTCTTGTTCTCCACAACTCCCTGACAGGAGGGTGCAGCCAGGGGGAAGTCGGGCTCTGCTCCCAGGGAACAAGGGACAGGATGAGAGGGAACAGCCTCAAGTTGGGTCAGGAGAGGTCCAGGCTGGATATCAGGAAGAGGTTCTTCGTGGGAAGGGTGATTAACCACTGGAATGGGCTTCCCAGGAAAGGGGTGCAGTCACCATCCCTGGAAGTGTTCAGTGAGTGACTGGGCATGGAACTCAGTGCTCTGGTCTAGTTGACAAGGTGGAGATCAGTCAAAGGTTGGATTTGATGACTTTGGAGATATTTTCCAACCTCAGTGATTCATCAGAGCTGTGACCCACTTGTCCTCTCCTGCCTTCACTGGGGATTTTCATCCTCCACAGAGAGGATGGTTCTGCAGATTTCAGACTGTTTCACAAGCCCTGGTGCCTTCAGCCCTCAGACCCGTGGGCTGTGGGTGGGGAAACACAGCTGCCTGTACAAAACAAGGGGCATGGCTTCTTCAGGACAGAGATAAACCCCGCTGGAATTAAACAAATCAACAGGAATCCTTTGGATACCCTCCCTTCTCAGGGAAGATGGTCAGTGTGAGGGAAAGCATAGGTGAGGTGACATCACACAGCATCCCTAAGTGAAGGTGGAATGATTTAGAAGGCACAACATGTGCAAACTGACCTTGTCCACATCCCATGTTCTAATTCTGTCACCCAAAGGGACAGCAGAGCACAAATGGTTACTGGAAGAAAATCACCACCACCGAGTGAAAATACACCAGAGCCACAGGACAGCAGGACAGCAGGACCAGAAGAGGCATTCCAAGGAGATCAGAATGACTGAGACAGATCAGTCTTGCCTTGGAGCAGTTCTGTGCTGCACAAGAGGTACATGGAGTTCACGTCTCACTCGTGGAAGTGCCTGGGAGCTGCCAGGGTTCACCTGCTCAGCACTGACATCTGTCCTCACAGTTGGTTCTCTCTGAAGCCTCAGCCCCAGGACTCTGTCAGCAGTCACCCCACATCACCCCATGCCCTGTCTCTGCGTGGAGAACGAGGTAGAGTGTTTACTGTGAAAGTGTGTGGCAAAACATGTCACAACCCCAGGTCCCTGCCAGCACAGGCTCAGGGCACATCCCAATTACAGCATCATCCCAGCTTTCCATTGAGGGCATGCAAATGGAGCCTGCAGAGCAGAGAACTTCCCAGGAGAGACACTCAGGAGGAGAACCCGTGCTTGT
Organism: Manacus vitellinus; assembly: GCF_001715985.3. Taxonomy (NCBI): domain Eukaryota; kingdom Metazoa; phylum Chordata; class Aves; order Passeriformes; family Pipridae; genus Manacus; species Manacus vitellinus. Next base: position 5,349,366 of record NW_021940545.1, read on the forward strand.
TCCACACCAGTGCTGAGTTTTATTCAGCCTCATTATTCAGCCTTTTAAATTACCATCATCCACTTAGTTCAGGTCCTATTTACACAGGACTGGTGCTCAACTTTAAAGGGAATTACGTGCATAATTCTCTTTAAGGATGAGCTTTAAAATAGCTCTTGGTGTTTTATTTGTAATCCAATCAGACACTGAAAGCCTCATCCTGGCTTCCTACACCAGTGCAAATCCCACCAGCTCCTAATCCCTCCACATGCAAAAGAGAATATTAATAAAGGAAACCTCTGCAAACAAAGAGTTTCACAGTCAGGTGAGTGAAGAGTTGGCAAAGCAGCAGCATCCAAAGGGAAAGGCAGACAAACACCTAACCCAGCACATGCCGCTGAGGTGGGTGTGTGCATGGGAACATGTAGCAACAAGGGATGGAGGAAGCTGGAGAGCATTCCCCCTCCATCCAGAGAGAGAAAGGCAGCTCAGCCCACTGCCAACACACCCTGAAAGTTTGCATGGAGAGAGAGAGAGACTTGCAGGATGGGGTTGGACAGGAGCTGTAATCCCAGGTATTCCCTGGCAGCTTCCAGGTGGTCACGGCCGTGTCTGCTGGAACTGCAGCAGCAGGAATCAGAATTCCTAAATCAGTCCATCAGTAATTACACCAGGAACAAAAACTCCCCCCAACAAAAGGCCTGGCATGCAGAGATTCCTGCACTGCAAACCTGTTCTTCCTAAAAGCTCAGACAGCTCTGTTCACACCCAAACCTGTGTTTTGACCTCACCCCCTTCCCCAGCTGGTCACTGAAGACCCTCACCCAAACATTCACACTCATATCCTCATTTCTTACACCTTCAGTGCCTGAAATTGTCTCCCCTTCTTAAAATAGATAGTTATAAAAGCAGAAATCACTAAAACTGTGGAAGATAATGAATATATTCTACACCCCGGGCAGAAAATCCTTTTCCCAGCCCAGGTTTCACTGGGTAATAAGCTGAATAGTTCTGCCCACAGCTGTGGGAATCAAGAGGTACCAACTGCAGCAGTATCTACAAATCCTGGAAAGTCATATTTGGGATCTCTCTTCTTGCTGTTCATGCTGAAACCTGCCCTGCCTTGATGGATATACAAGAGGACATGATGGAGCATTATTAGAGGGTCCAAATTCAAACTTGCTATTGAACAGACAGAGGTGAAGCTGTAAATGGACAGCTCATACCCAGCAGGGCTTGTTTACATAATAAAGACTCATAAGAGCTATTTGAAATTAGAGTAACAAAGGATTCACTTCAAATATCAGGAACTTTTGAGGCTGGAAGCAGGAGAACCACGAGGTTCCCAGTCAAACAAAGCCTCGGAGATCATTTCTTGCAGTGGCCACGTTCCAAGGGTTTTGTTGCCAGCTTTGAAAATCTGCTTCTCTTCTCATGGCCACGGGGTTGCAGTTTGGTCCTTTCTGCACCAAAAAAAAAAAACAAACAGGCTGATTTCTATTTTACTGTGAATGTAATCACAGATTGTAAACAAGCAGTGAAAACTATTCAACATATGGGAGGATGGAAGGGAATAGAAAGATGAGAAATCTCTGCTGTGATTTACTGCCCCATAAATGCAATGACTCACAGCAGCAATTTCCTGCTTGCAGTTGGCCAAATTCTCCCACCTATGCAAGTGTTGAGGAGTTCCTTAACTGCTGCCTCATCCTACTGACTTGCACAGGACCATTTCCAGAATAAAAGTGTCTCCTGTCACTGAGGGACTGGCTCCTGGCTCCAGCCTGACCTACACTCACACAGTCAATAAGGAAAAGGGAGTGAAACGAAAGGAAAATATTTACCAAAATAGAGCAGGATGTGTCTTTAGCTAAAAACAGACACTCCTTGTGGCTGTCTCAGCATCAGAAAGGTAGATAACCTTTTAACTTCCGAAATATCCTTTAACAAGTCCCTTCCCCTTCAGCAAACAGGTTACAATTCACTAAGGAATAAACTGGAATACTGGCTCTCTGTGTCTCTAATCCCTGAACACGACCTGCAGGGCCCTGTGGATTCCCCAGGGATAAGAGAGAGCCCTTGCCAGGTGCAATCCCTGCAAGGCTGTGGATGCAGCAGCCCCATCCATTGCTGTTTTCCAGCTCCAAATGCAGCTCCATTACTAGACAGTGAATGTGTGGGGCAGGGAGCCAGGTAACAGCCCTCCCAGTGCCTCTGCAATGCAGATCAGTTCCTTGTTCTACAAGCAGATCAAATCTCCTTTGATCAATACCTGAATAATCCTTTCAACATCCCTGAGCCTGCAGTTATTGCTCCCAGCACAGAGAAAGCAGGAGACAGGGGATTGTGCAGGTCAGGGAGAGGAGTCACTGCCCAGTTTAAACTCAAACACAGATTTAATATTGTCCTCCTAAATTTGCCCCAGAAAGTCTGGCTCCTCTCTGCTCAGCCTGATCCAGAAGGTGATATTGCCTGGGAGTAAAGCTGGAATGCCTTCCAGGGCACAGCCAAGGAAGAAGATGCATTTGATAAGTGCTGTAATCTTTTTTTCCAAACTAGATACTTATCTAGTTATCTGCTTATTGAGCTGAAGAGGCAAGAGCCCACAAGATGGTACAGTGAAATACATTTCCCAGGGACATGAGGATGGAGTTTAAATGTGATCCTGAGGCCTTCTTGTGACAGGGAAACAGATTCCCTACAAGAAGTGTCCCCATTTGTCATGGTTTAACCCCACAGGAATAAAAACACCCCACAGACACAGCTCACATCCCCTGGTGGGATGGGGAGGAGAGCTGTGAAAAGGCAAAAAAAAGCTCTGGGTTGTGATAAGAATAGTTTGATAATTGAAATAAAGTAAATAATAAAAGTGAAAATAACAATAATAAATAGTAATGGGAATGAGAGAGAGGAGGGAGAGAGATAAATAAACCCCAAATAAAGCAGGTGAACACAATACAGTGTCTCAGCACCCACTGCCCAGCCAGTCCCCCACAGCTTCTTCTACCCCTCCTCACTGAAAATTCCTCAATTTAGGGTAAACTCTACTGAGCAACAACTGCAACATCAGCGTGGTGTGAACGTTATCCCCACACTAAATCCAAAGCACAGCACTGCAGCAGCTGCTGAGAAGGAAACTAACTCTGTCCCAGCTAAAAACTGAGAAAAGAGCTCCCAAAACTTCAGGATCACTTGTTTGCACAGTCCTGTCAACCACTCCAAGCCAGAGGTTCCTTTTCCCCACCCGTGCATTTTGCAGTAAATCAACCAGAGTTTAACTTTTCCGCTTCATGCATAAAGAAAAAATATTTTTCAACCTGTAGCTAAGCTTTTCCTGGGAAAAGTAATTTCTTCATCAGCTGCTCGGGATTGTTAGGAAAGAGGGTGGAGCCTTCCCAGGCTGAACCATACCTGAGTATAAAGAGCAAGGGAGAACTGCAGCCAAGAAACTCTCAAAAGCTGCTTCCAGTGGCTGCTGGGATTCCAAAGCTGGTTTAATTCTGCAACTGCAAGAACTTGCTGCTCGAAAGAGAGGAGGGAAGCTGGACCCAGCTCCCAGGGGCTAATTACATTGGAGAATTGAATACAATTACCGTGGGCTCAATGTGAAACTGGATTGATTTTTATTTTTTTTTTTGAACATAACTGAAAAGGGTTTTTTTCCCTCCACTCTTCTTTTTTTTTCATCTTTTTTCTGCCCACCCAGTGGAGATGTTGCAAACTGCCTGCGTGAGTCCTGAGCTGCTGGTCAACCAAAACATGGGTGAACCCGAAATCTGTGGCTACAGCCCAGGCCAGGGCTCTCCTCTGCCTGGAGAAACTGCCAGTCCCAAAAGCTGTTTTCAACAGAGCCCATCGCTGCCAGACTCTGGATTAACTGAACTGAATGTTGCCAGTCCCCAGCTCTGCCCTCCTCCCTCACGTGAACCCCGAGAGATGTCTGCTCCTGCTGGTAAGAGAAAAACCTTTATTCACCTTCTCTGCTCTCTGCTTCTTTCACAACCTGAGAGGGCACAGTGGGCTGGTGGCTCCCCTGCTGCCAGCCCAGAGCTCCTGTGCCAGGAGAATCCAAGATGTTCAGCACGTTCTCCTGCTCAGCCCTGCTGGGATTTTTGTTGTGTTACCCTGTTTTGTAGAGGATGCTCAATATCCCATCACTCCTGTCCCTCTCCAGCACTTTTCTGCTCGTTTACATTCCAGTTCTGAATCTAACAGCAAGGTAAAAGGTGTGACCTTCTGAGTGATTAACTCTCCAAAAGTGTGTTTGGTGAATCATTGCCTTTTGTAGAGTCTTCAGCTTCTAGGATGCATCTGGGCATGTAACCTCATCCATCATATGGCATTTTTTCTACTGGAAAATCTTGTAAGAGAACAATATATTAGCAATTTTTAGAAAGCTTTGCAGGGAGGCCTTTAAAATACCCTACAAATAGTAAATAATTCATTGTCAAAACACCAGTCCAAAAAAAAAAAAAAAAAGAATCATCTCCATTTCCAGCACAGTCTGAGAAATAAACTATGTTTTTTGAGGTCTCTGTGCTTTAATTATTCAGTGATAGGTTAAACACTGAGAAAAGCCAGAAATCTTAGCACAAAGCAATGATTCCATCTGTGTTCCAAAGGCACCATTTGCTGCTGGGGATTCAGAGGCTGCTGCTGAAGGGGTGTCAGCTCCCAGCGCCCGGGGCAGGGCAGGGAAACAATATCACGCAACTAGAAACCACATCTTGTGGGGCTGGTTTCCATGCCAATCCTGCCTCCTTGGAGACATCCCGAGCCCGGGGAGCTGCGCTGCTCCCATCTGCTGAGCTCCCAGGGTTCTCCTCCATGGGATTTAGCCGGAGTCCAGCAGCTGCTGCAGAGAACTCCCAGGGATCTGGGTCGGGAATGTGGGTACAGCCACCCCGTGGGTCACTCAGCG
>NW_021940545.1:5354287-5358997 GCF_001715985.3 Manacus vitellinus
GCGCCGGTTCCTCCAGCAGCAGGATCTGCTCACCCCGTGCACCTCTCTCGCTTTAGGCTGCTGTGTTAACATAAGGGTGTTTAATCACAAACCCTGGTTTTCCCTGGGCTGGGAAGAGGAGCTTCTCCCTGCTCCAGCCAGCGTTGCTGCTGGATGACTCCTCGCTCCGGATCCCACGCTCTCATTCCCAGCACTCAGGCTCCTCTGGAGCAGTGGCTTTCTCCAGGGTGTATTTTATGTGCTCACCAAGTGGGAAGACCATGATCTAATGCATTAAACCCCCAATTTTCTAGTGTTACTGAATCCATTCTGTATGAAGAAGACTATTCCCGAGTGGAGGGGGACACAGGACAGGGACACCAACAACAGGGTTACATAAAAGGTGTTTCAAAAGCAAATGCATTTAAGCTCCTAATCTGGGCAAGTCTTTCAAGTTTGGGGATACAAGTACAAGAAGACATAACACAAACAGTCACAGAGCAGCTTGTTTTGACAAAGACCAGCTTGTTTGGACAACGAAATATATTCTCAAATAACTATTTAGTTTGAGTAGGGAAAATCGTTGTTTCCCTTTGGATCACACCACGCTGACTTCCAAACACACTGAGAACCACTAAGCCACGGGACAGAGCATCACTGGCTTGGTCCTGAAACCATGGTGTTCCTTATTGCTCCCCTGATAACAGTACAACAAACCACAGGGCAGGAAACTGCCAAGCCAGGCTTACCACAACACAGGAAAATTAGAACATGACTAAGAGGGCCAGAGATCTAAACTGTGCTGACACATTCCCCAAAAGCAAACACGTGTTCTAGGTCACTGTGGCATCCCTCAGCTTAAGGGCACAGAGAAAAAATGAGAAGGAATTGATTAAAGGAATTTTTAAAGCAGAAAGGAGGCCAGAGTTGTTTCCCACAACTGATGATGAAGGTTGGAATCACAGGTGGTCCCTCAGGGCCACCTCATCCTCCCACTCTTCTAACTCACAGAATTGTGTTACTTTAAGCATCGTGTTATGACTTTTCCAGACTCTGAACTTAGCTCTGATCCCCCTCAGAAGCGCTACATGGGTGTGAGAGTAAAGATGCCAGTGCGGGAACTACTGAGGAATATTCGGCTTTCCAAAGGCTTGGACCCAGCTCACAGCAAGGTGAGGACTCTCTGAGTTTAGAAGATCCCATCCTGGTGCACACACATCACACTCCCAGCGTCCTGGAGAGGCTGCCCCTACGGCTGCTGCCTCTTCCAGCCACCAAACCTTTGGATGAAGGTGGAGAATATACCAAATTTTGAACAGAGTGAGGGCCTGGGATAGGAACAGTTCTGAGGGAGTGACAGCAAGGACCACTCATGCCATAGATCATGGAATCAGGCCAAAGGTGGCCCAAGAACCAACAACAATAATGCTCCAGCAGCCCAGGTTTCTGAACAACCTGATAAAACAGCCCAGGGAGGTCAGGGACTCCCAGATGCTTGGTTTGATGTAAAGATCTTTATAAGGCTGCCACGAATTACCCACCCATGGAAATCTATTACCCCCCAGAATCTGTGCTGAGCAAAATAAGGTGGCACAGCAGACAGCTGACTTTGCTCATGTCACAATGTTTGCCACTGTTTCATCTCCTCTCCTGTGTAACCATCTCAAACTGAGTCGGGTGGTTTTGTCTCCCCAGGAAACCTCATCAGTGAAGATGGTAACCAAAGGATCCTCGGGAAAAACAGGTTTGGAAACTCCTTTCTGGGTAACAGAGCCTCGTCTTCTAGCAGGATTATCCATGATAGATACCCAAAGAGCCAGAACAATTCTCTCCCGTGATGTGTGGAATCACAGAATCAATCAGGTTGGAAAAGACCTCTGAGATCATTGAGTCCAACCTGTGATTCCCAGCTCCCCTTAAACCACAGGAGGCAGGTTAGCTGTGCATCACCACCACGTGTGTGTTACCTGTTATCTGGGGCAGAACTTCTGATGGAAATATCTCCTGTGTGTATCTCGAGATAACTTGTTTCTTCCTTTCTTTCCAGCAGAGAAGAGAAGAGCTCACCCTTATACAGAGAAACAGCTTAGACAGGTATGCATAACACCTTCAGGCCCGCTCTGCCAGCCTCCTGGGGCATAATTCCTGTTCTATCACCGAGGGAGAACAGGACACTTCATGCCTGATTTCCCTCCCCCCTCTTCCGCCCTCCCCGGTTTTGTTGCTGTTTCAGAGCAAGCAGAGCGTTGGGCAAACCCTGAAAGGCTTAGAGGACCTTGATATCCTGGTGGAGGTGCTGCAGGAGGATCTGAACAAAAGCCAGCTGAAGGAGGAGTCTCTGTGCCCCGTGCCAGCTGGGTTTGGGCAGGGCTTCTCCCCGGATCCGCCAAGCTCCCGGTGGGAACCCGCGGGGAGCAAGGAGAGGCAGCACAGCTCCACCAGGCTGCACCCAGGCTGCTGCTTTAAAGATTTCCACCCAGCACCCAGGGGAGTGGCAGAGAATTCTTTCCACGGTGGCCAGAAAAACGTGCAGGTGTCCAGCTCACCTGGAACGACCTCGAGGACGAGGGAGAAGGAGAGCAGCTGGTGGATCCAGGGGGCACACGCAAGCTCCCTGGAGGATTTCCCGAGGAATTCTTCCCAGAACACACCTGCACACTTCAACCCGTCAGAGATGCTCCTGGGAGCTCACACGGGCTCTGCAGATGCTGAAGTTGGACACCTGAAGTCGGCCCCAGTTTCTTTCAGCCAGCAGGACCTCTCTGCCATCTCCTTCTTCCAGTTCCAGCTGCACAGGGAAGAGAGTTTGCTGAGAAATATCCCAGCAGACAAACTGCTTGCTCCTGATGAGAATGGCAACAGGTCTCCACATTTATTTTTTTTTTACTGAAATACGTTCATTTGTATTGAAATTTACTGGGAGGAGCAAAAAAATCCTGGCAGACAAAATCAGCAACTCCATTGCTAATCCAGGGACTAAATAAATGCTTAAATATCCCAAGATTCTGGCATTTGCCACCCTGAATGTTTCATGCTTTAAAATACATTCTCCTTGTTAATTCTGAGTATTTTAACCACTGTTTTACCTTCTAATTGTTCCAAATTGAGTTCTATTGCAGGCTGCTGCACAAGGCTGTTGCTCAGGGAAGAAGAGCTCTGACTTATGCTCTGGCACAGAGATTTGCATCCCTAAATAAGATCGACGAGAAGGATGCAAAGAAACGGGTAGGAATGATAATTTTCCAGGAATAAGGTCATTTTCTGTCTCATCTCTCAAACCCCAGTCGAGCTCCAAGCATCCTTTGGGACAGGGTGTCCTGGAAAAGAAGGGAAAACAGGAACAGGGAGGGAGTGATGGAGCAAGTATTAGCACAAGTCCCAACTCTTCACCTCATTCTCTACCAAGCATTGTTGTTTTAAAACTACTTCTTGGCTTGCACAACAACTGTTTTTTTGCCTTTCACACCAACTTTTCCCCCTTCTTCCCTTCCCAGACTGCCTTACATCTTGCTGCAGAGAAGAACCAGCACCTGATGGTGAGTGACCTGATATCCCTGGGGGCCAATGTCAACGAGCAGGACAGCTGTGGGAAAACTCCACTCCACCTGTGTGCACAGAACGGATACTTGAGGGTCTTAGAGGTGAGTTTTCGTTGGGCAAAGGTAGAGCAAAGGGGTTTAAAATATACAGGGGGTTTCCATAGCTGAACATAAACTTTGGTAATAGATGGAGTCAGGGGAGGAGGGGGTATTTTGGCACTGCCAAAGGTCAGGAATTACCTGGGTGTTCTTCATTTCAGGTTTTGAAACACTGCAAAAACAATGGGGTGTGTGTGGAAGTCGATCTGCCCGACCACTATGGTGAGAGGAAAAGCTTAAGCACACAGATGCTCAGTGCAGACTCCAAATATAGAGAGAGGGATTTGCTCCAGGGAGGGGCTCAGGCGCTGGATTTGACATTCCCACGGTCTGTTCTGTCCAGGTTTAACCCCTCTGCACTGTGCTGCTCTCGCCCACACTGCCTTGGTGACAGAATCCCAAAAAACCCCCACGGACACCGACACGGGGAGGTTCCTCAGGCTCCGGCGGGACCAAATCCTGGAGGGAATTCAGTGCCTGCTGCAGATGGGAGGGAAGGCTGAGCTGCAGGTGAGGACACAGCAGGCTGTTGTGGGGCCTTGGCTTTCCTCACTGCTCTGCAATCACAGCTCTGCTGTTCTCTGCAGGCCCTGGATCCCTGTCCAAGCCCCACGACGTGCCTGAAGCCGGAGGAGAACGCGGAGCTCGTGGCTTTGCTGCGGGCTCCCAGAGCCCAGGGCCAGCCCAGCCTGCAGGAGGTACCTGGGGCTCAGCCCCACGGGCTCTGGGATCCAGCCCAGCAATACAGCAGATGATGCTCCAGCCTTGCCCTACCTTGCACGGGGCAGAAAATCCCCTTCTCGTGGAAAAAGCACCGCACAAGCTCTTTTATCACCCTTTTATCCCGTCCCAGCTCTCAGGACTGTTATATCTGTATATAGAGAATCAAATATTGCCTTCTCTTGCTAAATGCTTGGTGCAGGAAACAAGACACCAACAGTGAAAAGCAGAGCTTTGAGTGCTTAACAGAGGACAGAGTTTCTAAAGTGAAATTCTGCTCTGTAATGCAACACCTGGCAGAGATTCCAGGATTCTTGGCCAAGATTAAGCAAATATTCGGTGCTTATAAAAAAGGTTACAGCTCTTTTATATT
>NW_021940545.1:5359256-5375125 GCF_001715985.3 Manacus vitellinus
ATTATAAATAATATAATAGTACACAATAAAATAATATAGAAACATATATTATAATAACATTTATATTAGTTGTTATTAATTATAATAATACTACTATATTATACTGATTATATTATAATAATATAATAACAATCAATTAGAAATACAGACTAAAAGTCACATTTCAAGCCACTGAGGTACCATCTTCTTTACAGCTGTGCACTACAGGAGAGAAAACACAGCAGGGAAAAAAAAAAATCAGTTCAATAATAACTGGAAATTTACTGTTCTGGTTCTTCCTCTGCACAGACTTACAGCTTGCTGGATGCTCCAAGAGGAATTCCCAGTCCCCCCCCACCAGAGAACTTCCCTGAGCTTTGTCCCGTGGCATCCTTGGACCTCTTGGACGTCATTCTCAAAGGTAGTTGTGCACAGAACCTCTTTTCCCTGGAAAGCTCCTTGCTGACCCCAAGGCAGGCAGGAAAGAGGGCAGCAGACGTGGGGATTCGAGATCTGTTGGTTCCTTTCCTTGCAGGGAAATGCTGAGGACTCTCCTCACCCAGCTCACCCCACGCTCCTGCTGCTGCTGAGGAACAACCAGAGGACAGGCAGGAAACATCTCCAGCTGTGTCCCAGCCTGGAGTGACTGCTGGGAATATCTGCAAACTAAGGAACAGGGGGAATCCTCCTGGCAGGTCTCACCAGTATCAGGAATTCAGTGTTAGGGAATGAATGTGCCTTAATTTCCTCACCCAGCTGAGCTCTTGTGCTTCTCTCCTGAAGTCTGAGTTGTAGCTGTTCTGCTGGCTCGTGGTTGTTGATGTGGGGGCCTAATTTAAGATAAAGACCTCCTTGTTTTTAGCCTAGTCTTGAGGGTACCAGTGTAAGATTTAGTCTCTACACTCTGAGTTTAATGTTCAGATGTGCTGGAAGTCTCAGGCAATCTGTCCTTTCAAACATGAGCTCTGGGAATTCAGAGTCTGAGGAGCAGCAGTTAATACTTTCTGCAGTCTGGCTCTGAATTTGTCCAAGGGTTTTCACTCTTTAAAGCAGTCCTATCAGAAAACCCCTCCAAAATAAAACATACACACTCTTACTGAGCATGTTTTTTTCAACAAAAATCGAGCTTTTTTATTTATGCAATCAGAATTTGTACCAGTGATGGATTGTAGGTGAAGTCTGGGACAAAATATTTGGAATCGGTTCCTTTCACTCTGGGTGATCTAACGGAGGATTTTGCCTTTATAAAACTTAAATTTACAAAATTTAAATATATAATAAACACTTTTCAAGGACTGTTCTTTATACAAAGCAATTTTGCAAGTTAGAAGGATAATGAGGAGCTTAACTTACCCCGTGCTGACAGAAAATCCAGTTATTCAGTAGAATTCCTATAAATTAGCTCACTCAAAAGGATTATTCCTTCCCAGACTTCCTACCATTTAATTTGAACTTCTGATTGCGAGGCAGCTGGTTTCTATGAAACTTCCCTGTTTGCTACATGTGGAGCAATGTACTTTTACAGAACCTAAACCCAAAAAAACCCCACTGGTCCAGCGCTGGCTCACGTGTGTCCCCTCCTGCTTTTCCAGGGAGATTTTCCACGTGGAACCACTGCAGGATCCAGTGTTAAGTACTCAGCATGTTGGGGGAACATTTTTTTAATGAAACCCTTTGCATTTTCTTCCTGTAAAAAAAGGTTACTTTCGTGCTACTGGGTATCCTTTGGCGTTGAGCTCCAAGAGCTACGTTGCACAAGGTGAATTAGCTTTTGCTGCCAAATGGCAGAGTTTGAGTTAATTCCACTGGGGTTTGGGGCATGTCCTATGATTCTTATGCCCTGAACAGCTGAACAGTTCTCTTTTGTGTTTCCTCTAGTCTGAACGAGGCACAATACTTCAAAATCTTCCAGTATTTAATTAGAAATATAGAGGGAATTTGTTATTCAGGTGATGAGTTGCATAACCCTATGGAATAATCATTCCTCTCATGTTTCAGTCATGTGAAGCCTTTTTTTTTCCCCTTTTTGTCCTGGTTTTTACTTGGAAATACAAATATTTTCCTCTCTGATTATTTTTCCCCTTTCGTTCTTCCTTCCTGTTTGCACTTGAACTCCCATCTGTTCTCACAGAGATTTTTATTCCTTTGAAGACAATTAATGAGGACCTTCCAGGTTACTCAGCTTCTATTTGTGGGATTTAAGGATCAGATCCTACACCCATGGAAGTTCAAGAGTCCTTATTTTTAGTATAAACTGACCAAGAAATTCTACATCACATACAGAGCCAAGGCTGAAGCAGTGAGTTGAGCAGATAAAGAAGTGCATCAACAAGCATTTTCAGGGAAGAAAAATTAATTTCCTCACAGGATATCTTTAAAGAAGCACAGAAAACTATCATCTAGATCACAATATTAATCAAGTTCTTTTAGTCACCATTCAGGTGAAAGGACAGGAACCTTCAGCTACTCATAGATATCATTTATTCAATATATTCAAAGATGAACCTGCTTCTAAAGTATATTCTACAAGTTATCCATTAATTGCATTGATGTTAGTAGGTTGCTTTACATTGTTTCATTGTTCCTTCCTGTCAATAAATATATTATTTCATGCAGTAACTTGTTGGTTTTTTGTACTGGTGTGTCCATCCTGCCCTCACAACAGAAGGGATCATCATGGGAAGAGCAAATTAAGCAGAGTTTAAAAGCTGACAAGTGTCTAAAGGTGTTGTTTGGCTTCTGAGAGCACAGAAAGCAACAGCATTATCACAAAATTTGGGGGAAGGGATTCATTTTTAAAAGATGAGAAATTTGAGAACCCTCTTTCTTTTCAAGGCACATTCATTAACTCATCACCTCTAATTAGGAGCCAGACAAATTACTGTGAAAAAAAAACCCCAACAAAGTCCAAGCAGCTCATCTGTGTCTGTGAAACATCCAAAAAACACCAAATTGCAGGGGGGACAAGTGGCATTGAAAGGGGTGAAAATATCAGGGAAGATATTTTATGCATTCCCAGAGAAGCTCCTTAAATGTTAAATTGGAAGAGTAAAAACAAGACAAGGATGAGGGAAGAGAGGGGGTTTTTGGCCCAGATTTTCAGCAGCACAAAATTCCGCAGAGGCTGTTGCAGAGCAGCAACTCTGGAAGGTGTCAGAAGCAGAACAGCTCCTCTGGGAGCTGCTTTCAATAGCTGGGGATGGCAGAAATCCTCCAGCATCCTCCTTTCCCACCACTCCTGCCAAATGCAATAACAGCACCCAAATTCTTGGCACAGGGGTATCCCCATCTGCAGGGATCCAACTGATTTCCAAGCCTGTCACCCCGGCCTGGTACCACCCCCCAAGGTTGACCACAGCAGAAAAATCAACCTCCTGGTTTGCTTTTATCCTCCAGAACGTGTCCTTGAAACCAGGATTTGCTGCACAGTCACAGTTACTGCATCCAAGATTCCCCCAGGCTGCTGGATTTTGCTTGAACAAGCCATCACCTCCCAGAGCCCAAAAACCTCAGCTGAGAAGCACAGGAACTGCTGCCCATGAAAACAGATCATGTCAAACAGAGAACAATGCCATGATTGTAAGGAAACCACAGACAAGCAAAGAAAATAAATTATATTACAAAAAAAAAAAAAAAAAAAAATTCCTTCTAACAGGCAAACAAAAAGAACTCAACCTTTTCAGATGAGGAACCAAGGGGGGTTGGGCACTGAAGAAAACCCTCCACAGAGAATATGGATCAACAGCTGCCATTCGAGAAGAAACATGAACATTTCCTCCACACAACCCTGCATCCCACTTCCCATAACTCCACTTCTCTCCCCACGTGATGACAACCAGGCTGCACTGCAAGCAGAGCTGGAGGAGCCAAGTTTCTGAGCCAAGTGAGAGGGAGAGGCTGAGCTCTTGGCAGCTTGGGATTCTTTCAGAGCAGTCTCACCCATCGAGTTTTATTTTCCCTGCTCTCTTTGTGGCTGGAGAAACTTGGAAGCCGAAGGGTTCAATTTAAACCCAGACATGTTTCTGCAGCTGTGTGGAGCAGAGCAGATGAAATAAATTTAGGGAAGGGAGTCCCACTGGCTGAAAAACCGAGGGTTCTCAAGCACTTTTAAGAGGGATCACAGTGGGGAGAGGCAAGAAAGAGCAAAGTGGGCAGCAGAGCTCTCAAGCTGCAGAAATCAGCAGGACCCAGATTGTCCCAAACACCCCCAGGAGCTGCAGTTCAGTGCTGAGCCTCATCACACTCACTTCATCAGCCTGTTTACCCAAAAATTTCACTTGTGCTGAAGCCAAGAATGCAGTTCAGCATCTGGAAGCTGCAGGACCTGCCCTAAAGAAATCCCTTCTGGCTCGGGACTGAGCGGGCTGGACTCCCAGGCATCCCAGATACTCACACCCACCTTGGCTTCAGTGGCACGGTTTTGGGGTTCACTTGGCTCAGCAGCAAGAGACTGGGCTCAGAGGTGGATAACACATCACTTCTGAGGGATAAACCCCCCAGAAGGGGTTACCCAGTTGCTCTCAGGAGGGCCCCAGGCACTGCTCTGCTCCCTGCTTGGCCATAGCAGCTGTTACACCCATGAGAATCCTGCCTGGGTAGGTCCCAGCTCTTCATTATCTCTGTTTGGTATCTCTCACTATCATCACCAGCCAAGTCAGTTTACAGAAGTCTTGTTTTTTTTAACGAGCACAACAAGATCTCCAAACACAAACCCTGAAACGTGTGTGGTGTGATAAAGCAGGGGCAGAAACCATCCCAGCACCACTTCAGGAACCCAGAGAAACTCTCAGTGCAGGTCTGAAGGAGAGGAAGCAGAAGGAATTAACACAAAAATCCGGTGGCAGATTTTAAATGTTAAGTTTGGCTCGGGTTTGCTCTGTTTTCAGCAAAACCCCCCTGGATCCCTTTGCTGATGATGAGTAACCAGTTTTTGAATCCTTCACAATTACCTCTAGAGAGGTATTCACAGCTAATTGGCTGCTGGAGGCAGAGAAACACACACTAACCTGCCTCCAAAGGTCCACACAGAGGCCAAAAACATTTTTCATCCTCACAAACCCTGGGACTTGAAGTATTTTTGAGCCCCCTCAAAAACTCCAGTTGGAATTTTCTCCAGCACACTCTTCCTGCATCTCTTTCTGCCCCCTCCCTTAAGCAGGACTAAAAGGTTTGCTAAAAGGCTGGGCTGAAATCACATCTCAGTGAAGCAACAAAGAGCTGCCTACTAGAAAGGCTCTAGGAAATGCCAGTGAGCAGGAATTAATCCACCAGGGGTTTAAGTGGCTGGACAGTTCCTGATTTCGTTTTCTGGTGCTTCCAGGTGCACTCCTGGTTGTCGGGACCTTTCCATTTCCCTGGAATCATTACTCACCTCCCAGGCAATGCCTTGGCTGATGTTAAAGCAGATAAGGTTCTGCAGAACCCAGCAGTTCTTCGAGCTCACAGCCAGGCAGTGTTTGCTCAGGTGGAGCTGTGAAAGTCCATCTTGGTGACATTTGTGTCTGTAAGAGGGGTCAGAACAGAGCACTTTTATCTCCCCTGTCCACAGCAGGTTTTTCATTTCCAACAAAACACTTGTTTGTTTGAAACCAAAAACCTCAGCTGCATCCTCTCTCAGGTTAAATAAACTTTGGGGTTTAATTCCCTGAGGAAGCACTGCTGTATATCCCCCATCACCTCCTCCCCCAGGATCAGCTCCAGAGGTGCTAATTTGTGTCATCCAAGGTTTTAATCCCTCTACGAAATGTTGCTATTGCAAAAATACAGCCAGGGAGGCAAAGTGAAAATAAAATAACTTCCAGTCACTGAATTGTCCCTGGGACTTGAAAAAAATCCAAGCTCTTTGGCCTATACCCTCATTTGTTTAAATTTAAATTGTGATTCAGCTGGCTTTTGGGGATTACCTCAGAATAACCAGGCTTTGTGTTTTTGTTTTCCACCACAGCAAGCGAATCCCAAGTGCCAGAAGTTCTCTGCCCATTCGATTCCCCCAAAAAAGAACTTTATGATCATTTGATTCCCAAAAAAGGATAAAGTAGAAGAGAAGTAAAGAGGGTAGGGAAAAAAAAAAAAGATAAATAAACCACAGAAGGCATGGAAAGAGGAAGGGAAATGAAAAGAGAATCTTGCTCGTGCTAGATCCCTTTCACAGCCCCAATACAATCAGGGGTAGTGATAAATAACCCTACAAAGCCACAGGTTGTGCCGGTGTGTCAGGGACACATTTTATGTGTTAAAGCCCAAGAGAAGCTGCAGTTTTTAGATGTATTAAGTCCTCTGAGAGCCAGTTGTGGGCAGTGCCACCAAGAGACATCCCAGTTGTCACTGCCCAGCCTTTCCCTGGAAGCCACGAAAACTATTTCAGCACTGACATAAACTTCTCTTCAAAAAAAAACCTCCCTTGATCATAAACCAAGTGTTATCTAAAGGTAACCAGCTTCTTTAGCAGAGCCAAAGGCTGCTGTAAGTAATATCTGGAGAGTAAAGTTTATGTGGGGAAAAAAAAATAATAACCTGATGTAACTATGGAGTAGGTTCATCAAATATTTGCAGAACAATCTACTCCACCTGTGGTTCCCCTTGCTTGGAAACCTGCAGTAAACTTCACAGAGAAATAAGACCAAAATTTGGCTTAGCTGACTTACTAACCATGGGCCTTACAGACATACTTATTCAGATAGCATGAAATTAAAATAATAAATAATTCTTAAGCCCCAATGCCCAGGAAAAAAAAAATAGCTCAAAACAACGTGCAGTTTGTAACATGAATATGGTGAAAGAGACTGAAAATACCAGTGATTAAGTTCAGCAAGGGCAAAAAAAATGGCACTCCCAACCCAAATAATTACAGGAGTTAAAAAATTGTGTGTGCAGCAGAGATGTTTTTACAAGTTGCAGAGCAGAGCAGTGAGAGACTGTTTTGCTCTCTGCTTTGCTCCCTTCAGGAGCTGTCACAGAAGGTGTGAATTCTCCAGTTTCTGTGTTCAATAATAAGGTGGTTTTGTGGTTATTTATCCAATAGGCTGCTCGTTTTTCCATCTTCTCTAAAAATTAAATAGAAAAACTGGGCTTTGTTGTGTTTATTCTGTCCCTCTGCTGCAGTGGGACGTGAAGGTAGGTGATGATTAAAGGGGCAGCAGGTCAGCCAGGCCTTTGAGGGTGACTCAGGCATTAATTCTGGGACTTGATCAGTCACAAAACATTTTATGGGGCTGTTGAATTCCAACCCCTGCCAGGAAAACGACAGCTTGACACACACAGAGCAGTTCTGGGGAAAAGGGGAGTTGTGTATCTGCTTCTCACAGCCATCAATTCACAACCTGAGACTCCAATTCTATTGGAGTTTATTTAACCTATATTTATTTTCTTTAAATATTTAACCTAAGTATTTATTCTATTATTCTATTCTGTTTATTTAACCTGGAGCCATCACCACTGGACACTGCTCTGGGTAGAAACATCAACCAGATAAATGACTCCAAAAATACTTCCTCCTCTGGCTCTGTGGCTCCCTGAGTGAAGGAAGGCTCCTGATTGCCCCTGGTGTTCTCTGCCTGTGGAACCCAAAGCCTGGGGGAATCTCTGTGGTCATTCCCAGAGGCTGAGCTCTGCCAGACCCAGGGCTGGGAGCTTTGCCCAGCCTAATCCCCCCTGAAATAAAACCTTCCAGCAGCAGAACTTCCAGGCTTTGCAGCAGAATCCAGAGCCCTGCAGCTGAAACAAAATTCACTGGGTGTGCTCTGAGATGGAGCAGCAGAGCAAAGCCCTGCAGGGGACAGGAGACAGGCAGAACCACAGCCACAGTTCCTGCATTCCAATGTGTTTTAGGCAGGACCTCTGCACAGGATTTCTCCAATGGGGGCAATTCCAGGCACGCTCAGAGGCAGAGATCTCTCTGCTCGGGGAATGCAAACCCAAACAAGGGGCTGAGTTTGGGCACTTCCAGCTCAGGCAGCCACAGAGTGGGAATGTTTTGGGTTGCAATTGGAAGCACGGGCAGCTCAGATGGAATGAAATCCTGCTTTAAGAACTCAATTTGAGTGGATGTTCTCTTGCACATCCTTTGGCTGGAGAGCTCAGGCATTGCTGCGGGTAAAGACCAACTAATCCCTCCCTGGAACATCAGAGCTTTGCCAAAGGAGCAACAACAACAACTTCTGGCAGGTGGATATTGCCAGTTAAGACACAGTCCTGACTTTTGCACAAAAGATAAATAAATATCTCCTCTCTCTGAAAATCACTCTCTTGCTTCTCATTTTTGACTAGCCAGTGGAACAATACCTGCCCTTCCAAATACACCAAAATATGTAAAGCACTCATTTATTGTGTCCTTAGGAAAAAAAAATCTACCCAGCTGCAGGTCTTTGAACTGGTATGGGAAGGACCTTTGAGAAATGTGAACATTTCCTGGTGCCCCAGAGGGGAGGGACGTGAAAATGTCACCCAGAAATGCTCTGTAATGTTTTTGTAGGTAATTCATCAGACAACAGAAGTCTCTGGGAGATGCAGAACATCGGGGCACAGGCAGGCAGGGGCTGGGACAGCTGGGATATTGTGAGGGCAGGGCTCCAGGAGTGCCCATCAGTGTAAAAAGTGGCATTAATTCCCCGTTCCCCCAGCCCTGCAGGGCCAGGCTGCCCTCTGCTGTGGGAAGGGTGCAGGGCTGGCAGGAGCCCTGCCTGGTTTTGTCACCTTTAAAACCCCACAGGAGGAATGAAAAAAGCCAGAGAGCCTTCCAAAGCAGGTCCCTGAACTGCCTTCCAGGGTCTGCCCCAGGTCTTGACAACCAGAGGGGGCAAACCAGCCGTGAATAATTGCCGGTTTTTTTTTTATGATGAACACCAAAAAGACACCAACTTCTTGATAGCTATTTGTGCTCTTCATAAACTATGCAGCCCACCCCAAAAATAAACCCCAACTGATGATCCCTTGTGGCAAATGAGGGTTCCTGGACTTCCAAACTCACGGCTGCTGAAGGGACCCAGAAACTTCCCATCACAACGTACAGGAGCAAATTGTCTCAAAGTGGTCATAAACACACACTTCTCTGGGCTGCAACAGCCCTATTCCATGTGAATATTCTTCAGCTTGGGCAGAGAGCAGCTCCTGTGGGGCAGGAAAACGGGGCTCAAATAACCCCCATGAATATTTCACACCAACACATCAGCACGTTTGAACTTTCACTGCCCATTAAATATTCAGCAGCCGAAAGGAAAGCTCTCCTGGTCTGGTACTCACCCACATTTGGCAGTTCCAGCTCCTCCATCCCACACATCCATGGCCTTTTTCCTCTTCCTTTTCTCTCTTTTTTCACTCTTGCCTCGTGACAGTGGGGAGATGCAGCTTCCGAGCCACGAGGACTGTCAAAGTGGAATTTACTGCAAAAGAGGAGAACAGAGTCTGCCAATCTGTCCAGCAGGTATTTGTAGATAATTTACCAGAGATTCTTTGCTTCTCAGTCACTTACTGCTCTATAAAAATGCAGCCAGGCTTTAATTTTGCTCAGTGCCACCAGCAGTTCTTAGATAGTGGACTGGGCTTGGTGAAATTCGTATTGTACACAGGTACATGGCTTAAACAACAAATGCAGAGTGGTGAATTTTATTGCCATAGGATTTGCAGATCAGAAGAGTTCCTTTCTGTGCTGTTTATTGAAATAACACTGGTACGAGGGAATATTTGGGTTGAAGCAGGGTTCATTTAACTGGTTTGGGTATTTAAACCGGAGGGACACCCCTTCACATCTACAGAATAAGCTGATTTACCTGAGAAAAACTGACGAGACCTTTTGTTGCTGTTGTCCAAAGGCTTTTTTTGCCCTGGAGGGAACGTCACCCCCGTGCCGTGTCCCCCGGGGAGGTTCCGTCCGGCGGGAGCAGCGCCGCTGCCACAGGGCTGCCTGACCTGCCCAGTGGGCTTCTTCAACCCCTGGCCTGGCCAAAAAGCCTGCCTGCCCTGTGGCTCAGAGGCAGAGCAGCCCCTGGAAGGGCAGGAGACGTGTGTGTGCCTCGGGAAAGGCCGGGTGTTCCAGGTACAGGAGCAGCTCAGCCCCGTTTGCTCGCTCTCCACATCCCATCCCCACAGGGACAGCACATTGTGCTGGTTTAAAGGTAAACCAGCAGGGGAAAAGAACCCAACTCAAAAGAGAGATTATAAGTCAGAATAACAACTTAATAAAATAATACAATAAGGACGATTATACGGACAAACAATTGGTTTTAACCCGCAAACCCCAAATGTATAACCCAGCACCCTGGGGCATGAACAGAGTGGTGTTTGTTGGGCCCCCTGAGCCCAAAGTAAAGGGAGAGGGGAAAAACCTGTTGGTGAGAGTGCTGGTGCAGTCTGGTCAAGAGTGGGGATTGCAGTCCAGTCGAGAGTGGTGGTCTCAGTCTGGTTGAGAGCAGTGATCTGCAGTCTTCCTCTGGATCCCACAAGTGGTTAAAAAATCCCAAGACCCCAAGATTATCTATCCTCCAGTTCAGGCAGGAATGCCCAGTGCCTCCCTCAGGGCAGGGAGTTCCACAGTGGGTGTGAGGACAGGAGCATCCTCCTGTCTCCCAGTTTATTAGCCTGAGGAGTCAGGGGTACTCTGGGGTTTGGGTTACACCCATCCAGTGATGAACTGGTCCCAGCTGTTCTAACTAGGACACAGATCCACATCTATCCTGGGTTTCTCGGGGCCACATCAACCACTGGGAGGTTTGGGGGGGGTCTGTGGCCACCAAAGCTCCCCCTGAGCTCACCCAGATGAGGAGCAGCCCCGGTGCAGATGCTGCTCTGTCCCTGCTGCAGGTTCCTAAAGGAGCCCCTGGTTTCCTTTGCAGCCCCGTGATGCCCAGTGCACCTGCCCCCCAGGGCACCAGAGCTCCTCAGGGGATGGAAGACACTGTGTCAGACAAGCCTATGATGCTTGTCGAGATTCAGCCTCCCGGAACCAGGAGGGGCAGTGCCTGACCAAGAAAGGATGGGCCCGCTATTGCTCACAGAAGGTATTTCAATTTTAACACTTGTTAAATACATAGACCAGGCAGAAAACGCCCTAAAAGCAAGTTCCTTCCTTCAGAGGGCACAGCCAGCGTGGTAACCAAGTATTATCAGGGTTTTTCACAGAGGTTTTGCTTCTTCTTCCACCTGAAATAGCAACCCCGGGTTCCCCTGCTGGCTCAAAGAACCTGACTTGGACTGCTGATGTTATCCCTGTACTTCCTCCCGCAGGTCTGTGCTGCCCCCAGAGATTACCAGGGCTATGACAAGGTCCTTGGCCTCTGCATTTGTCACACGGACAGCCTGGAGGGGGTGTGTGACTCCCAGTGCAGGAGGCAGCAAAGGGACACCCTGCAGTTCACCTGTGCAGGGAAAAGGGCTCAGCTGCTGCTCACCCACAGCAATGGAAGCAAGGTAAAACCGGGGGGAACTTCCACAGCCTGCCTGGTTTTTGCCAGGCTCTCCAAATTCTCACTAATCATTAACCAAAGAGCATCTTTCGTTTCTTTTTCTTAGCAAATTATAGAATAAACCAAACCAAATATTCTGTTACCCACACGGACTATTTTTGTACCTGCTCTGCCATTGCAACCATGAGAAAAAAAGAAAATAATTCTTGAACTCTGTTTCTCTTAGGCTGCTGTTTTCTTAGAAGACTTAAGAACAGTCCTACTGAGACCATATTTCTCTTTAAAAGATGTCTGTGCTTCAGAGCAAGGCAAATCCACCCATCCAACATACATTGTGGAGATGAGTGGTAAGGGAAAGAATAACAACAGCTGTAGCATTAGCAGGGTATTAAAAGGGTTTTAGTCACAATAAGCCTTTCCAGGGTATTTAAAACACAAATAATAAGAAACTTTGCTGCTTATATCCTGAGAACATGCAGCAATATTAGTTTATCACTCCATGCAAAGCTTATCCCACTCAATCCCAGAACATTGGTTTGAAATGTGTGTGTTTCCAGCATTACAGGAAAGGACAGATATTCAGAGATTTCCCCCCAGTCCCTGAATTATGATAAACAGGGATGGAGAATCTCTTTGCCTGTCAAAAGACTCCCTTTTCAGTCCTTTATCTGTACAGATTTTTTTTCTTGTGCTTCAGATTTTCATGTAGAAAATCCACCAAGTGGAATCAGAAGCAGTTAAACATTTCCCCCCTCCCCAGGATTCCAGAACCAAGAGCACTATTTGCACAGCCCAGGTGAAAAATTTAGGAAAAACCATAGGAAAGAATCATTTGCCCATGTGCCCTTTGCACATGTTCATTGGCTTCAGCCAAGTCAAACCAGTTGCTACTTCAGGAACAGGTCTTGCAACATCAAACAAACCCTAAAGGCTTTGAGTAAGGCCCAAGCATTTTAAAGCCCTGCCCTAGAATGAGAAGAATGCACTAAAAAGTATTCAACTGGGGTTTAGATCTTGCCAGTCACACCTGGGGCCTTTGGTGAGCAGATACTCTATAGAGGGAAAGGTAAAATTCAACGTGCTGAAACCCAGAAATGACCAATGTTTTTTTTGTACCACTTCAGGGAGAGGATTTTTAGGGGTGTATAATCCTGACCCTCAAGTGTTTCACAAGTTCATCATGATGAACGAGGCTTCATCACATCACAAAAACAACCCTCCTTCAGCAACAGCCCCAGGTGAGTTCTGCAAAACTCCAAAGCAGGTATTTAATACAACCCCTCTAAGATTTAATTGTGCTTTGTCACATCAGCACTGACCCAGGCAGGAAACAACAGGAGTTACATCCAACAGAACTCACCAGCTGATTCCTGGAGAGGCTGCTGGTGGAGAATTCAAACAAAACCCTTCTGCTGAGCTGTTCTGTGGAGAGAAAAGCTCAGTAATGATCCTCACTTAACAAGGTTTATGTTACAGAAAAGTCTGGGCAGGAAGAACTGGGGGGTTCCTGGGAGCAAAGCCTGAGCCCTCCCAACTCCACCCCACAAGCTGCATTCCCAGGCATCCTGAACCCCATCACCTGCCTCAGTGGGAATGTCACCCTCCTGTTCGTTGTCTCCAAGGAGCATTACCCGGTTTATGATGTGTGAGTACAAACAGGACTCAGCCAGGGCCCTTTTCTGGCAGCTACAGAGAACAAGGAGGAGCTTTGCACTTTTTTTCCCCACAGAATTAAGACAAAACACGGCTAAAAAGAACAGAATTCTCATTATTAAATGCACTTTTCACAGAGAAGGCTGTGGCATGGCAGGAAACAGCATGTCAGTCATTCACAAATTAACACTGGCCTATTAAAATAAGCAAAATTAAATCTACACATGCTGTTCCTGGTGCTCTTTCTGACCTGTGTTCACACTCTTTGCAACTTGGCTTCTCATGACTCACCCTGTATTGTCCTTCCAGCTGACTTTGTCTTCCCTTTTTTGCAGCCAGTAAGTTTTAAGATCTTATTGGAGCTAAGTTTCAGGTTTTTATCAGCTAGTTCCTACTGCTCTGAGAGCCTTGGGAGCTCTGCCTGTGGGACAGTTATTTCTTAGGGTGGGTTTGTGGGTTCCCTCCCCTATGGCCTATTTTGATTTAATTTCTGCCATTCATCCAATTAAAAATAACACCAGGGATATGTAATCAATAAAAGAAACTCCATCTGGTTTCCATGTTGACCAAACACCTGTAAGGTTTCCCAGTAATTATTTTTGCACTGTTAATAAACATCCTTTTTTCAGGTTAAACATCCTTCTTGGGGTTAATTGCTGGTACTTCATATTTTTTTGGGGGAGGGGGGTAAAAGTGGTTGGAGCAGCCCAAAATAAAAGTGAGGCTGAGTAAACACTGGAGGTGTGTGAACAATTAGAGGTCCAGTGCCTAAACTCCCAGTGATGCTCAGCTATTCCCTGGGGTGATGGACAACACCTCAATAATTCCCAAAAAACACAGGACTAGTGAGGAAAACTCTTGCCCTTTCCCTCCTAGAAACAACCTGTACAACACCAACGCTGAGTTTGACTGGGGAGACTTCAGGAGCCTCAGGGAGGAGGTCAGAGAGGCCTCCCAGGAATTCCTGCTCTTCCTTTTCCAGTTCCAGGAGCCCGGGACCTTCGTGCTCCGCCTGAGCAGCAACAGGCACAAGAGGATGGTTTGTATCCAGGAATCTTGGCATTCCTGGGGCTGTCCCTCTTGGCACAGCATGCCATGCTCCACGGGGATGTTTGGAAACACAGGAAGTTCTAAAAATAAATATATATATAAATATATATACATAATGTATATAAATGTATATAAATGTATATAAATGTATATAAAAATATATATAAATATATATACTGTACAAGTGAGTGCAGCAATAAATAGGTGAGTTTGCATCTGTGGGGGTTAAATATGGGGGTCAAATGATGCAACTCCTGCAAAGCCTGGACTCTGTGACAGCCAAAATGACCCTTTTTACCTAAACTCTCGTGCATATTTCAATGAGATACAGTGACCAGTGACTGGCCTTTCCCTTGCAGTACCTGAGGGTGATGCCCCCGGCAGGACAGTGCTATGAAGAGGGGCCTTTCCTGCCCACAACGCCCAGGTTTGCTGTCCAGGTGGGAATTGCCAGGAAAAGGGAGCTCCTCCTCAGACCTGACTGGGCAGCGATTGCTGGAGTGAGCACAGGACTCCTCCTGCTGCTTGTTGCCTCTGTGGCACTGACAGTAAGTGAGAGTCGCACAAAATTCGGGGTTTTTAAAGGATATTATGAGATTTTAGGCAAGAACCCCACAAGCGACTCCTCCCCTAAGCATCACCTATAAAGCTGAAAATTAGAATTACTTGTAACTCAACCTCATGTTTTACATATGGGGTAAAATCCATCCCTATGGATTGATCCAGTGCTATCAAAGCCCCAGCATATTTACCTCTCACACTGTCCACTTGGAGACATTCAGGGTATAAATGAACTTCATTCCCATTTTCTGATTCATCAACAAGATGACAATTTTTTCTTTTGTTTAAATGCCCGACCAAACCTGCCTCAAAATAAAGAAAACATAAATAAGTCCTGAAAAGCTTTTACAAAAAAACTGTCAGCCATAAATAAGTTTCTGCAACATTCAGGTTTGCTTTCCTTATTCAGACAGAAGTCCCAGCAACTACAAAATACCTGAGATTCAAACCCCAGATGGTCTTTCAGACTGGTAACCCCCCAAAGTAATCCATTTTTTTTCCCTAGCATGTTCTGAATTCAACAGGATACTTTTTTTTCTGCAGCCAGACTGCTGAGGTAATGAGAGAAAATGTGATTTATTCAGCCAGCAGATGCAAACAGCAGATAACTGCACTTCCTTCCCCTTGGCTTCAGCCTTATCTGCTGGGATTACTAATTCTGCTGGTTTAGAATAAATGAATGATATATTTAGAAAGCAGACTCTGGGGGTCCTTGCTCGCCAGGTGAGGATGGATCCTGCTGGCTGAGCGAGGGATATGTGGATCACACACTGACAAAGAGGAAAAGGAACTCACTGGTTTCATTCTGGGGTGTTTTGCAGCTCCTGTGCCAGGGCCTTGGCTGGTCCCAGAGGGGCAGCCCCTGCCCTGCATTCCGAAGGCAGCAGCTCCAGTACAACCTGGACAGCTACTCCTCCGACATTCCAAGAGTCTTTTCCATCAGAAAACATCACCCCTCGCTGCAGCAGCAGGGCAGGGGGGCTGGGGAATCCTGCAGCACCCACGGAACAGGTCAGGGCACAGAACCCCCAAACCCAGGGGCTCTGGTGGGTTCCTGCCCCAGGTCAGGGCACAGAAACCCCAAACCCAGGGGCTCTGCCAGGATCCTGCCCCAGGTCAGGGCACAGAAACCCCAAAACCCCAGGGGCTCTGGCGGGTTCCTGCCCCAGGTCAGGGCACAGAAACCCCAAACCCAGGGGCTCTGGTGGGTTCCTGCCCCAGCAGAGCCCC
>NW_021940545.1:5375550-5377255 GCF_001715985.3 Manacus vitellinus
CCTGAGGAACAGGTCGACCTGGACTCCTTTAACACCAGTGTCTTCTTTGAGCTGTTGCTGAGACAGTCCCTGTCTGTCACAGCCACACTGGGCCACTTCAAAGAAGAGGTAAATCCTGTTCAGGGCTGCTTTTTATGCAGAAAGAACCTAAAACATGTCATTTTATCTGTTACCATTTTTCATTAACCTTTGGCTATTAGGTGGATGTTTTATTTCCACTTTCACCTTTTTAGAGCCCATAATACAAATATATCCTCATGTTGCTTATAACATGTAATAGGGTGGGGAAAGCAGTGACCTTAAGGCAGAATAATTTGGTTTTCTCATGGTACTGACCTGATATAGTTTTTGGAAAATGACTTCATCTTCCAGCTTCAATTTTTTCATCTGTAAAACAGAAATAATACGGATTTCCCGGTCACACACTGGAGAGCTGCAGATTAAACTGAGGAGAAATGAATAAATGAACACCCAGTGAGCAGGTTATTTGAATTTCATAATAAATATCTCAGTTGAAAGAGATGGAAGAGCATTTTGCAGCCCTAAGGATGAATCCACCTGTGGTCTTCATGTAAATCCACGTGAGGTTTAAAGGACAGCAGAGGGAGCTGGATTACAACGAGCACTCAACAGATAAATAACGTGGAGAAATCCCTGTACCCTAATCTGAGTCAGGGCATTAATGTGTTTGTGCTGAAAACTGACACCAGCCTGTGCTTTGGTTCTATAAAGAGGGTTTTTTTTTTGAAGGGAGACTCCAAAATCACCTCTTATGGTCCTTTCTTTTCTTTTTGTTTTGGACCTCAGGTAAAAATCCTGTATCAGAGGCTCACGAGTGAAATGTCTGCACTGAAAAACCTTTGGATGGAGGCTCTGAGTATCCCAGGAAAGGTGGAGGCTGAGAGCACAGAGGGTTATGCAAAGGCAAAGCAGCAGGTAGAGCTCAGTCCAGTGACATTTATACACAGAATAAAATTTATACACAGAATAACAAATTCTCAGGACTCTCTTTTAAAAACTTTAGGCCTGGTCTTGTAAAACATCACTTTTAAAACTGCAGAGATTTAATATTTCACAGGCTGCAAAACAATTAATTGGAATATGTGGGAGCAGCTGGGTCTTTACAGCATTTAAAGCTGCTGCTTTGTGCTGACACAGAAACTCATCTCCGACAGATTATTTATTATTATTATTTTCTTAATGTGATACATCCACGCACCCCAATTCTTCTGGGGGGTGGTCTCTGCTATAAATTCATCTGCTCGAGTGTGTGTGTTGCAGCTTCTCTTTTCACATCACAAGGTGTTTATGTAGTAACTTACTGTGTTGTCATTTAATTACATTGACTTTGCATTGAAATAGACAGTGTAACTTGTCAGTATCGCAATATTTTCGTCTTCATGTCAATATTTACGCCAATACGTCAATATTTTTAACGAGGAAGATACACTGTGATCTGTTTCATTGATTTTTCTGGGAGTTGCAGTGTTCCATTGTAACTAAAGCTCCTTTAAAGGAAACCATTTCATGGCTCTAAAAGAGAAATATACCCATGGTTTCACACGGAAAAATACGTGTGCAACACAGTAAGGACCTGCAATTTTCATTTAAGGACTTATTATATCTCCTGTTAAAAGGATGATCTGAGTTATCACCTAAGTAATTGTAATTCAGCATATTAGAGCTGTCAGCTCCAATGGACACA
>NW_021940545.1:5377629-5400758 GCF_001715985.3 Manacus vitellinus
AAAATAAAAATACAAGAAAATAAAAATACAAGAAAATAAAAATACAAGAAAATAAAAATACATAAAAATAAAAATACTTCTGGATTTTTCTATCCCACCAGGCAGAGGAGGAGATGCAGCGAAGGAAGGAGTTGGCTGCTGGGTACGAGGAGAGCCTGAGCAGGCAGAGGAGGTTGTTGCAGCAGGAGCTGGAGTGGCAGGAGGAGAACTGTGTCCTGTTCAACTCTGCCCTGAGGGAGGGGGTCAGGCTGGCACAGACACTCACAGAGGGAGCAGCTCCTGGAGGAGAACGACCACAGGGTTGCACAAGGTACCCACCAAAGGGCAAAGTTACCTGCAGCTTCCCTTCCCTGGCGAGGGAAGCATTCCTAGCCCACAGGTTTTTGGCCTGTGGTTGGCAATGCCACCACCTGCAAGTTTAAAACTGATCCTCAGTCCAGCAGAGCAGGTGGTGCAGATCGTAATTTTCACATTTAGGAGAAATAAAATACAGGTTTTTAGAGGTGTATCACGAAGTTGTGAGACATCCGAGCTCCAAACTGGACCTGGCTATCAGAGTCTTTTTAGGTTGGATAAGGGAGATATAAAAGTTCCTAAAAATTAAAATCTTTTGGGGCCACGTGGAAATTTTGCACACAGGGTTTTTTTTTCTCTCTTTGGGCTAAGCATAAAGGAAGATCCATCGTTTTTGACAGAGGACACCTCACAACCAATCAGAAGGAAGGGAAAAGCCCCTTTTCAGAGAAAAGAAACATTTTTAGGCAAAAAAAAAAAAAAGAATATATTCAACTTATCTGGAAAAGGGTGGAATTTGGGGAAACTATAAAATGCACAAAAATTAAACCCAAAGGGTCTTTCCTCCCCCAAAAAACTCAGTGTGAGACCAGACCCAGCGTGCTGAACAAATTCTTTCTTTTTTGTTTCGTGAGTTTTTGCTGTCCTTCTAAATTTAAGGGAGAGATATTTCTCACACATCTATTTAAAACAAATCTAGAAAAATCTCAGGCTGAGACAAGCTGGGGAGATTCCCATGGGAATCTCAGGAAACAGGAATATTTTGAGTGTGCCAAGTGCCGTGGCTCTGGGATGCCACCCCAGCTGCAGCCAGTGTGCCACCCCTGATCACTGGCAGGATCAGAATGGTGTGATGAACAGAAAACAGAGCCACAAAGTGCTGTTTTCACTCCACCAGCCAAAGCAAATACTCATCAAGCCCTCTAATTGCCAAATGCAGATATAATTTGTATACCCACCAAAATCCTCCCTTTGCTGCTCCATTTAAACTCTCTTACCTCACCTCCAGCAATAATTATTTTTATCTCTTGAGTTGCAGGCTGTTGGCCCGGGTGGAGGCTGCAATCAGCAGGATGTCAAGTGTAATATTGAAGGAGAGTCACCACCTCAAAGCCTGGGGAGTGCTGGGGGAAGGGACAGGAGCTCCCCTTCTGAGCCAGGATCAAAGCAGGACGCTCACCACGCAGGAGCTCGTGGGTAACTGCAGCCTCTAGAAACCTGTTTGAAGTCTGTGTTGGTGTGTGAGGAGGTGTGGGCAGGGCAGGGCAGCAGAGCTGAGAAAACACAGGTCACAAAAAAGCAGCCAGGTCACAGAGGAACCCCCAGCCAAGTCAAAAAAGAGAGTATTCAGAAAACATCCTCCTCGAATTCCCACTAACAGCTTGTGAATTCGGGGGTTGTTACTGAAGCAAAGCCATCAGCAGAAGGTTTCTCTGTTGTTTTTTAGGGAGAATGTCAGATTTGCACTCATTAAGATCTTTGGGCACTGGCTAATTACCTCCCAGCAATGGAGAGGCAAATGAACTATTCTGTGGGCGAGTCTCACTGAGTGCAATCAATTTGTTCTTGTGTTGTTGGCTATTTTCTGACATTCTCACCTGGTTTTGGTGTGACAAACTGTAAAAGGTACCCAGACACCGAGATCCCTCTTCCTTTCACCCTTTGAAGAGGAACAGAAGTAAAAACAGGACAACAAAACCCACCTTGGGTGTTTCAGTGGCTGTTGCAGATTGAGGCCACGAAACCCAAAACCCCGAGTGGACATTTAGGAACCATCAATCCCCTCAGTGGCACGAAGCTCAGGCAGACAGGGCAGAGAGAGGATGGAACTGCCACGTGCTGCAGGCATTTCCCCACAGGCACCTTCTGTAAAAGGAGAAAAGCTCAGTTTACTTATTCTCACCCCTTTCCTGCCCTTGCAGATGATTTTTATAAACCCCCTCCCACACCTCCCACATTGTGCCAGACCTACAGGTTGTTTTTTCTCCCCCTCCCCACCTGTTGTGACCTGTTTTTAGGCTCCAATGGCACTGCTGGAGCACCTGACATGGTCTACACGGATCCCATCACGGGGCTCTTGACTCCTTTCCCTCACTGCTCCCTCCTGCTGAGCAGTCACTGCCCTGGACCAGTTCCCAGCCACCACTTCCTGCACCCCCAGACTGGAAAGGTGCTTCCCCTAGCTGGGAACGTTGGCTATGATCCCAGCAGCTCCAGGCTGGTCTGTACTGCTGATTCTGGCTCGAGTAAGTGCCACAATCCAACCATCAACTGGTCCAGCTGCCTGTTTGTGGAGCACAGTTACAGTGGGGGGGTTTGGTTAAAGCAAAACAGGACAAACCAAACAGCCCAATTTGCTGCACTCAAATGTACTTTTCCTGTAACAGAACCTGAAAAAAATCTGAGAAAGCTTCTCATCAGCATGGCCCTGGAAGGTGGTGCTGTTCAGGTGCATGTAAGACCTACTGTAGGGATGTATTTGGTGTTACAAGGCTTGGAGACAAGGGAGCGTTGAGATATTCATAATTTCTGACAGATTTCAGCCCCTCCGTTCATTAAACCATAAAAATTAAATGCTAAGAAACTCGCAGCTTTTAGGGAATGGCCAAAGCCAAAAGAATTAAATTTGAAAAGCCTTCCCACACTTCCCATAACCACGGCCAATCTCCCTGGTCCTGCCTGCAGGAGGGCGGCGCGAGCCCGAAGTGCCCGTGTTCCCCTACATCCCTTACCCGGTGTGTGCCAGCACCGACCTGCCCGTGGAGACAAAGCTCCCAGCCCTGTGCCCCGAGCAAACCTCCAGCAGGGGAGGCCTCATGTGGGATCCAGCGACGGGGATGGAGGTGCCAGTGCTGGGGGTGACGATCCACCCCGGCACGGGGCAGCGCCTGGCGGTGGGTGGCACGTACCTGAACCCCCTGACGGGCATGTTGGCACCTCTGGAGCTCTGGGGGCCCGTGATGGAGCCAGAGGGAGGCAAGATCGTCCCAATCCTCGGAGTTGGTCTGGATGGTAGCACTGGTAGGTCTTTTCCAGGCACTAATCCTTCTCTCTCTCTCTCCCCCCTGTAGTTCTGCTTTACAGTTTGTGATAAGCACAGGTGATGATCTGTGTCATCCTAGGAAAGGAGAAAACAAAGAGACTGTAAAACTTAATTGCACCCCCATAAAGACAGAAAACAGACCAACCTTCCCTGTCCTCCTAGGCAGGAATTATGTCCAAACTGGGCCAGGTCAAAAAGCTTGCTGGCACCTCTTATTGAAGAACATATGAATTTAATCTATTATCTCTATGCCAAGTTATAGTCTTAGCTGTGAGAATAAACCTATGCAGAATACCTGGAATAGCAATGTAAAATGTATATGCATGTGATATAATGAACATGGATGGGATGTTTGGAATAAATATCAGGCTCATGCACTGTATCAGGGTGGCAGGACTAGGAGAGGTTCTATCTCCTCCTGTCACCACAGCATTGTTTGCTTTTACCATATAATAAATTCTAATTTGAAAAGCTATTTATCTGAGACTGTTTCTCACAAATTTATCATTTTGTAATTCACTAAAACTATCTGGTGACTCTGTAAGAGATACCTGAGGTCATCATTCCTTAATTATGACACAGCCACTGAAGCTGATTTGACCTAAAGATGGTCCCATTGCTCTATTGCAATATTAAATAAAGTAGCATGAAATGCATCATTAAGAAGCTCAGGGAGGGTGAAGCTCCAGATTTTTAAAAAGCATTTTCACATATCTGTACTCTTCATCACTTATTCTGGAATATATACTAGACCCAAAAGGAGGAGTGGGGACCTTAACCTTTTTGTAAAGCAGGAAGTAGGGGACTTATTTAAGAACATTTTGTGAGCCAAATTATTTTACAAATGACCTCAAAATCCCCAGTTCCCCTGCCCTCCACGTGTCCCATCAAACCCATTTCTGCTTCCCTCCAAGCAAACGCTCAAGGTGCCTTTTCCTGGCAGGGAAGGGCTGGACCCCAGTGACGAGGTGCCAGGTGATGTTCCGTCCTTGTTTCTCCTGTTCCTTGACTGCAGGAGAAGTTTTACCTCTTGGTGGGCTGGTGGGCCCTTCTGGACACCCCATGCTCCTCGGAGATCCCTTCCCTGAGCCCCTGAGTGGGAAGCTGTGCCGGGTGCAGGGGGTTCACCTGCAGCAAGGCCGGGTCGTGCCCCACGGCGGAGGGTACCAGGCTGTGCTGGAGAACGACTGGCTGCTGGCACAAACCCGAGTGCTGGACGCCCTAAAGCGCTTCAAGGCATCGTTTCTGGAAGGTTCCTGCCTGGCAGCAGACAGATTAGCAGCACTGAAGGCTGCAGCAGAGGAGCTGGAGGAGGCTTTGGCCGCCAAGTGCCACCACGCGCTGCACCGCCTGCAGAGCCTGGGGGAAAAGCAGGAGGTGGCTGCAAGGATCAGGAGCAACGGGGGGAAACTGGGTAGGTACAAAGCAAGCAGCCTGTTCCCATGCCATCACACCACAGGGGACAGCAGTGAAACCACTGTCACTCCTGGGGAGGGATCCCGTGGGGGGCTGAGGCTTGGATTTGATGATCCTCGTGGGTCCTTTCCAGCTCAGCACGTTCTGTGATCCCATCACAGCACCTCAAACTTCCAGGAAGCTTTTTGGCAAAATAGCTTTGCTGGTGATGCCCCCAGCCAGGTATTAACTGGAAGCTGCAGCAGGAATAACAGCACTGCAGCCCCCTGGAAGGGAAAACAGTTCTTTCCATCACAAACCTGTTCAGTGTTTTATGTTTTTCTTCTCTTTTGAACAAACCAGGTATGATCAGATACCCTGGCACAGAGATGTGGATCCCTGCAGTGTTTGGAATGAAAATCCCAGATCCCAGTGGATCTGGTCTGATGGTGCCAATCCTGGGAATAGACTGTGACTGGAATACTGGGCAGCCCTCCCCACTTGCAGGAACCATGGAAGACACAAATGGAAAAGGTAGAGAAGGAAACTGAGTTGGATGATGTAAACAACAAATAACAAAGACACAATAAATCACCCTACCAAAACAGAGCAGTTTCTACCTCGACTCTGAATGGAAAATGTGGCATTTGTGGTCTAAAATTCTAAATATTACACTTGGGGTTTTTTTATCCACAGGCCTCGTCCCCATCACTTTTGGTGCCAGGGCCATAAATCAAATTACAGGTGAAATTGGGCCTGTTATAGGTGCCCAAAGAAACCCCTGGACACACAACGTGATTCCTGCTGTTCAGTCCCTTGGAGCTTTACCCAGGAGAGCCACAGATCCAGATCTGGTAAACAAAGCTCCAAACTCTCTTTACTTGCAAGTTTGTTATCTGGGGGAAATTCTTTGTTGGGGCTTTTCTACTACAGGGTGGAAATTTCACTTATTTCTCTGCCCCACAAGTAGCATTTGCTTATAGTACAAGATGACAGAAATATGTCATTATACTTCTCTTTTCATTATCTGCCTTTTATTTTTCTCCTTCTATTTCTATCTTTTTCTGCTGGTCTTTGTACCTTCTATATCTTTTAAGTCTATTTGATATCTTTCCCCTACCCCAAGATATTGGGACACTGATTTGGACATGAATTATAACATGCACAGACTTAGGACTGCAAACACTCACCCCCTGTGGCAACAAAGTTGGATATATGCTGTGAAAGGCATTGAGAGGAGCTGTCATCACTGGCTTTAATCACATTTATAATCCTTCTTCAGCTTCCTGCAGAGCTAAGCTGTTGTGTCTCTCATTGCTTTACAGCTGGACTTTCTAGAAAAGGAAATAAAGTCAAGGCATTTATACTGGCACTGCAGGAGGAAAAAGGAAGAAGGGCTCCTTAAAAAGCTGAACTCTCTATTTCTTGATGTCCTTGATGCTGTAAAAGAGGGGAAGGCACAACAGGTATGGTGCCTTTTTTTTTTTGGAGCTGGCTCCAGTAAAGTTCTTTAAAAATTCCTTGGGGATTCATGGGTATCAAAAATTCAGATATCACTGATGGGATGGTTCTGAATCCAAGCTGTTCCCCTCCCCATTCAAAACCAAAAGGTAAATGAAGCCTTTGCTGCCTCAGTGTGGCCATTCCCAGAGTGAGGAATGCTGGCAGGTGTCCCCATGGAATAAACACCAGGTGAAATCCAGCAGAGACGGGGGACTGGCACCAGTTCCTACACAATCAGAATAATTACAAGGCTACAGAAAAGCATTAACCCAGTCAGCCAAGCTCTTGCTCTCTCTGCAAAGGAAAATGCCTCCCACCAATTCCTGATCTCCTGAGCTGGCAACACCATCTAAAGCTCCCTCTCCTCTTCCATTTCTTACAGACACAGCTCAAGGAGAAACTGGAAGACATTGAGGAACTGTGCCATTTTCTGAAAGTCTCCTCTCTGCAGGAAGCTGAGAGAAGAACCTCCAAATATTTTGGTAGCCAGGTGGCCACTGAACTGTCTGTGCTGTTCAAAGGTACAAAAGGGCAGTTCCAGCCCTCCTGCTTTCTGTGCTGGGTGATCCCTCTGACAGGTTACCCTGAGCCTCAGGAATTACTCGTGTCCTCCTGAAGCAAGGTAGTCCAGAGGTAGGATCTGAAAATGGGGCTGTTATAAAGGATAAGGAGGGCAGGTGTGAATCACACAGAGGGAAAACGACTGGAGGTTTGCCCTGGGAATTCCCAGTGGATTCTCAGGTGGGTGCTTCTGCTAATATTGGCTTCTTACAGCTGACAGAGAAGAGAAAGAACGGGAAATGCAGGTCCTGCTGGAGATCAGGAAGGCACTGGAGGAGCTGGTGGAGCTCATGGAAAAGATGCAGCTGGAAGAAGAGAGGATATTCCTGCAGCTGAGAGAGGGAGAGAGGAGCAGGAGCCACATCCCAGGGGCTGAGGCAGCCCCAGAGCTGAGGGTCAGAAAGGTGAGGTCACTGCTGGGCTGAACCTGGGCCCCATCACAGAACACTCTGTGCTCAAAGACACTGCAGGATGAAAGCTCTGAGCCCCCTGTACTGAGATATTCCCACTTGCAGGAACATCCCCAGTGCTTCTCCAGGCAAGCATTACCTGGTCCTACAGAGCAGGCACCTGCTTCTACCCCAGCAAGACCTGCTGAAGTAAAACCAATGCCTTCTACTGGCTGCTGGGGTGGCAAACAGACTTCATCAAAACATATTGC
This sequence comes from Manacus vitellinus, assembly GCF_001715985.3. Lineage (NCBI taxonomy): Eukaryota > Metazoa > Chordata > Aves > Passeriformes > Pipridae > Manacus > Manacus vitellinus. The sequence continues at coordinate 5,385,087 of NW_021940545.1, forward strand.
CAGGAAGCTTTTATCTTAGCTCTTCCTTGCATCATCTGCAGCTTCTGTGGCTGTTCTTTGAGGGCTACATGGCCACAAGTGCTCCAGAGCTGTCACAGCAGCTTTCCAGGTGGTGACTGGCCCGATTACGTGTGAGAAGGGCAATGAAAGCCAAGATTTGCAGTTATATTTTGTATTATTTCTTCCAGCTCATGCTTGCCCTCGCCTCTGAGTCTCAGGAATGGATCCTGAAACAACAAGCCAGCGTGGAGACTGCACACACCAGACTGGAATATTTGAGGGACTTGTCAATCATCCAAGCACAGCAGGCAAAGGTACTGCAAAGAAAAGCAGTTGTGGTGCTTGTCTAACAAAAGCACAGGCAGCTGCCACGCTCTGAGGACATCATCCAAGAACACCCCAGCCAGGGATCAGAGCCCTGCAAAACAACAGTAAACTGGCACAGGAGGGACATAAAATGCAAGTCATGCAGTTAAAAATCATACCTTACAGCTTCTCTATCAGCTTGAAGGATGTGGAAAAAAAAAAAATCTGAGAGTTGGGGGCTGTAGGACAACAATTGGAAAAGGCTTTTCCTGAGGCAGAGTGCTGTAACATCCCATGGAGTCACTGAACAGTGTGAACTGGCAATATCAGGTTTTCAAGAAGCAGCTTTTTTTCAAATGATGTTCTTGGCAGGCACGAAATGGCCTCTCTCTGCTCTGTGCTGTTTTTCAGGTGCTTTTCTCGGGCTCTCGTCAGTGCTTTGAAAACTATCAGACAACCAGATTTTATGGCATCAGTGGGGCCTCACATGGCACACACCAGGCAATCCAACAAAACCTGATCCCTCTGCTCAAGTCCCTGGTTCAGAAGCTGGAGGAAAACAGCAAAAGCAGTTTATCACCTGAGACACCAGGTAAGAGCGTTACCTTATTTTAGCCTGGCCTTGAAAAACAGGCTGGAACCTTTCAACTTCCATTCTAAAAAGAGATTCTCCTTCTGACAGCTGAAAAAATCAGACTTTGGTTCTATTTTGTAAGAGTTAAAGATCTCCTTGGACTCAATGAGCAAAGCCTTTATGATGTGTGTAAACTTGCCACAGGGTGGGATGAGCCCTGAAATCGCTTGTTAGGCTCAAGTTTTCTCTTGCCAGGCCTCACCAAAATTAATCTTATCTTCTGCAAAACAATTAATATCTTGCAGCAAATACATTTTCCCATGTTTCTTCTACAGGCTACTCATCAAGGAGCACTTTAAAAGCATCTGCTGCTCCCACAGAGGCATTAAGAGCTGAAGCAAGCCAGGAGAGCACTTCAGCTCCCACAATATCCCCTGTCCTGTCCACTTCATCCTCAGAAAGGATCACCCACATGCAAAAAGAAGTCCTGACAAGGTAAAGTTACAAAAAAATACATTCTTTACAAGTTTGGGAGGTTTCTCTCCCCACCAGGCTCAGATTTGGGGGTTGGGTGTGGCTCAGCAGAAGGCTCCTGTTCTCCAGGTTTGTGGATGAGCCAAGTGATGACCACACAGGAACAGGGATGTGTTTTCAGCCTGTCTCCTGCCTCTCTGGCTGCAGGTTTGTCTTGGAGAAACACGCCTGTGAACTGGCACATCTGGAGCTGTCCCTGCTGGCAGAAGAAATGAACACTCTCTGTTCCTTTTGTGAATCCAAGGCTGAGGAGAAGGAACACCACGAAGGAAGTTGGGTAAGGTTGGCATTGTGTCATCTCAGAGTTCTCAGCTGAGACACAGGAGAAGTTTTCCACTATTTGAATTCCTTTCCACTATTTTAATTCCTTTCCATTTTTCCAACTGGCTTCAGAAAAGGAAATTAAACAAAATAGTTTGGGAAGGAAGAAATCTTCCAGCTACTGCAAAGCCAAACAGAACCTAAATTAGTATCCCCCTCTCAAGTTAAAGGAGAAGGGGCAGTGGTCTCATTTTCAGTAATTCTTGGGTACTTAATCTCACAATAAATCAGGCTTTTCATGGTGCTTAAGTGAGACATCTGGTTTCTGGATCTGTTTTTTGCATCTTTGGTTCAGTGGGACTCAATTCTTTTGATGCTCCTGATCACAAAGAAGTTTCAAGTTGGGATGTCTATAATATTTTCAGGGTCTGAAGAGCAGGAAAGGAACAGAAGCCACTGCCTCAAAGGATTCACTCCTGAAAGCCCTGTCAGAGCAGCACCACCACGCTGGGCAAGCACTGTGGGAGAGACAACTGCAGGAAATCAAACATTTGGGCCTCAGCCCAGAGCTGACAGTGCCCAAACAGCCCCTGCACATCCTGCAAGAAATCCCACAGCAGTTGGCACTTGGTCTTCTTGGCTCACAAACCCCACACTGGGAGTTCCCTGAGCAGCAGGTGAGTTAAAGGCTTTTTTTTTTTATGTCATTGTCACCTCCTTGCTGGGCAAGGATGGACTTCACCTTCCCTAGGGGCACAGACACACTGCAGGGGTGTTATCAGAGCCCCTGAAACGTCCCAGAATCCGAAATGATCCAGGTCTCCCTGGAAAAATTCTCTACTTCTGGTGCCCACACTCATTAGTATTGAATACATAGAATGTATTTGCAGTGCTATAGAAACCCCCCCACCCTTTATTTTCTTTTGCTTGACAGAAACAACATCCCAGGGAAGTCCAGCATTCCCCAGACCCTGTCACTCAAATGCTCCAGGTTTCAGCAGTGAAGATAGTGAAGCTGGAAGCTCTGAGACAAGTGTGTCTCTACAGGGTCCTGGACCTCTACTGCAACCTCCTCCAGGTAGAGGCACTGCATGGTTTTCATGCCTCAAGGGAATTCACAAAATTTTGAGGGCAAAATTGCCCATCCTGGCTGAAAATCTACAGGTGTGCAGGCACAGAAACCTCCCCCAAGGGTCAGCCTGGCACAAACCCCACTGTTCAAAGCCCTGTGATTACACTCAATGCTGGAAAATAAAATAAAAAAAAAAAAAGCGAATTTCTATTAAAAAAAAATTAATTTTCTCATCTCCCTTTGCTTACCTGCTTCAGCCCCTGAGCTGCCCAGAAGCTGTGACGAGCATCCTGAGCAGCCTGGAGCACAAAAAGCACGGGGAAGGTGAAGCAGCAGCCCGGGAGGTTGCTCAGAGCAGAGAGGGACAGCAAGTGGCCAGAGCAGTGGCTTTTCTCCAGGAGCACCACCGGGAGGGGGAGCTGCTGAAAGGGCTGAACACGGAGGCAGAGGCTGAGCTGAGGAAGATGCAGGCACAGTTTAGGCTGGAACTTCAAGCCCAGACAGAGGAGAAGGTACAGCAGCTGAGACATTTGTGTTGTCATTTGCTCACAGCCACGCAGGGACAGCAGGAAAACCTCTGGCCCTGTGATTTTAGCCACGTTTTAGGTGCTTCACTAGGAGCATGCTGCTTCATTTCACTGCTGATAAATAAGTAATTATTCTTCTTCCCCAGAAAAAACACTGAGTCAGCTATCACAACCCTGGAAGGGGCAGAGCCCACCTTAATTATATGAGGGTTGCAGCCTCAGCACAGGTCTGTTCTCTGCTCTTTGCCCTGAAAATAGTACTGCAGTTGTGCTGTAATCAGACTATACATAGAATTTAAAAGATATCAAGGGTTGACCTTGACCTCAAGCCCTCAGAGAGATTTAACCTTTAAGGAGTCACTTAAGGGGAGGTAAAAGAAGCATATTAACCCATTTGCTTCTTTTTGAATATTTTATTAACAATGTTTGGGGAGACCCACTGACCAAAAATACTTCTCTAACTGTCAAAGGAAAATTTTAAGAGCCCCCTTGGAAACTGGACTGTTTTTAGGGTGCTTCATTTCCCACCCCCCTGGATCCCTGTTTTCCAACCTGCAGTGACGAGGTCAGACTCGATCCCAGAGGTCTTTTCCAACCCTGTGGTGGATCCTGTGGCTCTGATTCCATAGCTGGAACATTCCCACGCTTCCTCAAGCCTCTAAGACTTTGTCATGTTGGTTTTTCTCTCCCAGATAAAAGCCAGAGAAACAAAAATTCTCCAGGAGACCGAAGGAGGGAAGTTTGGGAATCTCGTGGCTTATTCCATCCTGTCTCAGAGACACCTGAGGGAAACAGTCACTTTGCTCCAAGATTCCTCCAGGCTCAAGAAGGTGGCCTTGAGGTGCCAAAAGGAGGGCACAGGCCTGGAACACCTCGTGGGAGAAGTAAAGTTCTCTTGCTGGTTTGGTTTAGAACCTGCAGCTCCTCCAGCGTGTTGTTACAAAACCCACATTTGAAGACTTTCAGGAATTGTGTCTGTTTAGATAAATAGGAGAGTTAACTCCAGATTACAGTGTATTGTATTATTTTTTTAATGCCAAAAAATAATTGAAACTATGCTGGGATTTGCTACAAAAAAAAATCAGGCACTTCAGATCCATTTTAACATGGATTTACTCAAGGCTCCTTTGTGAGCCTTAAATTAATTTTCAGTGGCTGTGAGTTTGTGATTTGGGTGTTTATAAACAGCAAAATTAAAGGCTGTATAGGACTGACATGTTTTTAACCTCTGTCCTCGATGTGTTGTGCAGAAAGTAAAACAACCAAAGGAGGTTCACACATTTTGTGCTCCAGTTCACAGGAGCATTTTCTCTTCCAGGATTTATCAGTTGATGGTGACACCAGGGACGTTCTGCATCTCCTGAAGGACAACTCGGAGCATGTACTTTTAGTGCTGGAATTTATACAAACTGTAAGATTATTACAGCTGAGAGAGAGACACTTCAAGGAAATAGTCAGCAGCCTAAAAGGCTCCGAGAAGGTAAAACTAAAGTTCAGGAGAAGGTAAAACTAAATATATTATTAGTAAATACATTACCTTGCAGCTTTATTCAGAAAATCATGAATAGTTTGCATTGCTGTTGTTACTGTGCAAAGGACTTTGTTCTTCAAGCATCAGAGTTTCTTGAACAAAACCAGGATCGTGGGTTTGGATCTTTCTTTCCTTTTTTTTTCCATCTCTAGTTTGTGGAGGAAGCAAATCTCATAACCAGTGAAGTGAGAAAATTCAGAGAGCAGAAAATGAGAAGGCTGGAGGGACAGTTGAAAGCCTCCCTGAAAAACAGAGGAACCAAGAAGAGTGTTTCAAGCAGTTTTGATCCACTGCAGGTCAGCAAAGAGCAGATCCCAAATGTTTCCTAATTGAACACTCATCATATGCACAGGACATAAGATTAATGGTCTAATGCTAATGAGGCCATGGCTGCAGCTGTCCTGTGCTATCAAATTCACAACAAATATAGGAAGAAAAGGGTTGAAGGGAGAGATTAGGAATGTAGGAGTTGAAGGGATGGGAGAAGAAGGTACAGGGGGAACAAAGAAAAAGAGTTTAATGGAATTTTCTTTCTGCTTTGCAGATCAAAATCACCACCTTGAAAAGAGAAGAAACCACAGAAGAAAGGAAAGAGCCGTGGCAGGCTTTCCAAGGGGAGCATCTGGGCCTCAAAGGATCTCCCATCTGGGCAACACCAGCTGAAGGAGCCAAGCTGCAGGATCAGCTGCTCCCTGGAGAGCAGAGGAGGAAGAGGAGGAGGAGGAGGGAGCTCTCAGGGCTGCAGCAGGATGGGGTACTGTGAGACCACACACCCTCTCTCCAGCTTTTGGGGGGGGATTTTTTGCTATTTTCTGATCTTCAGCCTCAAAGATCACGAGGACTGCTGCTCATCATCACAGAGGGTGAGAAACTCAGCAGCATTTTCCAGGCACTGCCTCTGACAGCTCCTCACTTTTCCTCCTAGGACTCGGGGGAAGAACACAGGGAAGGAAAAGCTTCCTCAGGGAAGGATTTTCACCCAGATTTGCAGGAGCTGAGGATGAGATCAGGAGGAGATAGAAAAGAAAACACACAGCAAAGCAGCAGCTCTGCATCCTCCACCCCCCAGCCCCTCAGGGCTCCAGGGACCCACCAGAAGGCAGAGGAACAGCTCCTCTGCTTCTTGGCTAAGAGTAAGTCTGGGCTGCCACAGCAATCTCAAGTACCTTGGGATATTTTTTGGCTGCTAATACATCACCTGGAGGGCATTAATGCTTTGGGAAAGGAATGATCAGGGAAGAAGTGGGTGGAACTCCTAAAATAGGGAGGTTATTATCAAAATTCTGATTTAAAACCAGACAGGGGTGCTAGAACAGAAATAAAGTGTCTTACCTAGGTGATGTTTATGCATCTGCAGAGCTGGGCTTTTTTCATCCTGAGGTCAGCAGGGCTTTAGGGGTTTTCTCAAAATATCAGCAGCTCCTTGGTAAGTAGCAGAATTTCCTGTTCTTTGGACTGAAAAGGTTTCATTAGGATTCAGGTGATCTCTCACATGTGATCTTAATGTTTCAGGGTCTTTTCCAGCACCTTCCCTATGAAGCAAACAGCTGTTTGTTTACTCATTAGCTTAATTAAGAGGAAAAAGCAAACAGTGCAAAAGTCACCCACTTATCACAACGCCAGGCAAGCCTTTCCTTATTAAGCCCTTTAGAGAGATTTCAAAACACTTCTCCAGCTTTAAACTTCTTACAGAATTAGGCAATTAGTTAAAAATACAACTTTTAATCCCATCAGTTGATTTTTAAACTGATGTCTTCGGCCCAAATACTATATAGGAAAGTCAAAATTAGCTGATGGAACAAGAGAAAAGGACACAAACCCCTCTGGAATTATTTGTGGTCGTTACCTGGTGTATTCTTTCCTCACAGATATCAAGGTGCTGAAGCAGGCAGAGCATGTGATGGCATCCAGAATCATTCTGCTGAATCCACAGCTCACAACAGCTCCTCTGGGTGGTAAAAACTTCAGTCATTTGGTTGGCTTTTGGCTCTTTTCCTGCCAATTGCCTCCTTTCCACCTGCTTAACAACAAAATACACGAGCCTCGTGTGAGACCTGCATGAGTAACTTGCCCACAGATGTGATTTAGCAATGATATAGTCCTTACAATAAACCTAAAACCAGGTATAGAACATTTAAACAGGTAAATGTTGCTGTAATTAGCTGAAAAAAAAGCCTACCAATTCTCACGAGATATGGAATTTGACAATTTAAAAGAAAGCCACTATTCACAGAATTCAGGGCAAGCAGAAATTCTTTTTTCTTATCAATAAATCTTGTGGCAAAGACAACTTCAAGAAAAATGGAGAGGAGTGTTCTGGTCAGCAGCTCAAACAAGAACTACAGGAAGGAGAAGTGTTTGGACTGGGGGCTGTTTGTTGGGGTTTCTTTTTTACTGAAGTAGAACAATGTTCTTCCTCGTTAAACAGACTTCCCCACGACATTTAAGATACGTGAAAAAGGAGAAAAACTAGAGAATTGGATAATTTTTGGAGAGAAAGGTACTCACATGTTTGTCCAGACTTTAACATCACACCCCAAACAGCAAAATTAGTCACCTGTTTGACCTGGTCTGTGTAACTCCAGTGTGGGAAATGTTTGCTCAGAGGTGGGTGAGAGATGGATTGTTTAGGAAAGCAACATTTATTTGTTTGTTTACACAGGTGGTGACGAAACCAAGTGTGTAAAACCCTCTTTTCTCCTCGATCTGCTGAGGGAGGTGAACGAGGAGCTCCGGAGTCACGCGGTGGCAGCTGGGCTGGGGCAGAGCCAAGGGCTGCCCCGAGGTAAATCCCACCTCTGCTCTCTCTCCTGGAACAGCCAGAATTGGGGTGAGGTGAAGATTTCACGTGTCATCCTTCAAAGAGCTGTTTATTGTGGCCAGATTTTGCTGCACAGAAACCTGGGTTCCCTCCCGAGCTCTCCTGGTAAGGGAGAATCACAGAATTATAGAATCCCAGAATCAGCTGGGTTGGAAGGGACCTCCAAGATCATCCAGTCCAACCCTTGATCCAACCCTGCTGTGGTTCCCAGCCCATGGCACTGATGCCACATCCAGTCTCATCTTAAACACCTCCAGGGACAGAGAATCCACCCCCTCCCTGGGCAGCCCATTCCAATGGCTGAGCACCCTCTCTGCAAAGAAATTCTTCCTAATATCCAACCTAAACCTCCCCTGGCACAGCTGAAGACCCAGCCCTCTTGCCTGGGAAAAGAGACCAACCCCCCCTGGCTCCCCCCTCCTGTCAGGGAGTTGCAGAGAGTCAGGAGGTCTCCCCTGAGCCTCCTCTTCTCCAGGCTGAGCCCCCCCAGCTCCCTCAGCCTCTCCTCACATGAATTGTGCTCCAGTCCCTTCCCCAGCCTCGTTGCTCTCCTCTGGACCTGCTCCTTCAGAAAGGGCTGAACACACAGAGCCAGCCCTGACTGTGCTGCTGAGCAGCTCTGAGACACACAGACTTCATGTCCCTTCCCTGGGCCTTAGCTATCAGAAACTTCTCCACTAAAAGTCAAGTTTTAGACATTTCCTAAGGGTATCAAGGCACTTCACGACCCTTATGATAATTCACAGTGCACCAGCAGGGCCTCACTTCAAACTGAACAGTGCCTAACATGAGAAATGCAGTATATTCTACACTTGCATTGCAGTGTTACAGCTTGGGTTCTATTTTCACTTTTCTTGCAGCAGCAAGTTGGGCTCAGGGTACAGAGGATGCCTCGTGGACTCAGGGAGAGGAACCAGCAGCAGTTGATCCTGCAGCCCTCTCTGCCAGAGAGTTTGTCATTTATCAGTATGGCATCTCCATCCTACAGTTTCTCAGACTCCACATTAATGTAAGTGTTTAAAGCCTTGATGTTTTTAGACACTGATATTTAATAATCAACAGCAGTTATAAAAGAAACTCCTCGGTTATAAAATAAATTATACCAGTTATAAAATCAATTAGAGAGTGACCATTGAGCCAATATCAGGAATTAAATTCCAGTCCTGTTTTCTCCACAGTGGTGTAGAGATTTAAAGTCAAATCTCTTCCCCACAAGATCTGGTCAGCTCTTGTATTTGTTGTGGCACCTTTCTTAAGCACATCACTCAGGTAATGAAGAATTAATCCCTGTGATAAAACATCTTCCTTTTATACCTTGGAACAGTAATTCTCTCATTTTCTCTGCACAGTTCTTAGCACACCATGGCTTTGGTCTGGGTAAACTCTCCAGGGTCTTTCCTAAGAGTCTCAAACAAATAATAAAGTTGCAGTGACCACAGCCAGAGCTCCAGGACTGGAGCACACTTCCATTTACTTAATTAAAAAACTGGCAAGAGGAAATCCTGAGGTTTTTTTTTTTTTTTAAACAGCCTCCATTTCCACGTGGGATTGGTTTGGCTCTGGCAACCCACTGCAAATCAAGGCTGACATTTCAATGAACCCCTCTCCCCCTGCAGCCCTGGGGTGCTCTCAGCTCTTACAGAACCTTTTCTCCTTCTCTTTGCAGGCCCCAGAAATCAGGCTGTGTGTGGCCTCCAGCCTCCCCCCCAGTGATGCCACAGGCAATGCCTTCAGGGGCTCTTTCTTTTACCAGGTTTGCCCACTCCACACCTAGTCAGCCTTTGCAATGCTTTGGTATCCATTAAGTTCTGGGGCTGGGAAGTAAAATGCCAAAATAATTCCTACCTTCCCAGTCACAGCGTGCTCGATGCTCTCTAGGAAAAACATTGATATAAGAAATCCTCAAGTGTTAATAAGCTCCAGATATATCTGAACACAAACTAACAGCACTGTAGGATGCTGAGTTCAAATGTATATTTAATGTGAGGGTCATACCCAAAGCACATTTGTTAAATCAGCTCTAATTATCCAGTTTCTCCTGTCCAAGTTTTACCACTTTCATTTTGACCAAATTCTCTCTAGGTCAGCTTGACAGCAGTCAGTGTATCAGCATTTTACTCACCATAATTAGATTACAGAATGTGACTATTCAGTGTTGTTTCTTCCTATAAATGAGGTGTGCAGAGAGAAGCTTTCTCAAGTTCATGATCTATAAATATAAACCTGCCCAGGGCAGAGAATGCACAAATGCTTTAGATTCACATCAGAGATCATTAAATGAAGTCTCAGGACTGCCCTGTGCATATGGATATTCCCCTGTACTGATTTGAATCCTTGGACTTACCTAAAATCGAGGCAAAGCACTGGAAGAGCTGCCTCAGCAGAGCCAATCCCTGCTGTGCTTCTGTCTCAGCTCTGGATACTCTTTTTTTTTTTTTTCCCCTCAGAATTCCAAGAACAAACTCTTCGTCCTGAGGGACTGCCTGAGCTCTGTGGGAGGTTTCCTGCTCCTCCTGGTGCACTGCTTGGCTCATGTCTCTGCTGCTGAGCTCCACCACGACACCAGCCCCCTCTTCCTGAGGCTTTTTTATCAGGTGTGTTCCAAGTGCAATTCCATTATCCTCGTGTTTGTTAAAGAAAAAATAAATCACTCTAAAAGTGAGGGCTTAATGCTTTGTGCAACTTCAGCGACGAAAGGGGAGATGAAATAAGGTTTTTATAACGAGTTAACAATTACCTGAACTGCCACTGCAGCCACACAGGGGCTGTTCACAGCAAGATTCTTATTCAACGTTTGAAGAACTGTTTTGCCTCAGGTGAAGCCAGTGAGAAAGCAGAAAAATGCACCAAATCATGCATTAATACCCTGCCTGCACACAAACAACACCAACACCTTTGTTCCACTGACAGCTGAGGAGATAAAACCCACGGGACTGCCTTCCAACCATCACCTGGGAGAACCCAACAGAGAATTCTCACGATCACAGCCCTGCCTACAACAGAGTTACACCAAATTCATTGGGAAAAGAAAAAGGAATGGGGGGGATCCTTCCCCAACACCTGGATGTGACACAGCAGGTTCTCAAAGCCTTTCAAAAAGAGTCATGTTTGGGTGTTTTTTTCCCTCTCCAGGCACTGGAAGCCTGTCTCAGTGAAATGTTCTCCCTCAGACTGCAGCTCTCAGCAGCTCCCCAGGGCAGTAAATCCCAGGGCATAAGCCAGGTGTTGCTGAAGGAGGAACCCTTCTCCAAGGAGGAAGCAAACCTCATCTCCCAGCTTTATGAAGTCAAAGTGAAAAGGCCCACGGACATGGAAGGCTTTGAGAAGGTAACAAGAAAGCTCAGCACCAATATTTTCTTGCTTTGCTACAAAAAAGACAATTTAACTTATTTATAGATGCCTGTGCCCACGTGCCTGCAGTTAATAGACTGGAATAGAGGACATTCACTCTGAACACCCTTTTTAAAGCACTGGAACAGGTTGTGCAGAGAGGTTGTGGATCCTCCCTCCTTGGAGACACCCAAAACCCCTCAGGACACAGCCTTCAGATGACTCTGCTTAAGCAGGGGGGGTTACAATAAATTATTTACCTTCAGGCAAATCATTAAGTCAGCATCAAAAGCATCACCATGTAAAACACATTTAAGGAGTCTATAAAAATTAAAGTTAGCAATTAACTGCTTTCTCCACTTCTGTGCTCATCCCACAGCACATGAGGAACAACCTCCTGCTCCACATGAAATCTGAGGAACCACTGCATGAAAAGTGGCTTGTGGAGAAAAAAGAGCATTTCCCTCATGGAAAGGACAGCTTAGGATGGTAAGAATAATTTGCCAGGAGCTGTTATTTACTATTTATATTTACTATTTATTATTTCGTCACCTCGTACAGTGAAATTGGCTTTTCTGTTTTGCTCCCGTGAAGAGCCTGTGATTAAAGTTTCACAACTGGCATTTCTCCCCTCTCATTTTAAACACTTCTATGGTTTGTTTTTTTTCAGCTTTGAAGAGGAAACCTGCACTTCCTTGTCCCCTTCAGAACTTGAGGATAAAGTGGACGTGTTAACTGAGGAGCTGGTGCAGATCATAGAGGATGAACACCAGTTTTTAAGCAGCAAAGGCAACGAAGACCTGCTTTGTTACTACCTTGAAATCACTAGTTTGGAGAAGGACTGTCTGGTAAAACAAATCAATGCATTAGAGGAGGAAATAGCCCTGGGCAGAAAGTTGTAGTGACACTCAAAGACTTGGTGGTTTTGTTCTGCCTTGGGTCTCTGCTTTGGTTATCAGGCTTTAAGCCAAAGTAAACCCTCTATTTTTGGTTTATCTGTGGTGTATTTTTCCTCTCCATACTAAAGGCTCATTAAATCAGGAGTGGAAGCAGTGCAGTGGTTTGAGTGACAAGACTTTGGCCCCCACCACTGACATTTCTGGCCACGGCCAAGCAGCAAAAAGAAATATTGCTGCAAAAGCTCAGACTCAGAGTTTCCAGGAATAGAAGCAAAATACAGAATCACTCAGTTCTGCTCAGTGTCAAATGCATTATTTTTTAAACTGGTGTATCAATCTACAACATGTTGTGAAGTTCAGCTGAATAGTTACACTTTTCTGACTTTATGACACAGCAAAAGCTATAGATATAATTACCCCAAGTGACTGTATCTACACAATTACACACCAAGAGCAAGAAATATTATTTTCCACCACTGAAAACAACTTGCCCAGCCCAGACAACCTTTGCTTGTCCTGGAGTCACCATATCTCAGCTCTCTCCCATACAGGAAGGCAGGTCCTGCACTGTCCAAGCCCAGCTCTGCTCTTAGGCTTGGGGAGACAGTCTCTCCTCCTCCCAAATTCAAGAGTCAAACCCTGAAACACATGAAACATTCAGTATTTGCTGATCAGTGAAGCATCACCACAGCCTCTGGTGCAGGTGAAAAGCAAGTGAGGGAAGAGCAGCATCACTCAAGATCCTTCCTTCCCCCAGCAGCACAGGGCAATTTAATAATTTCATGAGTCACCAGACACCCTCAACATTTCTGCTGGTGATATTTAGATCTCTGCTCACAACCCAGTTGTCCTTGCTGCCCCTGCCAGAAGGAAGCAAACTGTCCTTCAAAGCAACTTAGGGGCATGGGTTTTTTTTTTTCTTCCTTGACTTGCTTGTGTTTCCACCATAAAGGTTTTAAACTCCCTTCAGGGCACCAGTAGCAGATCAGATGGCTTTTATAAAAAAAACATAAAATAATTTATTGATATTTGCATTTCCTTTTCAGCTCACAAAAGGAGTCTCACATCAATTTTTCAGTCTTATGTTAGCATAAATATAAACATTTAAAACCTCAGATAAAACCCCAGAAAAAAAAACAAAAACAAAAACAAAAAACAGTTTCAGACACACAGAGCAAGAGAGGCAGGGATTAGAGAGACAGCGAGTGCTTTGTGTTTTGACCAAGTTTTGCAGTGCCAGCCCTTCCTCCCATTCCACAGTCAGTGCTCCTAGAACAGCCCAAAGCGGGCACAGCCACGGATCTACCGCTTGGTGTTGACCCAGTGGTACCTGTCCACACGTGGCCCCGAGAAGGCAGCTGAGGGCCTGTAGACCTTGTAACCCCTGTGCTGGCCATAGTAGGAGCCATCAGCCAGGTAGGTCTTCCTGGGGAGATACAGGGACCAGGGCTGCGAGGGAGCCTTGTAGTAGTCACTGAACTGAACAGCAAGAAACGGGATCGTGTTAAAAGTGTGTTTGGGGAAGAGGGGGGACAGTCTCTTGCATTCCCTCATGAGGAAGCCTAAGGAGCAGCTCCCAGCTCCTACGAAAAGCTCTATCCCATTCCCAGAATCACTTAGGTGGGGAAAAAGCCTCTGAGATATCAAAGTCCAGCCATCCCCCCAGTACTTCCAAGCCCACCACACCTACACGTCTCAAATCCCTCCCAGTCACAACAACATCACCACCCCAGGCAGCCTGTGGGGAAGAGGCTTCCCCAATATCCAACCTAAACCTTCCCTGGAGCAACTCAAGGCTGTCTCCTCTTGCCCTGTTGGTTGTTACCTCCATAGAACCTCCTCTGGAGAGCAAGAAGGTCCCCCCAAGCCTCCTTTTCTCCGGGCTGAGCCCTCCCTGAGCCAGAGCAGCAACATCACCCTGTGCTCACTCACCTGGTACACACTGTTGGGGTTGCTGACAGTAGGGATGGCTCTGGGCTCCCTGTGGAAGCTCTCCTCATCCGAGGAGCCGCCAGAGTGATAGTCCAGGGCTGCCCTCTCCACGGCATAGCTGATGAGCTGCGGCAGCTCGGGGTTCTCCTTCCCGTCGAAGCGCACGATGGTGAAGGGCTGGTTCTTCTCCCCGTACCTGGAAGGGACTGGAGGTGTGTGATGCTGCTCTGAAGGGGCCAGCTGGCACCAGCAGGTGAGCAGGCCCTCGGATGTCAAGGCTCTTAACAGGCTGGAGTCGATGACCCTTGCCCAGAGCACCCGACGTGTATCAGCCACCCCTTCTGAGCTCACCTGCAGCTCACCTCAAAGGGGTCAACCCACAGCGTCATCTCCTTGGGCAAACCGAGCTCATTGAAGTCCACACCACTCTCCACACAGGCTTGCTCCAGCAGGGGATCTCTGGCCTGGTGTTTGTTTATCCTGATGCACCTGGGTAAGAGCAAAGTGCAGGAGGATCTCGGACTGTGCTGCAGCTTGGCAAGCCCTGCTGCTGCAGGAGCACACTCAAAATCACTGCTGGTGTTCCCAACACACAGATCTCAGGCTGCACTGCAGCTTGGCAAGCCCTGCTGCTGCAGGAGCACACTCAAAAATCACTGTTTGCTTTCCCAACACGCTCAGCCTGGTGATGCAGGTTCTCCCTCAGAGCCCCAACCAGCAGCTCAGCCTAAGGAGCTGATTTATAAACTTGAACAAGGCTTTGTTTTAAGCCCATAAAGCACTGACTCACTTCATCAGTAGTTTATGAGAATTAAAGGCAGTTAGAACAATTCCAAAAGTCAAAAAGCATTTGAGTTCTACTTCCAAGGAGTCAGAGGCTGCTTAAGGCACTCCGTGCATGTTGTCCTGAGACTTCCACCTCAGTCTCCAGTCACACCTCCACTAGTTAATAACTCTTTTTCCCTTGAGCTTAAGGGATAACCAAGCGGTTCCCTTGCAGTTTTGTATCATTTATTTCCAATTTAAGGCCTCCAGGGTACTCAGGACCTCTTGAACATCACACAAAGCCTCCATTCCATCTCCTGTTCCACTGTGTCCTCTCACCTGAAGGCTTGTCCTCGGGATGGGTTGTCCACATACCAGTGATTCTTGTACTTCTCAAACAGGATGGCAGTGAGCCTGGCTGCAAATTTCTCTATTTTATGCTTGCTCAGCTTGTCTTCCCTTTTGACCAGCTTTGTGATGAAGAAGACCGTGGCAGCAATTTCATCTTTCATCTTAAATTGCAGCACACGAGGTGCTTCAGCTGTTGGACAGTCAGCAGTACAGATGAGACACCACACTAGAGAGATTTAATAACATTAAGGAACTATCAGGTTCCAAGAATAGATGCTGCAAAACCTGCACAAGCCAGGGCAGATAGAGCCTAGATAAGTCTGAGTGCCAAACAAAGGATAAATTTAGTTTTGGGTATTGAAACCAATTCAATGCATTACTAGAAGGCACTTGCACGAAGCAAGTTAACAGCCTATATAAAATATGAGTTTAAAATATAGTGCTACTTATTATATATTGCACACAGTCAACAACCAGCAGAACTTATAATTAATTACACAGCTCTCAAATACAAAGAAGACCAAAACCATCACCTTTTCAGAGCAGAGCCGGCAAAAACCCAGGATACACTTTACAAACAGCTTCAAAGAGGCTCCAAGAAAACACATAAAACACTATAAAAACCTACACCATCAGCACAGAAAGGAAAAGCCCCTCAGCTCCCCAAATCCTCCCTTTCTCTGGGGTGGTTTGCTCAGGCTTTATATAGGACAGGCAGTTGGGGTGTAACAACACTCAGGTGTGCAGGAGGTTCAGGTGTGTGGCAGGA
>NW_021940545.1:5402666-5405143 GCF_001715985.3 Manacus vitellinus
TGGGGGCTTGGGATGACACAGGAGGATTCTGTTCCCTGCACAAGCCCTGAGTCATCCCTTCCCTTTCCCATGGAGAATAAGGGAAGAACATTGCCTGGTCCCTGCTTTTTTCTTTTTTTCTGTTGTTATTTTTTTTGGTAGGCCAACAGGAAACCACTGCTGAGCCCTGCCTGCAAGAATGTCCCACACCACATTTTTCAGCCTCTTTCTAGGCAGTCTGAGGAGGGTTTTGCTCACTGCTGCCTGTCTGCATCCAGCACCAGAATTAGCTCTGGGCAACAGATGGACATTCTTGAGCAGGAAAACTGGCTTTTCATGCCTCAGGCCTGAGTTTTATGCCAGAGATTAAACTTGCTTTAAAAATGTCAGAGAGTTGATGGGTCGTTCTCTGATCTGAGTGGATTCCCTTGCAAGCACTGCAGGCCATGTTTCTTTGTATTTTTTTTAAACTCTGCTGTGTGGTGGCAGCCCAGAACAACAAAAATAAAAGTTCTCAGGGCACCCAAAACTTTTGATCACACAGATTTTGCTGCGGCGGAGAGAGAAATGGGTGTTACAAAAATATAGAGGCAACTACCTCAGATCTGGGGGGGGGTTTAACTCCACTGACAAAATTGGTGTCCAGGAAAATAGCAGAGAGCAAGATTTGCCACCTGCAAGTGATGGACAATGCACAAAACTATAATTTTTAAAGTTTTTCTCAATCCCAGACACACAGATTGGGATGATGCTGTTTTTCCTGCCAAATCTTAGGAAGCTACTGTTGAGTCTGATTTCTCTGACCTCATGCCATTTTTTCTCAGTATCAGATTATCCTCTAATAAAATATGTGATCTCTCTCTATAAACCTTGTTTTCCTTTTATTCTTGAGCTATTTAGGCTAAAATAACATTCTCACTGCAGAATTCTAGCAGGCATTGCAGGGAGTCCATCCTATGCCCCTGGAGTGAATGATTTGGGTGTGATTTCCATGTGGATCTGAGCCTGACACGGTTCAGCCTCAGGGATTACCCAGTTCCTGCCCTTTCCTCAATAAATGCTGGTTTGGATCAGGAGGACACACGAGTGGATGGGACTTTGAAGCATCTGCTGCCTTCCTGCTTTCTCCAACATGCTCAGGCAGGCCCTGGGAGAGGGGGAGTTCTGTGCCAAAGGGGTGCAGTGACTGGATTCCACCAAGACAAGCCTGAATCCCTCCACCACCCCTTTTGTTGGGTTATTTGTTCCCATGGCTCACACAATAAACTGCAGGTCAGCAGCAAACAAACTCCTCACCTGAGAAACCAGGTGCCACCATGCAGGCAGTCAGGCACTAAGGTGACATTTCCTGGGGGTTGGGAGGCAAAAGTCAGGTTAAATTCTGCACATTTGCAGAGAAAAACACAGAGAAATTTAAGCAAAGCTCTTGGCAGTTCACCCAGTTGCCTCTAATTATTCAGGTGGTCATGGACACAGAAGTAGAGTTCTGAGAACTTTTAACTTGTTATTTTTGACATCATGCAGGAGTTCAAGCTTTTTGCTGTTAATGGCACAGAAACCAGAAGAGCAGGGAGCGTTTCTGGCTTCTCATTTCAGTGACCAGAAAACCTGGTTTAATTAGGTGGATTCATTGGACTCAAACCCTTCACAGTGCTGGCACTTGTCTCTGAGCTGAAGAAAACACGGCCCTGGGTGCTCTGTTTGGTTAATAACAGCTAAGAAACAAAATGCCTAAACCAAAATTGGCACAGTCCTTGCCAATGTGAGACCTATTAAACAACAGCCAGCAGATTGTGCTCCCCCTCATTCCCAAACAGGAGGAGCATCCCAGCAGATTTAGCAAAAAGTTGGATAGCCAAGTGTTCTGAGTGATAAATGAGATAAATGAGGAGACAGTTGTGCCTTTGGTTAAATATTATGCTGTCGGGTTTTAATCCTTACTAGGAAAAGAAAAAAGCCAAAGCACTAAAAGCCACTGCAGCACAAAGTGCCTGGACATTCATGGGGCTGATCCAGAGCTCCCTGAAACTTGTGGAAATCTGTCCAAAGACTTCAGTGGGATTCAGCTCAGGCCCCTAACCCGGCACAGGAATTCTTGGCCAGATTAAATGATTGGTCTCCTGGGTGCCCAGGCAAGCCCAGGCATGAGCTGGGAGTGTCTCCAGTAACTGCAGGCCAGCAGCAAACACTGTTTCCCCTACACACTCTCTGGCAGGAGTCAGCCCTGCAGAATTTTTCTTGCTTTAAAGGCTGGAGGACATGGAAATAATGAAACCCAGAGCAGCTCTGTGGTAGCAAATCTTCCCCCTGCAAGCCACTTGATGTCTGTGGGTGAGGGATGACAGACAACTCCTCCAGGTGAGCAGCTGAAGTTCACAACTGTTGCTACAAAGATCAGTAAACCTGAGTGATTCCCATGTGGAAGAACATCCAAGGTGGCAATCTTCTTAGGGAAAAGCAGAGTGCATTTG
The DNA here is from genome assembly GCF_001715985.3 of Manacus vitellinus. NCBI lineage: Eukaryota > Metazoa > Chordata > Aves > Passeriformes > Pipridae > Manacus > Manacus vitellinus. The sequence goes on from NW_021940545.1 coordinate 5,405,117, forward strand.
TTTTGTCTGCCCTGATCACACTCAGAA
>NW_021940545.1:5405733-5410705 GCF_001715985.3 Manacus vitellinus
GGTGGATAAAAGCAGGCTGAAGCCCCAGTGCCCAGATATGAGCCCAGAGGGACGTGGCTGGAGTGCCACAAGTGATGCCACAGGTGACACCAGAGCCCTGACCACCCTCATCTGGAGCCTCACAGGGGCCGGGGCGGAAAACCCGCGTTCATATCCCGTGTTGGCTCTGCCCATGGAAACCTCCCGTGCAACAAAACTGCCCGTGGCCAGAGCCACCTGCCCGGCCCAGGGGACAGCCAGTCCCCTGCACCAGCCCTGCCTGGGTGGCCATGGTGACAGAGTGTACACACAGGGCGTGGGGCTGACCCACGGCACGGGCTGGGCACACTCCGACCCTCGGGAAGAGCCGGGACACTCCTCGGGAGCCATCCCCGGGGCAATGTCTGCCAGGAGCACCCACGGGGGCTCTGGGGGGGAATCCAGAGGGAAGCAGCTCTCCATTTCTCCCTTTCCATCACGTCTTCTCCAGCATTTCATTCCAAGTGCAGGGTGACTGCAAGGTAAGCTGCCTGGGGGTAAGTCCTGACTTCCTTTTGTGCATTTTAACACTGAGGTGTTCATGGGTGAAGGCTGGCAAAGTTGATTAATTTGCAGGCAAACTTATCCTTGTCACTTCACAAGACTCTGTCTCATTCCTTATTTAGCTTGACAAATCTCCATTAAAATTGTTTTATCCCGTTATTAATTGCATACACATCTGATAGACACAGGGCATAATTGATTCTAACTCCTTGCAGAATTGATTCTCACTCATAGAATTGATTCTAACTCCTTGCAGAATTGTTTCTTACTCCTTGCAGAATTGACTCTCACTCCTTACACACACTCAGTGTGCTCTGCAGAGCAGATTTACTGATTTCTTTGGCTACCACAAATTAGTGCAAAAGGTTGGAGTGGCCTCCTGACAGCATGATCTGTGTTCCTGTATTTTTTTGGGGGGGAACTAGTGAAATTCTGTCATCCCAAAAACCTTTGAATGGCAATTGCATGAATCCCAAATTACAGCACGTTAACCCAACTGCCCAGCTACAAACCAGATGTGATGTTATTCACACTGATTATTTTATCTTGACCCAAAATTGCAGCTGCATTTGCCTTTCCACCTCTGGACACAGCTCCCAGCAAGGACTCCATGCCAAGGTTTTCTCCATTGTGGAGCAGGGTAATAATTTATATTTTAGTATTTGCTTTGTCTTTGCACTCTTGAAATTATCTTTGTGTTGCATTCATTGCAGTTTTAATTATTAAGCACAATTAATTTGTGGCATAAAGACTTTGTATTTAGTAGAATAAGGGTGATATGACCAATGTTTTGATTATTGTCAATTCCTTGTTATTCTAAAAGCAAGAGTATGTTTATATAATTATTGGCAGTGCTTTCTTTTTGTTCTAGGTTTGAATTCCATGAGCCTCTGAGCAGTGCTTGGTTTGTAGGCAGTGTAATTAGCTGATTGTACCCCCTGCTCCACAATCACTAACTCCACTGCCATCAAAACAAGGCACAGGATTCCCTGCTCCAACCTCAGGCCAGAAAACTGCACTACAAATCCTCCTCACCCTTACTCCCAGTGCAAAATTAGTAATATTTATTCATTTGCAGCTTTATTTCCAGAATTTTACCTGTCCAACAGAATTGTATGTTGGTGGTATCAAGTGAAATCTTAGTTTTCCTGAAGCTGGTGCTAAAATCCTTGGGAGCTTTCCTGGACCTGTGTGTTGTGTTTAAATTGATTATCTTAATTGCTTATGCCCCAAGACTGGACTAAGAATTTATCTTGGTTGCATCCTTCAGGTATTGGGAAAAAAATTTGTATATACTTTTCATGTTTTATTTAACAACCCAGTAAGTGAAGGGGGGGGGTTTAAGCAATGATTAAATATTAAACTCGCTGGATGGATAAGTGATTTTTACTCTGACCACTTGGCTTAACCTTCAGGAATTTCAATAATAGTGCTGGAACCTGCTGTGGGAGGGTTGTTTTTTTTTTTAAAACAAAAATCCCAGTTTTCATCCAAGTAGGGGTTGGAAGGCTTTCCATCAGCCTGGTTGCCAGGCAGTGTAGTTAGCTGATTGCCCAAAGCAACAATCACTAGCCACACAGCCAGGTAAAAAGGTGTGCAGGATCATCTCCGTGGAAATGGGGCACGTGGGAATTCCGGTGGCACGAGGCAGGCTGACCTCCTTGCAGAGGGATCAGCAGGACAGGGACTCAGGCAAGGGGAAAGTGCTGGATCCCTGTCCCAGCAGGAGACCCCAGGTGTACTGGGGGATGCACTGGTTTGCTCACAGGACACTGGAAACCAGGAGGACAAAATAAAGGGGGTTTTCTCCTCCCCCTTGGCAGCCCTCAGCTCCCATCCTGACCCTGCTCCTCTCTCACAGTCCAGGTCCTCTGTTCTCACATTTACCTCCATTTATTCCCCTTGAACAAATAATTTGAGGCCTGTGGTGGCAACTCTTTGGGGGCTTGAGCCTGAACCTGAGTGAAAAAGTCCCGAAGGCAGAAACTTCTGCTGGAGCCTCTGGAAAATCAGCGTTCCCCCCAGACCTCAGTACAATTCACACGGGCAAAGGAAACTAAGACAACCACCACGAAGTTCTGGGATAACATTTCCAGCCTGACTCTGCAATTTTTTTTTCTTCCTTTCTTTCTTTTTTTTTTTTTTTCTAATTTTAGTCAAGTCTTCCCCGTTTTTACTGAAAAGCCTGCAGCCTGGGGGTGGGAAGCAGGCCAGACAAGAGCAATCTGCGAGAGGTGCAGAGAGGTGCTGAGCTCTGCAAGTCTTTCCTGCAAGTCAGCAAACCCTCCTTTCCCTATTAACAATTCCAAAAGGCATCCCATCCATTACCATCAATTAGTCTGCTTTCTGAATTCTGGCTGGAGCCAGCAGTTCCCTGAATCTTACATTCTTCTTTAATTTTTTATTTTTTTTTTTAAATCAGTAACAATAGATGAGAGCCAGGGTTTGCAGCCATAGAGATGACTGATTGATTGCACTGAATAAATCACTTTGTACAACTACAAGCCTCACATAAGTCTAAAAGAAATGCACTGAGTGAAATAAGAATAATGTTCAGATTATTATCAGCCATAGGTGTCACACAGTGCTCAAATCCAGACTTCAGGCTTGATCCAGACGTGCTGTTCCTGCATCCTGGAAGCTCTGTTGTCTCCACAGTGGTGCAGGGACAGGGGATTATCCAACAAATTCCCTAAGCAAGGAGGATCCTGTAGGCTGTGGGACACTGAAAGTCCAGCCCAGACAGCAGGAAGCAAAAAGTGTATGAGGTAAATGAAGTTTAGGCCAGCTAAATATAGTTATTGGACAATTTTCAACCCCAAAACCACAAGGATAAGAGATGGTGTCTGAATTTCTCAGTTCCATGTGCCAAAGGGATCTTCACAGCCTGGCCACTGTTGGTTGGTTGATTTTTTCATGGCTGTCTCGAGGTTTTTATCCCCTGAAAACACTAAAACTCAGTTTATAACAAAGTTATGAAACTGGCTGCTCTGCTCCCTAAAAAGCTCTCAGAAACTTAATTTGAGCAATCAAAGGAAGAACTCCATGTAGGGATTTTTACTATTATCAGTATTGAACTCCAGATTTACTGACATACAGTGGTTTTCCTTGGCCTGGCCGGATGTTTATCAGGAGAATAAAATCTAGGAGTAAGAGGGTTGAATTAAATTAATGCTCTTCTTTCCTTCTGCTGCAACTCCCAAGATACAAAGCAGCGATAAATGAGTTGAAGGTTAAACATCTGTCCTTCTGAAGAACTATATATCTGAATTAATACAATTTCATTGCTCAATTGTAGAGAGTAGAACTGAAATTTTAAAGCTGATGAGTGCAGTGATTTGAGAAATAACTTGGAAAACAAGATTTCAAAGGACCCTTTCAGAAATGACGTATTCATTTTAGACATAAAAGCCTCCTTTCTTCTTCCTCCTTATTTAAGCTTTTAAGTTGGTTCATGTGAAGTACCTCCTCTTCTCAAAGTTTATTAAAATGCTGAACCCAGACTATCTGCTCTGCCCAAATTCTATGCATTTAAAGCTGGGTCTGCTTTTTATTTCCCTCAGTCTAAATAGTCAGGTCCTATCTGGAGGAGGGGGGAAAGATGTTCTGGATATTATTGTCATTATTATTGCAATGACTACTCAGTTTTATCCTATACTAATATATATTAAGATATGGACATTAAAAGGCTGAAAGCCTGCTGCTTTTGTTCTGTATTTACTTTCTATATATTTTTCTTTTTTTTTTTTTCTAAATATTAAGAGAAGGAGGTGGAAGCTTCGACATTTTCCTTAATCTTGCTTTAATTCAGGTTGGAATTCTGAAAGTCAGGGAAAAGACCAGTTGACAAAGTGTTTCCATATTTCTGAAAGGGCCAGGAAATGTCACAAAGGCTGTTCCTGTTTCACAGACGTGCCCCAGGCTACAAAGCCATGGCCTGAGCTCAGCTCCAACACTGAGATCCCTGACTGCTGGTGACCTGGAGTGGGCTGTGCTCGTGATGTTTTAAAGGATTTTCCTCTATTTAAAATACTGATTTCAGAAGGAGCTTCTCTAACTGAGCTCCCAAGAGCGGGTCTAGGTTTGAAATACATAAAAACCCACTAATCTCTTATTTTAACGAAAGCACCGATCCCGGTGCTCTGTCCTGCAAAAACCCCCTCGGAGAGCCCGAGCCAGAAAATCCGGGGATGGAGAACGCTGCAGGAAACAGGTGCGGAGCAGCTTCCCGGCCACCAGGAAACGGGCAGGGGGGGTCGGGAGTGTTCGAAGCGGAGCCCCCCGTGTTCTGTGCCCGCTCCCGGAGCGCTTTCCCGAGGGCAGCCGCGCATCCTTCGCCCGGGGAGGATGCGCCCCTGGCTGGGGCTGGCTCTGCCTGCGGGGGCGGCTCCCCACGCCCCGGGGGGAGTGGGGGACAGGTATAAAAGCGGGGCGGGGGAACAGGCGGAGG
>NW_021940545.1:5411025-5420768 GCF_001715985.3 Manacus vitellinus
GCTGGGATCGCCCCCCTGGCACGGAGAGGGAGCTCCGGCTCTGCTGCCGCTCGCCCCTGGCGCTGGGAGGGTCGGGATGCGCGGGAATGTCGCGACACGGGGAGGATGCGGATGCGGGGGGAAGGTTGGGCTCGGTGGGCTTGGTCTGCAGCTCCCTCGGGAGGGGCAGAGGAGGGACAGGCCCTGAGCTCTGCTCTGTGGGGACCAGGGACAGGACCCCAGAGAATGGCCTGGAGCTGTGTCAGGGAGGGTCAGGCTGGATCTCAGGCAAAGGTTCTTCCCCCAGAGGCTGATTGGGCACTGCCCAGGCTCCCCAGGGCAGTGGGCACAGCCCCAAGGCTGCCAGAGCTCAGGATGATCCTCTCAGACACATGGTGTGACTCTTGGGGGTGGTCCTGTGCAGGGATAAGTGTTGGACTCAACGATTCCTGTGGGTCCCTTCCAGCTCAGCCTGTTCTGGGATTCTGTCCCTTCCAACTTTCGTGACTCTGTGATTTTCCCTGCCCTGCCCTGGGGAGCTCACTGAAGTCAGCAGACTTTGGGGCAGATCCCGTCTAGGCAGTGAGGAGATAAGGGGAAAATACAAGGAACCCTTTCAGCACTGCTTACAGCTCCACAGACAGCATGCCCTGTAACTCAAACCCTCTTTGGGATCCCAAAGAGCAGTAATCAGACATCAACTACAGTAGATTTTTTTCCTTAGCTGAAAGTAATGGCTGATGAGGCAGAGATTTTCTGCCAGTAAGTGGAAAAAAAATTGCATTTGTTTATCAGAAAGACCCTGAGTGCAGCTTGTGACAGTATTTGTAGACAGTGAAGCTTTTTTTAATAACAATGTGCTGTCTGTGTTTTTCTCATGCCTTTCACAACAGCAGTGGACATATCCCTCAGAAGAGGTAAGGGGGCTTTGCCTGTCTCACCAAGCCTGGATGAGTGTAAAGTTCCCATGAGAAATACAGGTTATGCCAGAAATGTATTCTCTAATATTGCAGTTGTAGTAAAAAACTGTTCCTGTTGTAACTTCTGTGTAAAGTGTTAACAGACTGATCCTGACTAGTTAATTATTCAAAAATTCCCCTATGAAAGGTCTTTAAACTCTCACTCTTACAGTGCTCATGTAGGAATACAGAAGAATAAAGCAAAGCCAGCAAATAACCCACGGAGGGGTTTATAATGACCTGTCCTCTCATCCTGTTTGTTCTGAGCACGTTACAAATGTTGCTGAATGTTTTCCTTCTGTGCAGACACGTAGGTTAGCAGATTGTGTCTGCAGAGAAATATTTACTGAGTAGAACAAAACTGTTTGTTTCCCCAGTCTAAATATTGGGCCTGTTGTGCTGAGGAACGCAGGAGTGCCTGGAGTCAGACGATGTGTCTGTTCACTTTGATCTCCCCTTGTAACCAAAATAAGCTTGTGCTGCTTCTGCATGAGAAAGTTCTTGGCTCCTGACAGCCTGAGAGCAGACACTGTTTCCTTCCTGGGCAGTCAGCAGCACCACCCAGAGCAGAGGGAACTGGGCTGGGGGAACACGTCTTGTTTGCCCTGGTAGAGACACTGAAAACTGGAAGAGTAAGTGTAGGTGGGAGAATGGGAAGGAATTCTTCCCTGGGAGGGTGGGGAGGCCCTGGCACAGGTTGCCCAGAGAAGCTGTGGCTGCCCCATCCCTGGAAGTGTCCAAGGCCAGGTTGGAGCAACCTGGGATAGTGGGAGGTGTCCCTGCCTGTGGCAGAGGGTGCAACTGGGTGAGCTTTCAGGTCTTTTCCAACTCAACCCATTCCATGAGTGCAATATAAACTCCATGGAACTATTACACACACCCTGAAAGATAAATCCTTGCTGTTTCTGCTTGTGTAGGGGAGTCTCTGATTTTAGCTGCTTAATTCCTTAAAAATAACAATAAATTTAAAAAATCCTCTTTGAACTCCTGCAAAGGAGCTCTGTTCTGAAAATGCTGCATATGTGAGCTTGCTGTCTGGCACAGCATTGCTTCTCTGGGAGGAACTCCCAGGATCTGGAACTCACAGAAAAATCGTGAGGGAGCTGAGAAGAGCAGGACATGAAAGGACAGTGCTAAAAACTGTTTGATGCAGTAAGAAAAGCTTGGAGGTGCCATTGCCAGGCCAGGAACACAAGAGGCTCTTTACCTGTCTACTTTTCCATAGAAGCAGTGCAAAACTCGTCCAGATGGAAGCATTAGCACTGAACTCTGGCCCTGCAGGCAGAGTTGCTGTGACAGGTCCCTCTCCCTCCCCGCAGGACAGACAGTTTGCCGCCGTGGGACGCAGAAACCCTGCTACAAAATCGTGTATTTCCACGATGCCTCCCGCAGAACCAGCTACGAGGAGGCTCAGCTGGCCTGCCAGGCTGACGGGGGACACCTGGTGAGCATCGAGAGTGCGGCAGAGCAGAGACTCATCGAAACCTTCGTCAGGAGCCTCCTGGCTTCCGACGGGGATTTCTGGATAGGGCTCCGGAGGAAAAAGGAGGAGGAGGAGGAGGAGAACAATAGTACAGAGTGCCAGAACTTCTACTCCTGGTCGGATGGCAGCTCAGCCAAGTTCAGGTGGGTGCCTGGGGGTGGCACTGGGAGGCAAAAGGGTCAGGGACTGTCACCTGCCTTCAGCAGTCACAAAGGGTTCTGTCAAATGACCCAAGGGATATTGTCCCAGCTGCCATCTGTGAGTCATCCCACCCAGATATAAAGTTACCCTGCTCTGGAGACTCTCTGTTGCTCCATGTGACACCTAGAGTGTTTAGCTCGGGCTAATTGATGATTTTTGGTTGCTAAAAGGAGGGGGAAGAACAAGTGATCTGGTCTTAAAAAAAATCTGATTAGGCAGCTACAAAATAAGTGCTTTGACCTGGAGGTTCCTGCACTTCAGATGCCCTGGAGCTCATCCCTGAGCAATGGGCTCTTTCCCTTCCACTTGCTGAAGGAATGACATTTTTTTTTTTCCTGTGAGACAGTTAAATCTGAGAGCTGCAGGATTTCTTTGTAGACGTGAAAAGTTCAAGTTTTCACAACATCTGTGAGATTTCTGCCTCCCTGTCTTAAGGTGAGAGAAACCACGGCATTTGTTGAAATTTAAAATATCAAAGCAGCAACATTTACACCCATCTGCATTCTCCTTCCTATTGCACATGGGTAAAAACATCTTGCCAGTGACCTTCTTGCCTTGGCAGCTCATCAGATATTTCACTTGCCCTGTGAAGAAATGAATAAAACTGCTTTTAGTGCTGTTGGGTGTATTAAAGTTTCTCCTGTGGTTCAGATATTGGGGGTGGATAATGGGAAGCTGGAGCCAGATCTGCTGCTAAGAAACAGGCCCAGCTTTATTGCCTTCCATTGGTGAGACACAGCTTATTTGTGCTGAATGATAAAGCCAAGGAAAACACCAGGGGAGGAAGGAAGTGAGGGAGAAATACAGCATTGGAATGATTGAAAAAACACTGCTTTAACACACAGGGGTGTTTTCCCATGTGGAGTACCTTGGGATGGCTGGAATTATCTCTATTGTACGGGCCAGCTTGGCAGGCAAAACATGGTTTGCTCCAAAATAGTGGGTATTGAGCACTTGTCAAAATCTAAACCCAGCTTAGAAGAGTTCCTCTGAGCTGCAGAAGATGCCTCCTCAATACCAGTGGTGTTCCAGGGGGCTGAGCCTCCTTCCTGGGTGCTCTTGGAAAAGCCTGCACAGTTGTCTGGTGGTGAAGTTTATTATTAGAACAACAAAAAGAAAATTATCTGCAAGCCAGTGTTGGTGCATTTCCAGACAGAGAAAACCAGATTCCCCCTTCAGCTTTTTCATTTCCTCATTAAAGAGGTGTTGAAATTTTGCAAGGCCAGAGAGCAAAAAAAACAACTGTGGTAGATGATTTTGCACAGGTCTAAAATCGTTTGGGAAAGTCAAATTTCTCCCGAGGGGTTCCAGGCAGGGAGACGCTCAGCAACATTTAACACCCTGATTGCTGAGTTGTTTTTTTTTTTTTTCCTTTGGAAAAATCGGAATTCCAAGAATAAATAACTGTATTCCCAGGGGAAGGGCGGGGTGGGGGGGTGTGCTGTGACCCTCTGGCTGTGCCCTCTGGGCCGTGTTCCCACCTGAGCTCCCGGGAAGGGACGTGGGGTGGCCCCTGCCCGTGTTGGTTGTGTTTTCCCAGGAACTGGTACGTGGATGAGCCATCCTGTGGGAGTGAGATCTGCGTTGTGATGTACCACCAGCCATCTGCCCCGCCAGGTGTCGGGGGGCCTTACATGTTTCAGTGGAACGACGACAGATGCAACATGAAAAATAACTTCATTTGCAAATATTCCCTCGGTAATGAGTCATTCTGTGCCTTTGAAACCCAACCCCCAGAAGGTATGAGGAGGCTGCAGGGACACAGGGAAACCCTTCCTCAGCTCCACTGCTGGGAGATGGGTATCTCTGAGTTTGTGCAAGTGCTGGGGGAAGCAATCTCAGCATTAATATCTGCTGGTATAAATTTTCAGAGGATTTTTATGAAGTGTGAAGTGTTTGAGGTCTCAGCTGGGGCCTGAGGGAGAGAGAACACCAGAGAAGGGTGCTCATGGTGTTGGTCTCCCCACTCAAACTGTGCTTTTCTCTTTTCTTTCAGAGAAGCCAACAAATGCTCCAATAGAGAATCCTCAGAGAGGTGAGCTGGAGCTTGGGGCTCTTCTTTAATGATAAGTTAACTTTCAGAGGCAGCCCTGTGTTACAGACATTCTCAGCAGGCTGAAAACACACTGAGCAAGAAACTCCCCTGCAGTCTGCACTTTTCCTTGTGCTATTCCATAACCCATTCTGTAGGAAAACAGCCTGGCTGCTGTCGATGCAGGTCATGGAAGCAGAAGAGGGCCAGTACCCTTTGCCCATCTTTGCAGCTCTCAGTCTCTCCCATCCCCTCACCCTCACTTTTATGACTCTAAGCTCTTTCAAAAAGAAAATCTGCAATGTTAACTAAGCTGCTTCTTCCCAGATGTTGCCACGGAGCCCTTGAGCCCAGTGCTGCCAGGAGAACCCCGGAGGAGAGGTGTTAATGTGACAGCTGTGGGAGCCAGAGGTAGGTTGTGCACTCCCCCCTGGCTGTGCAAATCCACATTTTTCACATTTGGCTGCAAACAGTTTCAAGTGTTTGACCCAAACTGTAGGAGGCTGTATATACAGTCTGAAAAAAAAAACAACAAACAACCTTCCCTCAAATCTTCCCCTTCAGTACAAACCTCAACTGGCTGCTTTGGCCACCAGAATGTTCAAAATCTAAAGTGTTCTGGGTCTGGAAAAGGTACTTTTATTGAATCACTTTTGAGTGGCTAAATTGACCATGTTTTGTTTGTAAGTGTATATGATTAACTGTGAGAATCTTCCAATTCCTTCTTACCACTGACTCCTTTTTACCCCTAGAACCTGTTCAGAGTCTTGCCTACATCCTTATTCCCAGCATTCCTGTGCTGCTGCTCCTGGTGGTCGTTACAGGCATCTCCTGTTTCTGGCTTTTTGTGAAGAGGTAAGTGGCATTTTTATGTTAAAATCCCCTGTGGTAGCATTTCCTGGCAGTAATGTCACAGCTGCTTTTGGCACCCTGTGAGGTGCTCTGCAGAGGACCTCACAAAGAAATGTTTAAAAAGTGCAGTGGGTGCTCCAGGCTGAGTTATTTTCAAGCAAAAATTTTAAGTAAATCACATTATAGCATATTAGTGTGTTCACAGATATAGCAGTCAGGGAAGAGTGTAAACAAGATAATGATTGTCATCTTTCTTATTAAAGATTCGAATCATCGATTTTTGAATTATCAGATGTTCACTTTTGAAAGTGAAAAATGTGGAGATAAAAGGAGCAAGTAATACTTGTTGATAAGTAATATCTCCATGCTTTCCCTGTGTGCACAGTGGCTCTGCTGGGGGTGCTGGTTGTGGATTTGGGAACGTCAGGGTTGGGTTTTGCTGCCTCAGTATCTCCAGGGTGGTGCCAAGGGGCTGTTCCGGGTGTGCAGCACGGAATGACAAATAATTCCCAATTTTATGCAGAGGGTCAGCTTTCCTCGAGGGTCAGCATTAAATCACTGTAAGAGGTGTGGTGTTGCTTTGTGCCATAACAGGGGTTTTTGTTTCCCCCCCATTCCCCAGGAGGGAGGAGCAGATGGACACGAGCCCCAAGGAGGAGGATGCCTGGCTGTCCAACAGCCCCAGCCTGGACATCTACAAAGTCATCAACAAGCAGTCAGAGGCAGACCTGGCTGGCACCAGGCCTGGCACCAAGAATTCCTCCTTCCGGGCCCGGGAGCACTGGGAGCTGGGCAGGGCCGGGCAGGAGGCAGCGCCCAGACCCCCCAGCAGTGGCTTTGGGCCCGAGAGTGGCTTTGTCACCAACGACATCTACGAGCTCTGTGGGGAGCGTGTGGGCAGGAGCCAGGAGTCCACCTGGGTGGACAATGAGATTTATGGATATTGAGCAAACGGACAGAAAAAAACCCCCCCTGGAACTCAGATGACAAAGTGGGTGCTGATACGAGTTTACCTGCCCTGTCTATGCACTTGTTTTAATGATGTTTATCCTGGGTTTGCATTGTCCCCATATTCTTCTCTTTTTTTTTTTTTTTTCTTTTGGAAGAATGTGGGTTTTTAACGATCCAGACTGAAAAGAATGTACATATTTTGCTTTGCATCAAGCCCCCTTTGCCCTGGGAACGGCTTGTTAATAATCTCCATTCACTTTTTTTGTACCAAAGATATGCCTTGAAAAACTAGAGGACAATCCAAAATCCTTATTTATTGAACTGACCCTGTTGTCTTAAAGGTGCTAAAAGTTGCCTGTCAGGTGTGATGGAGCCCTGCTTTCCTGGAGATGGGGAGTGGGGAATGAATGCCTTGGTGTGCTTTGCTTGTGTGTGCAACTTTTACTTGACCTATTAAACTGCCTTTGTCTCAAACCACGAATTTTCTCACTTTTCCACTTCTTTCCCTCATCCTCCTGGGAGGGAGGGAGTGAGGGGAGACCAAGAACATAAAGCATGTCAAGCAGGAACACAAACAGGACACACCTTTTGCCCTGCAGGTGTTTCTGGCTCCAGGAGAGAGCAACGTTTTGCTGCTGAACAAATCTCTGAAGCACCTAAAATGAATTTTTAGCTCTTGACAGGGTTCCCTTAAGAGCTTGCTCTCCTCCCTTGCATGGAAATAAATAAATAGGAAAAGGAAGAATTTTCACAAGCCACCAGGAAACAAAGGTTTGGCAAAAGGTGTTTTATGCTTGGCTGAAACAACAATAGAACTGAGTGAAGGGGTAATCACGAACCTGTTCTCCCAAAGCAAACAGGCAGGAAGAGGATTCTACTGCAAACACTGAAATATTTCAGTGCACAAGGGCTCTGTGCTGCACATCTGCAGTGTCACAGTGTCTGCCAAGCCCCTGCTGTTCCTCCACCAGAGCGTGGTGCAAGATGAAGCCCTGAAAGAAGTAATTCCTTTAAAAAAAAAAAAAAAGAATTAATCTTCCAGGTCTTTTGAAAATGGCATCGAGTTAGCAACACTTTCTCCTGAAAAGCAAAATCCTTATATAGGAGAATAGGCAGTGCTGGGCACTTGGAATGCCTGGAGTTTCCAATGCAGTAATTAGTGCTCTTTCATCAAGAGAAAAATCGATCCGTTTTGACTCTTATATTCTTGGTCTCTTCCCTTGGTTTTTGGGGTGGTTTGCTGTTGTTATTTGGGGTTTTTTGGTTGTTTTTTGTGTTTTTTTTTTGCAGGCATTAAGCATCAGGCACATCCTGAGCATTTCAGGCGTTGAAAACCAGAAAAGGAGAGGTAAAGCTTGCCCGAGGTCGGAGATGAGGCGTCTGAGGCTGTGTTTTGGTCTGGTCCCGGCTCCCCGAGCTCGGGCAGCGAGCGGCGTGTGCCCAGGCGAGGGGATTTGAGAAATTCTGCTGCTGGCCGTCTCCTCTGGAGCCCTGGAGCTGCAGTGACCACACGAGGGCATGTGCGCTCCACGTTTGTCCTCCACGAGCTGCTCCATCCCTGCTGTGCCAGGAGCGCTGGGATCCCTTTCCTTGGAGCGCGGCAGGACACGTCGATGGCCGCTAAAATCTCCCGGACAAAGGATGTTTTTGTGACTGCAGAAGTGGCCGGGAAGCAAATAAATGTTTTAATACTAAAGAATCCGGTTTATAATAAAGTGGACTGTGAATGAATATCAGGCAATATTTGGCACAGTGGAGAAAAAGTTACTTTTAACGCACCAAGCTCGAGTCTGTAAAAAAAAATGAAGCCCCTCCACAGCAGAGAAATGTCACAAGTGGCACTTTGGGATGACACCACTTTCTATTCAAGTAGGATTATGGAAAGCTTGCTCATGTACCTATCAATCACTTAAAAGGGTGGATGTCTGACTAACTCAAGTCATCAGTTAGTCATTGCCAGAACTTCTGAAGGGGATAAATAGAACAGTGAGAGCACTCTGGTTGTTCTCCATGGCAGCCCAAGTCAGCAGCATCATCTCCAAATGTCATTCCTTAGAGAATCTCAGGAACAGGGAAGGACAGGCATTAATTTTTGCACAGAGAACTTCAGCTCCCTTTGCAGAACAGTCATCACTCTTTGACACGTAGCAAATTTAACCAACTTTTCACAAGTATGACACAGCTTTACGTGTAGAACTTGTACAAAAAAGGGAAAGCAAGAGGCACAAGTTTGTTCCTTGCATTCTTCCACTTGTTCTTTTCGTGGCCACGCTCTGCTCTGAGCTGTGTTTGCATCAGAAAAGGTCTGTGGCTGTGTTACTGATCCAGAAGACACGAGGCCTCTTGTTCCATCAGCTTTTGGATGTGCCTCGTTTGGTCAGTGGAATGGAGCAAAGATTCCAGGGGTGATTCCTGGTGCCCAAAGTGAATCCTCCAGCCTGAGATGGGGCAGAGGATAAGAGTGGTCAGAGAGGGACAGGCATGAACTGGGAGAGCAAAGATTACTGCAGAGTTAAAATGGCATTTTTGGAATGAAAGCAAGCTCATGTGTAAGTGCACAGACAAATCAGACCTGGTGGACTTAGTACTGGAAAGGGAACTTAGCATGAAAGGCTTTTTTCACACATTCTCAACTCTGAAGGTCCTCTAACCAATTCATGTCAAAGGGCCTAACAGAGCTTCCCAATCTGTCTTTCCAGGTGTGCAGGAAATAAATAGAGGAATAGTTTAGTTATAGAAGGGACCTGCAAAAGTTATCTGCCTTAAGGACCCACAAAGTCTGATCCAGGTGCAGCAGCTCAGGGTCTCAGTGCATGGAGCCCCTGATTTGGGGCTGGAGAGACACCTGGGGCCGACCCATTCCCCCTCATCCTGCTAATGAGCTGGGCCTGCTGGGATCTCATTAATGGGATAATGGGATCTTATTAATGCAGGGGGTGGGTTTAACCCCCCCCTCCTACAGCCACACTGTGGGGCACCTACCGAGCTGGGAGAGCAGGAGGGGATGCCCACACCAAGCCGTGGGGGGAGCCTGGGGGACCCATCAACCCTCAGCATCACTGCCTCATCCCTGTCTCTACCTCCATCCCCCCCTACATCCTCGTTCCTGTCTCCATCCCCATCTCTACCTCTATCCCTGTCCCCATCCTCATCCCTGTCCCCATCCTCATCCCTGTCTCCATTCTTGTCCCCATCCCCATCTCTACCTCTGTCCCTGTCCCCATCCCTGTCCCTGTCCCCATCCCTGTCCCTGTCCCCATCCCTGTCCCTGTCCCCATCCCTATCC
>NW_021940545.1:5421597-5488509 GCF_001715985.3 Manacus vitellinus
GGGGGTGCCCTCGCCATGATGGGGGTACCCCCCGGGATTGGACGATGGCCGCGGGATGGGGTACCCCGCCAGGGATGGGGGTACCCCGCCAGGGATGGGGGTACCCCCTCCGGGGGTGGCGCTGGCTCCGGGATGGGCTTACCCTACCAGGGATGGGGGTACCCTACCAGGGATGGGGGTACCCTGCCCCGGGGATGGAGCCAGCACCGGATCGGGGGTACCCAGCCCCAGGATGGGGGTGTTCTCCCGGGATGAGGGTACCCCTCCGGGGATGGAGCCAGCCCCGCACTGGGGGTACCCAGCCCTAGGTTGGGGGTACCCCTCCGGGGATGGACCCGGCCCCGGAATGGGGGTACCCGCCCCCGGAGCCGGGTATTCCCTTGCGCGCCCCTCGCCCGCTTTTGTCCCTCCTTCCGGCACCTCCCGCGGCGAAGGGGATATTTTATTTTATTGCAGCAGCCGGGTTGGTTTTTCCTGCTTTCGTCTTGCCCGGGAAGGGCAGGATAACGCCTCCTCCCAGCCCCTGTGGCTCAGGCCGCGGGCGAGTGCTCGGGGATGTCACCCCGAGGATGTCACCCCGAGGATGGCACCCTCCCGACCCCGAGCGTCCTCGGGGTGAGCGGGGCAGGCGGCTGCTGGGTGAGTTGGGGAGCTCTCCCTGTGAGCAGGGAAGGTTCAAACCTTGTGTCGTGCCCGCTGTCCTGCCCTGGGTCTGTCCCGGTGTCCTGACCCGGCCGCTGCTTGCAGATGAGCAGAGCTTCTCCCTCCCTGGGTTATCCGTTCCAGCAGAGGAACTTGTGTGTGTCCTGAATCCTTCCGTCCAGCATCCTGCAAGTTAACCAAATTCAACCATTTTTAGCCTCTTTGTTTAACACCCCCGTGTATTACCCGGTGATTATTGTTAATACCTTGTGCTTTACCTACAACAAAAATGATTGTCAGTCTGGGTGGATAAAATGTGGTCGTGTTCACTTTAAAAGGGAAAAAAAAAGAAAAGAAGGTGTCTGGTGAGAGTAATGGCTCTGAAAGATCAGCTTTCTCCTATATGTTGCTCTTAGGTAGTTTTAGTCACTACACCTAGAGGTGAGGTTTTTGTAAGCCTGTGTTCTGGCTGCTTTCATTGTTTGCTGAAGAAGAGGTTGCCGTGCTGCTCTGTGCCTGACAAAAGTCATTAAAATGTTTCCTGAAGTGCAAAGTGAAAACCGAGCAGACCTGCAGTTTATTCATCGCCCTGGGCTCGTGTGGCAAAACCATTCCTTGCAGGAATGGAGAAATGCTCAGTTGAGGGAAGCAAACCCGTGGTGCTCACACTGCTCTGGCCACACAGGGCTAGATGGGCTTTGCATCCCAGGGGTTAACAGCAATTTTTCTTATTTCTCAAGTTCATAACAGACTCAGTTCTTTTTTAAGCCCTTCCTTGCTGTTCCTGAAGAGCCAAGCAAAGCCCTGGCAGTGTTAAGTGTTCCCTTCCCAAGTTTGTTGCCAGATGCCAAACTTGTAAAGGCTTCACTTGGAGATATTAAGTTGTCACTTGCTCTTCTTTGGCAGACTCTGTGATGGGGGTGAGAACTTTAATCTTTATTTGTATTGTACTTTTACAAAGTATGTTTGTTTAGCATTGTTCAAAATAACAAAGGTTACAGAAAACTTAGAACTCAGCAGCTTCTCAACTCTGGTATGATTTTTATTTCACCCATGTCCTAAGAAATTGCTGAATTCCAGTCCATTCTAGTACATAATAATGATATTATTTTTTTTTAAAAACCAACTTTTCTGTCCAGTCTGAAGCCTCTTTACCTTCTGTGTGATTTTTACAGCAGATTTGCCTGTGTTGGAGGTTTGTGTCAAGGTCTTTGATTTTTTTATTTATTTATTTTTTTAGTGCAGCTGCATCATATTTCTGCAGCAAGAGATGCAGGAGTGTTTATCTGGAATTTAATTGCTGAGCTAGTTGCTGGAAGTACTTACATGGCCTTTGAGGAAGGGGAACCCTATTAAGATTACTTCTGGTGATGTCAGAGGAAATAAATTCCAGCCAAATACTATTTGGAAAAAGCACTTCCAGTTTGGAGCACCTCATCTGATTGTTAGCTCACTGGGCACACAAAGTGGAAGTCCTGCTTGTTCATGTCTCCAGATGGAAGGCAGGTCGTATTTCAAGCTTGTTCTGAACTATTGCTTAAATTTCTTGAGTTGCTGATTTCTCTGTGCCTTTAATAAAATTCCAGGGGCAGAATACTCAGTTTTTTAGAAAGGCTGTGCTTGTGTTTCGCTGCAGGAAGGTCTGTGCTGTGTTGCTGCTGAGACTTGCTCAGAAAAGCTGTTTTAAAAGGACTGTTTCCTTGCCTGAGTTTCCCCTGAACCTTCCCATTTGAAACCCTTTACATTCAGAACCTCTTTTGGCATCAGTATTTTGAAACAGTATTTTGTGTGGTTCCGACCTATAAAATATTTGCTTTTTTTGTTTTTACACAACTCTGCCCAGCCAATAACCATCAAATTAAAAAGGATGGGATCTTATTGCCTTGAACGTCAGTGCCCACAGATGATGTACAATCCCTCCTTTTTATGGAAAACCTGCAGGTAGGAACACAGAATTGCAGAGTACAGGTGAGAATGGCATGAGAGCAGCCAGGGCTGGTGGATGGGGTGTGCAAAGTCAGAAACCTCATGGTCAATCCTGCATTCCTAAAATTGCACAATCAGTCAAAGAGAAGTGTGAAAGTCAAGGAAAATGGGGGGGATCTGTGGGAATAGAGGTGGTGCCTGACTCTTTTTCCTGCCAGTCCATTCAGGGTGCCCCAAAGGGGGGCCAGGGCTGCCCTCGACCTTTGCTTTGCTTGTTGGAGTGTTTGTTGCCAGTGAAGTGGAGGGCACGTGCTTTCCTGCCACGCTCATTTATCCTCTTGCCCAGAAATCCTGTGATCCCAGGGTAACTTCTGTTAATGAGGCGTGGAAATAAGCGACAGATTTTTATTTCTTTTTCCCCCCCCCTCCGTCCTCGGAAGGAGAAAGGAAAAGAGAACAGAGGTAACTGGGAGCAGAAAGTTGAAGAAGAGGGAGATTTGCTCCTGGTGAAATAGGGTGACGTGTGAAATAATGGGAAAACTCTTGGAATAGGTGAAGGTGCTGCTTGGAAAAAGCACTTTCAGGAGGAAGGCAGGTCTTTGTGAATAGGCTGTGAGAGAATTGTGCCCCCCACCCACCCCCAAAACTCTGTAACCAACACCCCCCAAGGATTAATCACCTCCAGAGGGACACTGGGCGTTGCTCCCCAGGTGAAAATAAAGTTCTTTATGTCCCCGTGGATCACACTCTGCCTCCAGCTGCCTGCTGGGTTACAGGGACTTTGTATTTTTCTCTGGCAAAATAAAAATTAAAAAAATAAACCCAGCTCCTGATAGGAACTGTGGTAGCAGTTTAGCTGATCAGGTGTGCTTGGGTGGGACACAGGCAGGGACAGTTTGGATGTGAATTTGGGGGGAGAAAAGTTGTGTTGTGGTTTGATTTTTTTTTTGTTTGGAGTGTTTGGGTTTTGCCTTGTTTGTTTTTTTTTTCTTTGAAGAATTAAATGAATAACATGCAAACAATGAAAACTGAAAGCTGGAGTAGCTGAAGAGCAGAAGAACTTTCATCTTCTTTGACAATCATTTCATCTTCACTTCTTGGCAGCTTCAATTCCCAGATGTCAGATGAGGATTGAGCAAACTCCAGGCTAGTAAAAGAGGGAAGGAAATATGTGCTATCCCTAATATTTTACAAATTAGTGGGAATCACGAAAGTTGCAGAGATATTTTGGAATGTGACCCTTTGAGCAGCACAAACTGGTGATGGGGGAAGGGAAGGAATGGGATCCCCCTGCTGTTTTCCTTGTCAGAAGAAGTTTGTGCTAATATTATATATTGATATTTGGCCGGGGTTTTTCTGTTGTTTGTTTCTAGCTGTTGCTAGTAGTTGTTGGCAAGCTGTGTATTTAGGAACAAAACACACTCTTTCAGATAGGAAACTGTTCCAGGGCTTGAAGGAGCTTCTCCACCTCTAAGAATTACATCCCTTTTCCTGTCATCGTGACCCAGCTGAGCTCATGGACACGAGTGAGCTGCTGAGTGCTCTGTTCCTCCTCACATCAGTATGAAAGATGGGGCTGGAGTTTTAAGCATTCCCAAGTGCTTCTTCTCTCTAAATCCTCTCTGGCCCCGGCAGGATGTGTGAAAGTTAAAAGATGCAGAATAGACTCGAGATGTTTAATCTGCATTTGAGTGTGGAAGAAGAGGTGGCAGCTGCTCCTGTGCTGCTTCTCCTGTAGGAGATGCACATATATAATGTGCACATATATAATATGCACGCTGAGAATTGCACAAGGGCTGCAAAAAGCAAATTTTTTTCTCCTTCAAATAGGTTTTTACTGTGTTAAAAAACCCTCTGAATGGTATCAAGTAACTCCACATCATAAGAGAAATAGTGGTTTGATGCAATGGGGTGGGATTTTTTAAACCAAAAACCTGTTTAAACTTGAGATACAGTTTGTTCTTCCTTAGTTTGTAGCTCCAGTAAGATATTCCTAATTAGCAGAGAGCTGTGCTTAGGGTTGTTTCAAGTACCTGTGGTTACACAACACACACCTTTATGGATCCACTGGTGGTGGCTGTCGACTGACTGATGCAGCTCCAGAAGTCCTGTTTGGGAATTTTGGACAGATTATGGATGCAGCAGCACAAAATTCACCTTTTAACATGATAACAGAGGTAGCAAGTGGTTTTCTGAGGCACTGGCTCGTTCCATGGTGCTCCAGTACTTTGTTTTCCAACATATAATGTGATTTCTCAAGGAGTTCAGTGTTTGCTGTGTTAATAAAGAGCATTTTACGGTGCTGTCAGGATTATCTGGTGATGTCTGGGTGAAAACATTCCTGTGGCAGTTTTCCTCCAAGTCCTGGACACATGGCAGTGGTAATAATTTTGGGGAGGTCTGTGTGGATGGACAACAGGAGGTCACTTTGTGCATTAACCTTCTGTGACCTGTTCTGCATCTCCACTCAGTTTTTATTTGTGGCTTTGGGGAGAGGGAAGGAAAAGTTTCCAAACTCTTGGAAGAGGGTTTTTCTGGAGCCATTTTGCTCCCAGTGATTGTGTGCCCTGAAGACTTGCTTTTTTCCTGAAGAAGGTTTTGGTTTCAGTCTTTCAACAGCCTTGGAGAGCTGTTTTATTTCGAGCCAGGAGATGGGATAGGAAACTTCTGGAAAAGGAAGAAAGTAGGAAACAGTGGAACATGATTCACTGCTCTTGGCCAGAAAGTGCAGTGAAGGTTGTAGCAGGATCTGTGGCCGTGCTTCCCAAACTTATATCACCCATTCTTTCTTTATTATTCTTTTTTTTCAGCGCTACTTTCCTCTAATCACGTTTTACTGGTGGTTGCTCAGGAAATAAGAGCTGCTCAGGGATTTTAACCGTGTAAAGACAAAAAAAAAAGAAAAGCCCTTTTTTTGTTTATATGAAATTGCATACGTATATTTTTATTTATATGAAATTGCTTACTTCTGTTTTTATTTATATGAAATTGCATACTTATATTTTTATTTATATGAAATTGCATACTTCTATTTTTATTTATATGAAGTTGCTCACTTCTTAGGAACTGACATGATATGGTTGCAGAGCATCATTAACCTCAGAGAACATAAAACTGCAGTGGGCACTTGTTATTGAGGAACTGGAGTGGATTTGGAAGTACTTAATCTTTAAAAGGGAAGAAGGACAAATGAGTTATCTTGGGTTTTCTAGGGAAGTGGATATTTTTTTTTTAATCTGGGAAACCAAAGTTAAAAACTGTTGCTGTTGGAAGGTGGGAAGTGCAGAGTTCAGGGTAAAATGCTGGAGATTTTTGGAGCTTTTTATGTGCCAAACTGGAGATACCTTGTTCCTGGTGTGGAAGGTGTGTCACCACTGTGTGACAGGAATGTCACACTGCTCCAGAGGAACCCTTGCTTTGGTTTTTAAGGGAGAAACAGCAGGTTCCAGCCCTCTGAAACCCCAAATAACGGGTGTGAAATGCAGAGATGAGGAGGATGAAGGAGAAAGCAGCTCCTGCCTCTGGCTGAGCACAGAGGGACGGGGTAAAATGAGTTAGAGGAAGGGCAGAAATGGGACACAGGGGTTGTTTTTAATAAATATTTCCTGATATCTGGGGTTCAGTGGCTTTGCTGTGGTTGCTTTGACACTCTGGAGCTTTCTAGGGAAGTGATTTCTCCTCAGGCTCAGAACTGGTGCCTGCAAAAAATCAGCAGTAACCAGAAGTCCTTTTATGAGGTGTGATCTTAAATTGGGCTGGGGAGGCTGAAAGGTGTGTGGAGGGGGTTGTGGTGGGGTTTTTTTTCCCCCTAAAGCTGCAGGAATGATTATTTGCATCCTCTGCTGCCTGGTGGCATCAGGGCAGAATGTCTGAATGAGAAAGTGGCTTCACTTTAGTTTTATGCAAACCCCAAGTGGAGCTGGAAGGAATAGGACTGGAATGGGGGGGAACAAACAGGAGCAGGATCAACGTGCTTGATTTGCCTGGGTTTTGTCCTCGTAGTCCAAAGGCAGAAACTTTCAAAGGGAGACTTGTAATTTTGGTTTTTTTTAGGATTTACCACCTTGAGCATCACTGGTCCATGTGATGAAGAATAGAGGCTGTGCAATAACTTGTGATTAATGGTGAAAAATGTGTAGCACGTGGCCTTTTTTGCTTGTTTTTAATGGCTGCATATGACAACATTCTTACAAATGTTTATTGCTTCTTGATAAAATTGTTTTAGGGAGTTCTACATTATTTTTAAAAATTGCTTAAAAGTTTTAGATGTTGTTTAAAAGGAAAATCCCACAGCTGCCTTTTGAAATTTTTTTTGGTCTGTTTTAGATGAGTCTTGTTCTGCTTCAGCTCTGCAAAAGAGCCTCCTGCATCTCACAACCCGATTTTCCCTGATTACCATTTAATCACTCATAGCAGAATCTTATTTTCCTGTTGGATGAGGGAGACAAGGGACTTCTAAAGAGGTTGTGGAGCAAAAGCAGAGTGAAATGAAGTCAATAAATAGTTAATTGTGAATTCAGGTGGGTCCCTAATCAGTGTTACTGGAGATAATGAGGTTCACCTCCTGTGGATTTTGTCTCCTGCTCAGCAGCTGTCTCCCATGTTCAATAGTTTGTGAAATGCTGTTATAATTGGGAGCATTTGTGTGACTTACATTGTTTGCTCCTGCTTCAGCACTAATAGTGTGATATTCAGGGTGAATAAACACCATTTATACATTCAGCACTCTTTAGTATTTTCATCCTTTGCATGGTTTTTAGAGTGGCAATGTTTTTGCTTTCTCCTTGGTTCAAATTTTCTCCTTGGTTCAAATTTTCTCCTTGGTTCAAATTTTCTCCTTGGTTCAAATTTTCTGAGTGTCTTCTGTTTGAGACTTCCTAAACATGTGTAGTCACCTTCCCTTTGCAGGTGGTAATTAAAACCAAGGTCAATAGGACCAAGATGTGTTTTGTGAACTAACTGAGATGTCTTTCCAAGGTTTGACTGATAAATAGATCTGTAGAGTTGGGTTGTTGTTTTTTTCTCTGAAGGGATAAACTGCAGATGTCCTTTTGTAGTTGCATACTAATTAACAATTAAACATGTCACAGTTGAAACCACGTGGATCCACCGCCATGTTTTGGTGATTTGGGTTGAGCCAGCAGTTTTTCTCACTTTAAAATATCACTTTGCAGTTGTGGGATTCAAATGGACTCCAGCAATGGACACCAAGAGGCTTTTAAAGAGGGTTTTTGTCCCTGTCAGCTGTTCCTACCTGCTGTTGATACAAGAGCACCTGGAGCACTGGCTCCTGTGTCTTCCATCCCATGTAAAACCTGCTTTTTCTGACATATTTAATGCTGTCAGTCTGTATTTTTTAGTGTGGGATTGGAAATTCTGAACTCCAAGAAACCCCCCAGCCATCTGGGGCCGTTGCATTGTCCCCCTGTATAATGAGGACAAAACTAATGAGGAAAACGTTGGGGAGTTTTCATCTCACTCTTGCTGCTTGTCTGCAGGTGGCAATAAAAATCATTGACAAGTCTCAGCTGGATGCTGTGAATCTGGAGAAGATCTACAGGGAAGTGCAGATAATGAAGATGCTGGATCACCCACACATCATAAAGCTCTATCAGGTGGGGGCAGTGGTGGCTCTTCCCCTTTCTCCCCATCTCTTTTGCTCCTGGATGAACTCTTCAGTGAAAGATTTTGAAGGTTTTTTAATTGTGATTTTTAATTTATTTATTTATTTTTAGTGCCTGTAGTTTGTGCAGTAAAATATGGGTTTGTTTTGTAGTGGTTTCTCTTCTGTTTCATCTCCTGTCCCTGCAGCACATGGTGAACTGTTTGGGGCTGCTGGCATTTCTGCTCCAGTTCAGTCTTGCCTTTAAGGCTTTCCTGAGATACTCCCTTTAGGATCTCCCTGTTGGGGCTCTGTTTAACAAACAGAGATAACACACCCTTGCTTCAAATAAACCTGGCTCAACAGAGATCTGGGTGTGCTAAAGCTCTGAATTTAAGGTCATCTGACAACATCTCCAAAGGAAAAATGAGCACAAGGACTTGGAGCTGTGGTGGTGGAGTTCTGGATAAAGATGAAGATCCCAATTTAACTTTGTTTTATGTGAAAGGAACTGGCATTTGATCTATAAAATATTGATCTGCCAAGCAGAGAGGGACCTTTAAGGAGTTAAATAAAATAAAGTAATATCTTCCACAGTTCCTTCTGAGTGAATGGCAACACACAAAAATGGGAGAGGAGGGACTGAGAAAAGTTAAATTAAGCCTGGAGATCAGGAAGATCATTTAAAGAGGGGGGTGATGATTATGCAGTGCTTAATCCTTCACTGTTAGTGCATTGGCTGGTTAAAAATGCAGGTTTGACAGGTGAGTTTATTTTTAAAATAGCCTTCAAATTGTCCCACTTGGCTGCTTTTATCACGTGCCCATCACTGTGCTGGGTTCCCACCAGGAGTTTGAGTTGTCTCGTGTCAAATAAAATGCAAAGACCAAATTCACTGAGGTCTTGTCCATGAACAGCTTGTGCTGGACTGTTTCATTGAGGTTGTTGAAAGAGACCCAAAATGTGTTGAAATGGTTGTGCTGTGCTCAAGGTAAATCCAAAATGGTTTTTTGAACTGGAGGATTTTTCCCTTTGGGTCAATATTTTGATTGTGCTGTTTGCACACCTTGTGCAGTTGGAAGGATGGTGATAACTCCAAGTGCAAGGCAAAGCTTCCAGATCTTTAGCAGAAAGAATAAGGATCCATTTTGGTGGGTTTTTTTGCTTCTTGCTCTTCCCACAAGCACTCACGTGTGATTTCTTCATGGACAGGTGATGGAGACCAAAAGCATGTTGTACCTTGTGACAGAATTTGCCAAAAATGGAGAAATTTTCGGTAAGCAAGGGAATATTTTCATCTTCAACATTTTAATGCACTGAGTAATTAAGGGTCTTTCTGGGTCTGTTGTTGGAGACTTAATATTTCTGTGCACTTTTGTCTGAAGTCATAATTTTTTTTCTGCTTTACTGGAGTGATTTCTCAGAGTGGCTTCTGGAATTGAGGGTGGGATATTCTGCTGTGGGTGTCTTTGCCACTGTTATATTAAGATACTTTAAGGACACTGTGACGTGTTCTTCGAGGTGTGGGGGTCAGGAGCTGGTAACTGGTTAATGTTCTTTTAGTGCCCTGTCAGGCTTTGGTGTTAAACAGCCTGGTATTAAACCTCATTGAGTCTTTTCAGCTCTGCTAAACCATCCCCTCGTGGTGCTGGCTGATAGTTCATGGGCAGGGTTGTTTCTGACCTGCTTCAGGGAGATTTTCCCCACTCAGCAGCAGTTTTGTGTAGCCATGACTTTCCCCAGTTAATGTCACTGCAATAAATAATGTGTTCAGCCCCAACCCTTCAAATCCTGTCACCTTTTGGATGATATCTTTGCTTTTAAAGATATCTTTTTTAACTTGGCAGAACACACGAATGAAAAAGGTTTCATTTGTGCTCAAGACTTTACAGATCTGGAGAGTAAATATTTGGGAAAACACTTCTCACTCAAAACAGCAGCCAGACGTGCAAACACTCCTACATTAAATATGTACAGTAACCATGCAAAGTGTGCTCTGGGTGTGCAGAAGAAAAAAGCAGCAGTTCCATTGACACTCTTCCCAGTGCTTCTCTTGCAAACTTGCAGTGACTGATGCACAGATTAACCAAAGTGACCTGAATTCTGCACTGGATTTTGTCCTGCTCACTGGGGAAGCCCAAGTCGTGTCCTTTTGTCCTCAAACTAAATTTTACCGAGGGTGAGGTTCCCTTCATAACTAGTCCTGGTGACCCAAGAACAGAACACAGTCTCTGATGTTTTTTAGACCATTTCAGCACAAAAACCTCCCTCAACAGAGCCAGACAGGAACTGAGGTGGTTTTTTTTTTTAATGATAAAG
Source organism: Manacus vitellinus (assembly GCF_001715985.3). Classification (NCBI taxonomy): domain Eukaryota; kingdom Metazoa; phylum Chordata; class Aves; order Passeriformes; family Pipridae; genus Manacus; species Manacus vitellinus. The sequence goes on from NW_021940545.1 coordinate 5,432,087, forward strand.
ATTCTTTATAACATTTAATGTAGATTCCTCCTCTGAAATTCCAGCTGCATTCATAAGATTGGAAATACAGGGAAATCCCCTGAGAAGGGATTATTTGTTCCTTACTGAGCTTGAACTGGTGAAGGATGTCTTACCTGCCTGAACCTGAACCCAGCTCACAGAAGGTTGGAAGGGATTTGTAGGGAATGACTGTCCAGCTCTGCAGCTCATTGCTCAGGACCCTGGATGGGGGCTACAGCTTCAAGCCATCCTGTTCCAATGTTTTGACCACCTGCAGAGAAAAGAACCCTTAGGTTTAGACTGGATTTCTTGTGTTTCAGTTGGTTTCCACTGCCTTTTGTCCTTTTGCTGGGCACTTCAGCTGAGAGGAGCCTGGCTTTGCCACCTCCCTCCTGTTCAGTATTTATACACAAAATGAGGTTTCCCTCTGCACCTTGTCTTCTCCAGGCTGAGCCCCCACTGCTCTCTGAGCTCTGCAGGCCCTTAATCATGTTCATTAACCATCACTGTGCTCACTTTGGTGTGTAACAGAGCTTTAACATTCCAAATTTCACACGGGTACAAACCTAAATGAAGGACTGCATCTTAAAGCACTGACCACTGGGTTTGCAGGGCAATGCCTGAGTCACATGTTTTGAAGTAAATACACCTTAATCTTTCAATTGTCCAGCAAACAATTGTACTTTGGGCTGCTGAAAAGGCTGGACAGGGAGCTGGGGACAAAAGCCCTGCTGTGGATCCAGCTGAACCTAAAGTGTCTTCTGGTTTCTGTTTCATTATAGTCAAATGAAAAAATCCAAACCCTGCTGTGGAAATGTGCAGGCAGAGGGTGACACAAGGCTGAGATTTGCCCAAGGGGGTGAAATGTGGAGGTTTCCTGGCAGAGGTGGCTTTGCTGCTTCAGCCTTTGCAGGAGGGGTCTGTCCAGTAAAACCCAGAGCTCTACACACACATATTCCAGCAGGACCCACGTTCTGGATGTCTCCAGCAAGTTTGAGCTGTCCTGGAGTGGTTCCTGTGCCCAGGGGCTGGCACAGAGCCTGGATCCCAGTGCCAGCCTGCCCTGTTTGCACACTGGTTAATGCACAAACGGGGCCCATGCCCTGGTGGGATGTGCTGGGTTCTCCCTCTCTGGGTGCTTTCAGAACAAATGGCCTGTTCCACTCAGAGCTGGTGAAACACTGAAGGGCCAGCTTGGTTTGGGGTCTTTAAATGAGTCCTGACAGGCCAGAGCCGTAAAAGCAAAATGACAGCTTGGATTCATTAACTTGTTTGCTGCATTGCTAACAAATGATGGATTAACAGCTTAAAGAGCTGGCTTGTGCTCAGGGTAATTTAGTTTGTGCCTTTGATATCTGACTTCACCTTGATATCATATGATTTGTCAGTCACTCTGTGACTGAATGATATTTAGCTTGCAAATATTATGATCTCCCCTTACTGCCAGGCTTTTGTTTGTTCTTGTGCTTTGCCAAGTTAAACCAGCTGAAAAGTGTTTGAAGGCTTGGGTAGGTTAGAAGCTCTGAGCAGAGTTTTCAGACCTGCTGGTTCCAGGGATCAGATTTTATCCTGAAGAAACCAGAAAAGTTTTTAAATGAAAATATTGCAGACAGTTATAAAGCCCCCAAACAATATTTTAATTAAAAATCCCCTAAAACACAAGCTAACAAAGCCAGGTCTGGTATTGTGTTGGGCAAGATGATCCTGCTTGGATCACTGATGTCACACAAGTGGCTTAGAAGATACAATTAATTGCTGGGTATAAAATCCATATGCATTTGCTGCTCCTTGGCCATTCTTTATAGGATGTCAAAGGCAATTCCAAACCCATCCTAACAGTTGATTCTTTGATTTTTGTGCTCGTAAGAGAAAGAATAGAATTGACTGTAGAAGCTCTTTCTGTCAAGACTCACCCAGCTGCTGCTCCCCTTGTTTTTGTTCCTGAGCATAAACGGAGTTGTTGCTTTCAGGGCTAACGTTGGTTTTTACAACGTAATCAAATATGAAAACAAAATGTTCTTTTCTGCCTGTGACGCAACGAAGACAAGAGGGAGGTCAGGATGGGCACTCTAGGGGTACTTGTTTTATTTCCAGAAAACAAAAAAATAAATACTTTCAGCCACTGTGCAGCCTCTGCTGAGGCTTCAGAGGGAGAAGTGTGGGGTGGAGCCTGCGGGAACTGAGCAGCCCCAAGCCTGAAGTACCTCGTGGTGGGTGAAGCCAGTTATTCCAAGCACTGTGAAAATACTGCTCAGGCAGCTCTGAAAGAAGGAGCAGAGCAGAGTTTCGTGACGCATCAGCTTTTTCTTACTCTTATTTGTTTTCTTTTCTTTCCCCCGTTGTTGGGGAGGGTGTTTCCCATTCTTTCCGAGGGCAGGGCGGGAGGAAAAAGGGTTTGGCTGCGACACCTTCTGAGCGCTGTTTATTCCAGGGGAACCCCTTGTTTCCAGGGCCCTTGCTGGCTGTCCAGCCCACGTTAAGCCTGGCTTATCTCCCCAGATTACCTGGCCAGCCACGGCCGCCTGAGCGAGTCCGAGGCCCGGCGCAAGTTCTGGCAGATCCTGTCGGCGGTGGAGTATTGCCACGGCAGGAAGGTCGTGCACAGGGACCTCAAGGCTGAGAACCTCCTGCTGGACAACCACATGAACATCAAAATAGCAGGTACTCCCAGTGCAGGGGAGGTCCAGTAACTCCTTGCTTTTGTTGGGGCCGTCCCAGTCCCTCGGTTGGTGCTGCCCAGGAGACCCTGCTGTGCTTGAGGCACAGAAAATCGGTGAGAACGTGTCATATTTTTGCACTTTGTGGTCCAAATGTTTCCTGGATTTATTTCCTGGATTATCCCTGTTATGCTTTCAAGAAAAACAAAAAAGAAACAATTTTTTTTTAGAGTTACAGATGCTTTTTTGTGGGTGCCGTGACACGTCTCTGATGCTGCCAGATGTTCAGGTTAAAACAGAGTTAATCAAATAACTTCTTTCAACATTGGGGAAAAAAAAACTCAAAATGGAAGCTTATTGATTTTTTTTTTCCCCCCCTTTTTGCATGCATGATTTCATTTTAATTATAAATTTAGAGGCAGCAGATGTTGCTAGCGATGGAAATAATTTTCATTACAATTCCATGAATCCTTCCATACTGATTTTAGCCCGGCAGGACTTGGGAAAAGTAGGTAATATCTTGATTTGGGGGACTGTTGAACTTCAGACATCACTAGTATGGGAGCAGGGAGGGGAGGGGAGAGCTGTGAGGAGCTGCTTTGGGAAGGAGTGAGTTTGCTTGTCCTGAAAAGGAGCTGTGACTCCACAGCCAGCCAGGCTGAGAAGGGTAAAGTGATAAAACATTTCTGATCATTGCTGCATTATTTTACCCTTCCTGGCAATTCTGAAACGGTGAAAGGGTTTTGGTACATCCTTGAGCTTTAACCCAGTGGGTTCATCAGCACTGCTGCTGTTTGTGGGGCATTTTTCTTTTTCTCATTTCTGATTTCATCCCTGCATTCATCTCCAGGAGCACCTGGAGATTTATGGCTGACAGACAATTTATTTACCAGGACAATTTATGCCTTCAGTAAATACTGTGTCTAAGGGCTGCAAGTCACCCACTTGCTATGAGTAATGGAACTAAATGGGAGGGAATTTTTGTGCTATTGTTCGTCTGAGCTTTCCTCGCCTTCTCCCCATTCCCACCACCACACTTTGCCTCCTGATTTCTCTCCCCATCACTGTGCTGCTCTGTAGGTTGTTCTGTTCAGCCTGGCACAGTTTTTCAGAGCTCCTCAGGGCTCTCAGCCGTGCTGTATCCAGAGTTATTCCTTTCCTGGATGTCCTCAGCGCTGCAGGGACGTGAATTCCTCCCCCCCTGAGCACCACACAGGCTCACAAAAACACTCCTTCAAAGGCATCTCGGGAGACCCGTTAACCAAAGCAAGGTTAGAGCCATGAACTGCTCAGGCACAGAGAATTTCAGTGCTCAGGTTCTCCAGGGACTCAAATAAAAGCACTGATAAATGGTAGTTATGAGATTCCATCGGCTGCTGCTGCTCTTTCCTGCCTCGGCTGCTCTCCTGCTCTACTTCTCTATTACAGAAAGTTAATTACAGGTGGTCTGTATGCAAATGAGCCCATTAGCTGGCACTGGTTCTTCCATGTGTCGCTGTCAAGCTTTATCAGGTTTGCTTGAGTGATAAAGGAGGAAAGTTAAGACTGCTTGGAAACTTTGTAGTGATTTGCGCTGAGTCAGTCGTTTTGTTTTTCTCTCGAAAGGAGATAAATGATGAACTCCCCAGAATGTTTATCTGTGATTTTGGAGTTATCTGGTGCCGTGCAGAGCCCTGAGAACACTCTCTTCCAGTCGTTCATACTCTTCATGGCCCATTTATCAAAGTGTGGAAGAACAGAGGGCAGCCAGGATCCCAGCTCTGATAGCTGGAATTAGGCTCTAATTTGAATTAATCTAGGAATTGAAAAATGGCACAGGAACTGATGAATTACTTTGATAAAGCTCTGCACTGTCAGTGTTTACACGGGGTTCCAGCACTAAGCATGAGGCTCTTCCTTCCTGATCACTCCAAGCAGCTAAAAAATCCCCATAGGGGTACTCCTGGCCATTCCAGGCTCTTCCTGACTTCCACTGGTCCTCTTGATTCATTCTGGTGCTTCTGAGACTTTTATTGAAGCTTTTACTCTTGGAGGACACAACATTTTTTAGTCAGATACAGGGAAGTGCATAAAGTTACCTCTGTATTTCAGCTGCTGGGAAAATAAGATTCAAAAATAAATGCTCCTAAAACTGTGAGCTGGGTGAGACTGCCACCTTTGATTAAAACAGCAGGCTGAGCTGCAATTTAATAGTGTTAATGTTGCTCTAAAAGGAATGGGATGGATAGCATTCATAGGATCTTTCTTTTCAGTCTTAGTAATTAGCCAGGAAGTGGAGGATGTGTAAAACACTCGAGGGGAGAGCTCTGATGGACTCATTTTCTAGAAGGTATGGGAGGTGGCTGGGAGCAAAACCTTCAAACCTCAAGTTTAGCCTAAGGAGCAAAAAGTGAAGGTATTAATGAGATAGAGTGAAGGCTGCAGGTGAGGAATGCCACTCCAGGTTTGACGTGGAAATGGTTCTCCCCAGAGTTCCTGGGTTGGTCATGTCACCTTTACCTTTTGCTGGTTTTTGAGGGGATCTTAGGGACTGATTTGGGTTCCTGCTCACTGATAACACCGTGCTCTCACGGGGACACAACGTGCTCCTGGTCTGTGCAGAGAAAAACCCTGTGCATTTGTGAGGATGGAATGCAGGATGGGACACAGGGAGCTGGAGGATGGGACAGGGAGCAGCAGGAGGGGGATACAGGGAGGTGGAGAATGGGGCACAGGGAGCTGCAGGATGGGACAGGGAGGTGGAGAATGGGATACAGGGAGCTGCAGGATGGCATACAGGGAGGTGGAGGATGGGACAGGGAGCTTCAGGATGGGACAGGGAGCTGCAGGATGGGGCACAGTGAGCTGCCCTCCGTGTGCCCCCAGCCCTGCCAAGCTGCCAGGCTGGGATGCCTGGGAGATGCCTGCAGAGCTCCAGTGCCGTGCTGGTGGCCAAGGCTCCGTGTTTGGAGCAGCCCAGGTAGCAGAGACTGTTATTTTGAAGCAGGTTGTAGTGCTGGTTTGTCTTGCTGGTGGACAGTAAAATATGCATTGACGTCAGAAGTGGCTGCTCAGCATTCAGGCCGTGAAGTGGGTCAGGTTTGTGTCTGACTCGCTCCTACCTTGCCTTTATCAGCACCTCTCTCCCCATTATCTCCGTGGCTCACATTACTGCTCCAACAAAGGCTGCCTGTGGCTCCCTGCAGCCCGGGCACACTGAGCTGTGCTGGTGATTGCAGGAGAGTGGATTAATTACAGCTCCCAGGGCCGGGTCCCCTCGGAAGGATCGGGGAGGGACAAACGAGAGGCTCCCTGGTCCAGCTGGAGGGATGCACGGCACAAGCTGCAGTGGCCCTGGCAGGGAGCTCCCTTTTCTCAGGTTGCAAGCGGGGCTGGAACCTCGGGGCCGTTTCCATTTTTACCGGGAAAACAGATTCCATGGGGATGATGCGCGTTTCGAAAAATTATACCTTCCAAATTCGAGGTTATCCTGAAGGGGGTAATAATGAGATTGAGAAACCGAATGCCACAACTGTGGAGAGCCAATATTTGCAGATTGCACAAACACAGAGTTTATTCAGCTCGACACAATGCTGCAAATGATGGGATTTTTTTAACGTGCAGATTCAGGCAAACGTTAAGAAGATCACCCCATTATATAATCTCAGTCCTCTGGTAATGAGTCCAATTTCAGTCCTTTCAGAATTCTGTGGCTGGCATATGTTTTTGGGGTTTGGTTTTTTTTGGTGGTGGTGGTGGTTTTTGGTGTTTTTGGTTTTTTTTTTGAGGGCTGGCACATTTTCCCCTCAAACACCAGTAATGTTTCTCTGGAGTGAAAAAATCTGAACAGTGTTCTTAGGTTAAAAATGGCCACCTCGGATCCCCAGTGATTGTGGCAGATCAGCAACTGCAAAGTTGAAACAGGGTGGAAGAGAGAGGATGAGAGGTGGAGTGATTGTCTTGTGCTTAATTGAATCCTGGCCATTCTAACACTCCAAAAAGTGGGACAACTAAACTGGTGGTGGAGTAATTAAAAATTGAGGAAGCCCCACGGACCAAGCATCCAGCATCCTGTCTAAATCCTGAACTTTTTCTTTGAAATGGTTTTCCTGGGTGCTCTCAGTTCTCTGGAGTCCTCTAGAAATGGTTTCACGTCATTTGAAGGCACAACTGTGAAAAGCATAATAGAAACAAAAAAATGTGACTATAATGTTATGTACCCTAACAAATAATGGTGATCTTCCAGGGAATCACTTTGTCCAACAATGGAATATAATTTTAAAGATAAGAGCCAGCTGCTGGAATACAGAACAGTGTTTTTAAGCCCAGTGTGAGTCAGTAGGTATCTGCCTCTTCCTGGGTTTTGTGTTGTCAATGCACGTGGTTTGTTCAGCAGAAATTCATGACTGAAGGCCACTGGTGTTTAACTGGGCATGGAAAAGGGAAGAAATTGAAGTTTTAGAGCTGCAGGTCAAAGACAGAGGGAAGGAACCACTTTCCAGGTGCATGGGACAACACTCCTGCCCCGGGCACACAGACTGGTGAGGAATTCTGTCCTGGGTGACTTCTGCTTCCCATCCCTGCCCCAGCCCCCAGCATGTGCTGTTGCTGCTCACACAGTTCATCCTGGGCTGCTCCTTCTGCTGTCAGTTTATGGCCCTTCCACTCATGAATTTGCCTAATAAAGCTCAGTGGTCTGTGCTGTCACAAGCCCATCAGGTGCCAGCCAAGTGCTGCTCTTCCACCCAGTTAAGCACTGTCTGGGCACTGGAAGTTCTGTGAATTCTCCTGCTCGGGGAGGGAGCAAAGGGAAGAGCCTGGCAGGGATCAAATCCTTCCCTTCCAAGATGTTCTTGAGTTGCTTTTGGTAACCAGGCACTGTAAACTATTATGTGTTGTGAAATTAGTCAGGGAAAGATAATAGGAACGCACACCTGAGGCTTCTCTTGCATTGGTCAGTCGTGCTGAAAGACTCTGTTCTTTTGGCTGCTCAGATTTGTTGATGTGAAGTGATTTCCAGGTGCTCACATCCACCAAAGGGGCTGACTTGAAATCCAGCATGGACAGGCCAAGAGTTTCACTTTCCTGAGGGTTTGAAATCCTTGTGTTTCCGAGCAGGTCACGCTTTCTTTGGCTGTGCTTACAAATCCATGTACTCGTGAATCTGATACGAAGATTTATGAGGGTGGCACCTGAGTAAGAGCTGCAGTTCAGAGATAAAGCCTGATATTTATCTGCAAGTTCTTAAGAGGATGTTGAAAATCTTGACAAATCCGAGATAAGTGAAGGGAGAAATCAGATTTAATGACACCTACACGGAATGGCAAAATGCTTCTGAGGGAAGAAATTGCTTCGTGTCTCCTGAAGTTATTGTCAAGGTTGCCAAGCCAATTATGTGTGAAGAAAAGTCTCCTCAAAGAGAATAATAAGAAAAAAAAATAATTCACAACAAAAGTCTGGCTGTGATGGAGGGAGGGGAAAGGCAGGTGACACACAGTGATTGGGGGGCTTTGGGGCAGAAGATTTTGTTGTTGTCACAGCTGAAGTTGCAGCAGGAACAACTCAGCTGAGCTCAGTGTCAACAGTCAGGTTCAGTGCCCGTGTTGCTGCTCTAAAACAACTCCAAGGTGACTTTAAGCCTGGTAAGTTTTCCTTCAGTGCCTCTCTATTGCTTTGATTCCCAGGGTTCTCCCATGATGTGTGTGAGAGAACCAAATCTTTCCTCTGAGCACCCCAAACTGGGCAAGTGGGAGTAGATGAAGTGTGAGCAGAGCCTGCCCCGTGTGCAACCACAGTGCTGTCGGGTTTGCTATCTGCTGAGCAGCATTAACAGACCTCTGAGCTATTCAGAGCTGGGGCTACTAAATCAACAGCCTGATTCCTGTTTGTCACCACTGTTGGCTTTCACAGCATGGCTCCAGTCCCCCCCAACACTCAGCACTGCCCTGGTGAAAGGGGAGAACCATCAGACTGTGTGACTCTGAGCACTGGTGGCTGTCATCCTGCTTTTCCACTGCTGGGTTATTAGGAATGGTGACTAACATTAGCCCTGAGGGACCCACATATTTTATTGTGCCGTAAAAAGGAGCGTTTTAAGGAACTGTTCAGCTGTGGGATGGTAGTTCCAGTGCTAGACAGTCCCAGTAGCCGTGTCCTTCCCAGCAAAAGTCCCTGTGTTTTCCCAAGCTTGTTGCTTTTGGCAGAGTTCCTTCCTCCTGGCTCTGAAGTTGATGCTTTTGTTGTCAGAATTTTGTTGTGTGTTCAAGGCTCAGAGAGCACCTCAGGAAAGCCCAGGAAGTCTCAGATCCAGTGCTAGCTCTCAATATATCTCCTGGCAAGTAAATAAGCTCGTTTGTCTGTGTGACCGTTGGTTTGTTGAATTTTAACTGTAGTTGTTTATAAACTTGGGTTTAGCAAACTGGTGCAAGTTTACAGGTTGTGAAGTTTCTCAGTGTCTTGATAATTCCACAGTTGTCATGAAAACAGCAGTGCAGGATGGTGCAGCATCCCAGGATTTTCAGTGGGAGCCCTGAGGGGAGGATTTGGGATATAGAGCCTTTCAGGAATCGAAGTGCACGGAATTATTCTTCGTGGTGCAGCTGGAGGCTGGAGTGACTTTTTCCCCCCTTGATTTCTCCACAGATTTTGGCTTTGGGAATTTCTATAAGAGTGGTGAACCTCTGACAACGTGGTGTGGGAGCCCCCCCTATGCAGCCCCAGAAGTCTTTGAAGGCCAGCAGTACGAGGGACCCCAGCTGGATATCTGGGTATCATTATCTTTTTTTTTTTTTAACTGGATTTAATTCAACTTTTGGCAAGCTGGAACAAAGGAATCATCTTTGATTTTTTTATATATTTTTTTTTTAAGCTGCAGACGAGCTGTTTCTCCTCAGGTTTATTTCTTGAGTGTCACAAAATGCTTCTTAGCACTGAGTGGAATTGAGTTTGCCTGTCCAGGTGGCTGTTAAATGGGCATTGCAGGTGGGTGTCAGCCCACTGAGGAAAAACTGCAGCTCCTCCAAAAGCTCCCTGAGTGAATGAGGGAACTTTGCTTTTTTTCCAGTGCATTTAGTATTTTCTGTGTTAAGTGGGACTTGAACTTGGGAGTCCTTGAGGAGGTTAAAGGGACTCTCAGGCACTGAGACACAGGAGAGGTGACTCTTTGCTTTGCTTTGCTTTTGGAGCTGGAAACAAGAAGGTTTGTGCCACAAATATCTTTACTGCAGCAGCTGCCTGGTTTTGAGTTGGTGTCTCCATGTGTATCATCCTGATTGGAGAGGACAGAGAGGGCAATCCCTGCTCTTGTGCAATGGAAAAGGGACTGAAACCAACTGCAGGAGTTCTGTGCACCCTTCAGAGCCTGCTTTTCATTCCTAATTTGGTTTTGTTTGGGGCCTTTTCGGTTTTTATTTGACGTTTCTGGCACTTGGGACGACTGATCTGTATCTCAGCCCAGGCAGCACATCAGGTTTGCAGGGAGAGCACTGCCCACAGCATCACCCAGGCACTGACACTTGGGCTGCACAAACAGGGCACTTGGTGGAAAGTCACCTTTTGGCTGCTAATCTGATTTCATCTAATTGCCCTGACAGATAAAAGCCGTGCTTTTAGGGTACATGTGTTTGTCTGTGTGCTTGGATCTCCATGTATACCTGGAGAGATATGGATTTTAGAAAGACTCCAGCCTTTCTGGACCTTTAGCAACGGGTAAACACAGAGCAGACGTCAGCCAGGCACTGTTTGAACATCAGAAGGGAATCTCTGAACTTTGGTAAATATTCTTTTTATATTTAAGTTCTTAAATCATTAACAGAATCTGGCTGCCCACAGAGAAGTGGATAAAATCATCATCATCATCCTCAATTCTGTCCTGAGTTAAGGATTCTCTGTCTCTTCACAGCATTTCTGCTGAAGGTGCTGAGCTTGCAGGAGGGATGGAACAACCCCCAGTTCAGTTTTTGGCAGGTTAAGGAAGGGACTTTTTAAAATGTGTATATATATATATATTTAATTTTAAAAATCTCTGTCCCACTTGCAAAGTTTTAAGGTGAATTACCTGCTTTTTTCCCCCCCTTGAGAAATCCAGTCTGTGCCAGTGCTGTGTCAGTCTGACTGGCACAAGGCTGTGCTGTGGTTATCTCATGTAGTGGTTTTTTTGGCATATCCTGCAAGACCCTTTCCATTGGCAGTGCCAGTTAACCTGCACACTTGCAGGAATGAGCTTTGAGAACTGACCTGAATATCCCCTCTCTCTTCCAGAGCATGGGGGTGGTGCTCTACGTGCTGGTGTGTGGAGCTTTACCTTTTGATGGACCAACCCTCCCCATCCTGAGGCAAAGAGTTCTGGAAGGAAGGTTCAGGATCCCCTATTTTATGTCAGAAGGTAACTGTGTGTCCTCTTACACTCTTGAATAAATCCCAGGACAACCTGGGTTGTGTTGTGTTGCAGCTGCGGGCACATGTGGGGCTGTGCCTCTAGTTGGCCACACTGTGCATTTAAAGAAGCTAAAGGGCTTTTCTCCTTCTTAATGTGACTTTCACTCTTGTTTTGAGAGGTTGTTTGAGCCCTCAGGAGCTGTGGTGGGCAGCAGTGAGGCAGCTCCTGTTGGCATCTCTAGTGCTGGGCCCCGGGTGCCACTGAGAAATCCTTTTCTAACACTGGTAATTCTTCTTTTCCCAAGAGTGTGAGCACCTGATTAGAAGAATGCTGGTCCTGGACCCCTCCAAAAGGTTGACTATTGCTCAGATTAAGGAGCACAAGTGGATGCTTGTAGAAGTTCCTGCCCAGAGGCCAATTCTTTACCCACCAGGAGAGGAGAACGAGCCTTCCCTCGGGGAATACAACGAGCAGGTCCTGAGGCTGATGCACAGCCTTGGCATAGACCAGCAGAAAACTGTGGAGGTAAAATACACCCAAAGGGCTATTTCCTGAGTGGGGTTGGACAAACCATTAACTTGGCAGCTGGAGAGAGAGGAGGGGAAATTGGAATTGGAAGCAAATTAATTTTGAGCTTTTAAGAGGGTGGTAAATGAAAATCAAAAAGGAGCATGAAAGCAGAAAGCAGCTGAGTGTCTCTACCCTATCCCAAGTCGTGCTTGTTACCAAACATGAATGCCAGGGCTCCCCGTGGAGTTCACACAGTCATTTCCTTTAGGATGGGTGATCGTGGAGGAGCTCAGTCCTTTCTCCAGGCTCAGAGTGGCACCTGAATGGTGGCTACAATTCCTGCTGCAGCCCAGAATGTGTCACTGAACTAAACTCTGCTTTGAAACCTTCCTAGTTCAGAACAACTCAGCTTCCTCACCCCACTGCCTCTTAAATATCCCCCCCCAGCGATTCTTTCTTTCTTTCTTTCTTTCTTTCTCCCGGTCTTGCAGAACATAAAAAAACCCCAAGTATTTGGCTGCCCTCACACTCGTGTGCCTCTCTTTTTCAGTCCCTGCAGAACAAGAGCTACAACCACTTTGCTGCCATCTACTACCTGCTGGTGGAGAGGCTCAAGTCCCACCGGAGCAGCTTCCCCGTGGAGCAGAGGGTGGACGCGCGGCAGCGCCGGCCCAGCACCATCGCCGAGCAGACCGTGGCCAAGGTGAGGAGGGGGGGGCCCTGAAGGCATCCTTGCCTTTCAGAAAACCCTGCAGTTCACCTGGAATCCGCCCCTGGGATTCTGATTTCTGCAGCGTGGGGTTTCGTCCTGCTCTGCTGGGCACCCGCGTGGTTTGACCTCAGACCCCACTTCTTTTTATTCCAGTCATGTTTGCTTCCGTTTTTTTTGGTGAACTTCAAACCTTTTGGGTTAAAGAGTTAGAGGAACACCAGTTCTGGAGACTGTGCAACGCTTGGAGTATCTTTAATGTGATTCCCAAACGAGCTGTTGAGTTTATGGAGGGCTGTGTTAGCATGGGGGCTAAAAGCATGCAGGCTCCACTTAGTGTTATAAACACAGTCACTCTAAAGGGACCTGTTGAAAATAAAATCACTTTCTCCCCTGCTGTTCTCTAGCTATGCTTTCTGTCTCCCCTGAAATGAAGCGTGGCAAGGAATAGTAAAGAGAAGCCCAAAAGAAAACACATCAGGCTAAGATGCCAATTCATTGTAGTATCTTAAGTACCTGATAAAAATGTCATTATCTTGAGCCACTTAATGGCTGAAGACTGAGAGATTTGTTCCTAAATGAAGTCATTTCTTTTTAAGATTTCCACTGCTTTTTCCTCCAGCAGGAGCCCAGTTTCCTCTGTGTGCACAGAGCCAACGTGGTGACTAATTGATTTAAGTCCTGAGGATGTCATGTGTATTTTATCAAGAGCAGTTCTGGGGGCTCTTTACATCTGGTGCCACTGCATGGCTGTCCCCTTAGTCCCCTCCTAATGACACTGCCTGATTCAGCACAGGCTCTGAGGCTGCTCAGTCAGCTTCTTCCAGAAGGAAAGGTCCAATTTGTCCCAATAATTGAGATTCTTTTTTTAAATATTTTTTTAACATGTTCTTTTGTTTCATTGAGATACACAGGCATTGTACAGCTCCTCTGTCAATGCATAACTGGAACCATGAAAAACTTGGCTTAAGATGACTCAGGCTTAGCGTGGTCTCAAGTAAATACTCTCCCAAGTTCCCAGCCCCCTGGGTCCTGTGCTGCTGCTGCAGGGAGCAATTGCCCAGATTCCACTTCCACTTCCAAGAGAAATCACGACCACGCTGCTCCTTTTTCATTTGCTTCAGGCAGCGAGACACTTATTTGGGTTTGGAGCCTGCCGAGGTGAAAGCCAAACAGCCCCAGCTATGAAAACACAGGTCCAGGAGCAGCAGCGGGGCTGACAGAGATTAAACCAGCCACTTCCTTGGATGGCAGCTCTGGGGATAGAAAGCCACAGCATTCAAAAGCAAATTATTAATTGTGAGGTGTATCAAAAGCAGGTGGAGCCAGAGCAAGGAGGAAGAAAACACCTCCTGGAAGGTGTTGTCCTAAATTCCTGTACTTCAGAGCCATGTCACCACTTTTTTTCTTCAGCCACAGCCTTGCAGTTGTCCCGAGGAGCAGGATGATTTGTTTTCACACATGGTGGCACCACAGCTCCTGTGTAAGGCTGATTGTTTCCTTTTGGACAGGCGAGTGGGGTGGGTGCTGCACTCCAGGGAATGAAGGCTAAGGAACAGTGGGAAAATCACTGTTTTCCTCCTTGTGCCCTCCTTCCCTGGGACACACCTCTCCCTCCAGCAGTGCTCCTCTAAGAAAACATCTCTTTTCTCACCCAGCCTGCCCTGTTCTTCCTCAGGCTGTTCCCTGCAGGAATCAGGGCGTGTTAGAAAAGTCACTGAAACTCCCCCTGTGCTCATGGTTTGTACTGAGTGTAAAAGGGAGCTTTTATAGCCCCAAAGGGTCCCAGGCACTGTCTGTGCTGCTGGAAGGTGCTCACCTTCCCAAAGCAGCTGCTGGGATGCCATGTGGGAGTTGTCTGTGTGGGTTTTGGGGTGGTAGTGCTTTTTTTTTGTAGTGTAAAGGCTAAGGATGTCATTCCTCTGGAGTGAGGAAATAAATCTTGCGCTTCTGCTTTGGCCATGGGTGACGTGCTGTTGGATTTGTGGCTTTGTGTGGTGTTCTCCACCCAAAACTGCTCCACTTTTTGAGCTCTTCACATCTCTCCCTTTAGGCCCAGGCTGTGGTCCCCTCAGTGAACCTGCACTCACAGAATGCAAGGCTCTTGCAGTCCCCAGGTCTCCCCTCAGCCTCAGGAGCAGAAGCCTTTTCCTTCCCTCCATCCAGCTGCCAGGGAGAGGCAGCATTTATGGAGGAGGAAAGAGTTGAGACACCAAAGGTATGGCTTGAAATCACCCTGTTGTTGCTTTTTGTGCTCATTAAGGCTAAAAAAGATTGTTGCCTTTTAAATTACTGCCTCAGAGCACAGCTAATGGTGTGCCTGTTTCCTTAAATTTTAAGTATTTAAGCATCAGACTTGTAGGTATTCCACATTCTTTTTCCACTTCTCTTCCATATAACTCTCCACAGCCGTGTCTTTTTTCATCCTTAATCTGCCTCTCATGTTCTTTGCTTACATTCCAGTCTTACCACACTGTATTTGTAAAAGAAAAACCAACCTACAAAAGTGTGGTGGGTTTTTTTTTTCCCCCCATTTTCTTCTCAAATGTGTTTCAAGAGCCCTGAAGGCTCTTCATGTACAGCTTCTAATACAAAGGGGTAACTGCTGAGTATCTAAATAACCTACTCAGCTACTCATCCCAAAATTCAGACAAATGAGGACAGGAAGGTCCAATGGAACCTGAACCAGGAGCTTCTGTTGCCAGCAAAAGCAATTAAAATACCATGAACATAAAATCCCCTCTCTCTGTGCCAGTCTCACAGTAAGCCAGCCATAAGTTGCATTTTTGCTAATTTTTCCTGTGGAATGGTGAGTATCCAGCAGGACCTTCTGACTGTCAAAACCCAATTAGAACATTCCTGGAGCTGGGAATGCCTGCAGAACCCTCACTGGAGTTTGTTTCCTGAGATCAGGCTGCAAGGAAGGCAGCAAAGAAGGGGAGTTAGCAGTCAGGAGGGGAAATGGCTTAAAATAATTACATTTATATGAAGTATGTTATTGTTCTCATAAAACTGTTGTTGTTCTCTCTCATATCACATCCCGTTGTAATTTGAATTTCAGCATTTATTTTGCCTGGTGCCAGCTGGGGGGGGTGATTTCATGCTTGCCAGTTTGGAGCTTTTATTGCTCCCAGTTAGTTACCAACACTGGGAGTGTGGCCCTGGTTCTCAGCACTGTTTTAACCCACCCCTTGTGTGGTCTCTTACAGCTGGAAAGCGAAAAAGCAGTTCAAAGACATTTGGAAATTACCATTTCAGGCTTTATTTTGCATCCCCCTTTGCTTTACAGATGCAATTTGGCCAGAGTAGGTGAACAACTGGTGACTAGTGAGGTGTCAGATCACAAGTGACCTGGGAATATTCAGTGTTTTAAGTGTTGTAGAGCATGTCCTCCAGAGAATTCCAAGCTCCGATCCCTGTGCCATGGCAAACTGCAGGGAGCCAACTGCCCATGTGGGATTGGTTCTCCCCTTCCTTTCCAGCACTTCTGCTGCCAGATCAGTCCAAGGCATTTGAATGGAAAAGTCACAAATGGAAAGTAAGGTGTGCAGGGAATCAAGCTCAGGGATTTAATCCAGCATGTTAAAGCAGAGGCAGCAGATCCAGGATTTTCCAGTGCAAGGACCATCGTTTTACTGCTGCTCAAACCCTTTAGAGCTGTTTCTTGCTGCTGCTTTAAGATATTTCCCTACAGTGCTGCCCTATAACCTGCTCCAGGACCATTTGTTAACAGCCACTGTTGATGCAGTTGAAACTTCTTTTCCAAACACACCTGTTTTCAAAATACTAAAGAACTTGGAAGGAAATTCAGGAATGGCTCATCTACAGTTTTACACAGAAATCACCTGCAGCAGTGCCAGGTTTTATGCCAAAGGAATGTGTTGTCCTGTAAAACACGGACGAAACACTAATTACAGAACAAACTTCCTGCCCAAAACTGCAGGACATGGCAGCTTCAAACCCAAACAGGCTGCAAATGGTAAAGAGTTAGTTCATGTGCAGAAAGATTCCTGGCAAACTGATGTGGAGAATAGAACCAGAATTAAAATCCTAGGAATATTTTGGGTTGGAAAGGTGCCTCTAAAGGCCTCTCAAGTCCAACCTCCTGCTAAAGGCAGCTCTGACTTCAAAGCTGGAGGAGGTTGGTTGAAGCTTTATCAAGCTGAGTGGATCCAAGGAGGGGGATTCCAAACTTCTCTAGGCAACCTGTGCTTGCAGAGGAACAACATTAATCAAATGCACTTCTGCTGGAAAGGGTGCATTTATGGAATTACTCCTGAGCACAGCCCTGCAAGAATGCTGCAGGATGGAACACAAGGCTGGCTTTTCCCAGAGTGTTTATCTGAGCATGATAAACGAGCACAGGAGGTATAGTAAGGGGGAAGCAAAAGTTATTGTACATTCCATAGATGTTTTATACTTGTGGCTAAGCTGGCAAAGTTTTGAATAACTCCAAGAAAAAACCCAAACAATCAAAAAACCTGAAACAAACCAACCCCCTAAACAAACAAATAAAACCCGAAACAAATGAAACACCCCAAACCCAACAACAAACAAACAGAGAAACTGAAAACAAAACACCAGAGCAAACCATCAGCCCTGGAGAACATAATAGAGTGGAAAGAAGAGTATTTAGACTTAGGGAGTGGAATATTAAGGGCACACCAGTGCTGATCCTACACGGGGGACATGGTTGAGAATCGTGCATGACAAACAAGTCTGACTTGACTCAGAACATCACAGAGAGGGTCACACATCTTAAACACCCCCCCCACCTTCAGCCCACACCCCAGGCAGGGATTTCCTGCCCTCTGTGCCCAAACCCAAGGTGTCCATGTCCTCCCTGTGCCCCCCAGGTCAATGGATGCCTGCTGGACCCCGTGCCCCCCGTGGTGATGAGGAAAGGATGCCAGTCCCTGCCCAGCAGCATGATGGAAACGTCCATTGATGAAGGGATAGAGGCAGAAGGGGAGGCAGAGGATGACCCTGCCCAGGCGTTTGCAGCCCTCCAAGCAGCTCGTGTTGGGAAGAGGCGTCACACCCTGGCAGAGGTCACCAACCAGCTGGTGATGGTGCCAGGCACAGGTACAGAGCTCAGCAAGGGCATCCCAGGGCTCATTCCCTGCTCTCAGCGCTCCATCTGATAAACTGATGGGGAAAAACGTGGGGGTTTAAGGGTGGCAGGTGTAAGATAACAAGTTTTGTGGGTTTGTTACTTGGCATTTGCTGGAAAAGCCAAGGGGAAGAACAGCAGAACACCCCAAAACCTGCCATGGAGAGGGTAAAAAATGAAAGCAGCAAACACACAACTGGCTGAGCTCATGTGCAAACCCAACAGCCTGGCAAACTGGCTTGTTCTTTTTCACATAACTGAACATCACCAAATCATTCATCCCCTGAAGATGTGCTGCCAGAGGACAATGGGGAAACAGAAACCTCTGGGTTCCCAGGTATTCCAAAACCCAGCAGGATGAATAAGCCTTGCAGGCTACAGCCTTGCCAGGATTATCTGTGGGGGGGAACAAAACCAACCCTGAACACTTTCCAAACAAACCAGTGAACATCTGCAGGGTGTCTGATTGCTGCAAAATAATGCAAACCCCAGCAGTAAACCCCCATTCTGATCCTACAAGTGTTACACGACAATTATTTTATGAAACTTGATTTTTTTTTTTGACTGTTTCCTCTAAGATAGTCACTGTTGGCAGGAGTAGCTCGAGCCTGTACTTTGTTAAATTACTGCTGCACTTGCCTTTTATTCTGAGTTATTGTTTATTGTGGGTTGTTGGGTTTTCTTCCCCAGGGAAAGTGTATTCCTTGGATGAGAACTCCTCCCTGGGCAGCATCGACTCCGAGTACGACATGGGATCCATCCAGAGGGACATTAAATTCCTGGGAGAGACCCCCTCCCTGAAGGAAATGGTGCTGAGCAACCAGCAGGCCCCCCGGGTGACCCCCCCTTTCATCGGGCTGAGACCTGCCAACCCAGCCATGCAGGCCCTGAGCTCCCAAAAAAGGGAGGCCCACAACCGCTCCCCCGTCAGCTTCCGAGAGGGACGGAGGGCCTCCGACACCTCCCTCACACAAGGTAATTACAGCTGCTCCCACAATTCATTATAATTGCACCTGGACACGGTAGGGAGTGTCCTCCACGCAGGGAAGCACCACTGTGGGACTTGGTTGCCCCTCATCTCATGTTTCAGTGTTCAGTGGACATGAATTAATCTGATTTTCTGACCAGGGGTTTTTTTGCTCGACTCTTCTTCCCCCAGGAATTGTAGCATTCAGGCAGCACCTCCAGAACCTGGCACGAACCAAAGGAATCCTGGAACTGAACAAAGTCCAGCTGCTCTATGAACAGATGGGGTCAGAAGAGGAGCCGTCCCTGACATCAGCTGCCACCCAGCTGCAGGAGCTCATGAACAGCCCTGCACAGGTACTCAGGGCAGAAACCAAGCTCCACCTTCCAGGTGTTAACACTTTGGGGCAGAGCAGGAGAGGATGAGGTGTTCCTGGGACCTGAGAGGAGCTCATTTACAGATAAGTTTCCCTGTTCTCCTTTCCTGCAGCCTGGAGAACGAGCCTTTGCCATCCTGGTGCTGTCAGTGAGTGGCCCTTTCAGCTACCCAGACCCCAACATCTTCCTCCTGCTTTTAATCTGCAGGGTGTTGTAGATTTAACAAAGCCCAGCAACACCTTTCCTTGGTGGAGCTGGGCTGGTATAATTGCAAGAAGTGCAAAAGCCTGACTTGCACAGTGAAATGTTAAATACATTCCCAGGTGGAACACATCAGGCAATCAGGAATATAGTGACTGGGAAACCTCTGGGGGAGCTTTTCTGGGGAATTTTCTGGGGGAATCCTCGAAGTAAAAGGGTTAAAGCCTTTTCTGGACATGCAACCTGTTCCTGTTCTCTCTGCAGGAGGAATCATCCCAGCAGCAGCAGCAGCAGGAGGCTTCCCCTGCTTTCCCTAATGGTGCACATCCCCCAGTGTTGTCCAGAAGGCAGAGCCTGGAAACACAGTACCTGAAACACAGGCTGCAGGTACCACCCCTGCCCTCCCCAGACTGACCCCAGCTGCTGGTCCTGCCCAGCACACCAGCCCTGGGGCTCCTCTTAGGAAAATCAGTCTCAATCAGCAGAAAATGGCTGAACTGGAAATTATACTGTATTTTTCTTTTTTCAGACACTGACCCTGATTATGCAAAGAGTGTATTACTGCTGTTTTCCTACTCTGCTAGTGTATAGTAACTGCTAGGAATACATATTAGTAGTGTAACACCCCATAAAGGTTGTACATCAGCACCTGAGCAGCCACTTCTTAACCCCCCTTACAGTTCCACGCCCTCCTTTATTTTAAACCCATTTTTGTATTACTTTAGTTTACAAAAACTTGATTCCCCTCCCCCCCCAGTTTTTCAACTTGCAGCTTCTCTTTCACTTGGGAATAAATCCTTCCCTGGGTTTTTATGCCACAATCTCTCATGCAAAAATACTGTCTAAGGGTTAGAAGCCAATAAGCAGCACTTGTGCTGGGTTTAGATAGAGGCTCTGTTGGCAGCTGGATTGCTCTGCCAGAAGGGCAGACAGTCTTTCTCTGGCTTTCTGGGCTAATGCATTAAATCAAATGCCATTAAAACCAGCCCTGCTTGCCTTGCAGAAGCCCACTCTGCTCTCTAAAGCTCAGAACACTTGCCAGCTCTACTGCAAAGAACTGCCCCGGAGTCTGGAGCAGCAGCTACAGGAGCACAGGTAAGAACCTTTCCAACGATGCAGACAAGTCATTCCTGCCCTCAGGAGCAAGAAAAGGACTGGAACAATCTCTGTCCGTTTAGAAATCATTTGAAAGAGGAAAGCTTCACTTCAAAACTTGTAGTAAGGACACAGTCCTTATTTTAAAAGGGGGGTAACAGTCCTGCCCTGTCTTTCCAGATTTCTGTGGCTAATCTTCAGCCCCCGGGTTCCCCAGGATAAAATACAAAGTGAATTAAAAATAGAAAAGTGAATTAAACCATGCACGGGGTTGACTTAATGGCACGGGAAGAATTCAGTAGGTGATAGAGAAGGTGATCAAAAGGAGATCTTTGCACCTTTGCCGAGGGGTGACAGCTCTGATGGGCTGTGAAAGGGAAGGGCCAGGATTGTTCCAGGATTTTTCAGTGTTGCCCTTCCCTCCCTGCTGGGGCTGTGTGAGTGCCCAGTTTTCCATGTTGCCCTTCCCTCCCTGCTGGGGCTGTGTGAGTGCCCAGTTTTCCATGTTGCCCTTCCCTCCCCGCTGGGGCTGTGTGAGTGCCAGCCTGCAGGACTCGTGCAGGCTCCTCAGGGTCTCCAAAGGCAGGGCTGTGACTGCGTTTTTGCCCCCCTGCTCCAGGTTGCACCAGAAGCGGCTCTTCCTGCAGAAGCAGTCCCAGCTCCAAGCCTACTTCAACCAGATGCAGATCGCCGAGAGCTCCTACCCGAGGTCAGCCCAGCTGCCCCTGCCCTGCCAGGAGGAGCCCCAGCAGCCCCAGCAGCAGCAGCAGCCGGCCCAGTTCAGCCTGCAGCAGCCCCTGAGCCCCGTGCTGGAGCCCTCCCAGGAACAGATGCAATACGACCCCTTCCTCAGCCAGTACCAGAAGGTCCCTCTGGACCCGCTGCCCTCCCAGCTCAGCAGCTCCTCCAGGCTGTCCTCGCCCGTGCAGGTGCAGCAGCAGCCACCACAGCCCTTACAATATTCCTATCAGACTTGTGACTTGCCCGTGGTCCCCTCCTCCGAGCCAGACTACCCCGAGCAGTGCCAGTACCCCCTGGACCCGGCCCCCCAGAGCAGTGTAGCATTGCCTGACAGCCAGGGCAGCTCTGCCTCCCCCGAGCCCCAGCCCAGCTACGACCCCCTAACCCTGGCAGAGCTGCCTGGACTCTTTGATTGTGAAATGATGGAGACTGTAGACCCCCAGCACAGTGGCTACGTCCTGGTGAATTAGTGCGAGACGGGACGGACGGGAGAAGCATGTGAGTTTTTGGGGGTTTGTTTTTTTTGTTTTTTAAGTTCCTACCCCAGAATTCGTGGTAATTTTTTTAAGCCCTTGAATTAGCAGGGGAACTAAAAAAAAATCTACCTGGCTGGAGGAAAAAAAAAAAAAAAAAAAGGATAAAAAAAAAAAAGAAAAAGCAGGAGGTCTCAAGAGGTGTTTGGCCACTGGCTCCTCTGGCAGTGGCAGGGGCTGGAGAACAGAGAGTGCAGCTTCATCCCACAGAGTCTGCGTAGAAGGAGGCAAAAAAAGGTGAGTTTTAGAGGAAGGAAATAGCCCCTTCTAAAAAAATTGGGGAGTTGGTCAGCGTTCATCCAACATTCACCTGGAGGAAGGAGAGCGAGCGTGCACTGTATCCTACTTCTTGGCAATAAAAGCAATAGTTCCCATTGAAATTCAGGGTAGATTTGGGTCTGCACTGATGGCAACATGAGGTGGAAATGAGGGAAAGTCGCACTTTGGCATCCAGCTGCTGGTTAAGCTGCTGATCTGGAACTGCTCCGGGGTAAGTCCGAGATCACCGGGTGTCTCAGGCAGCCTCCGCTCCCTCCTGCAAGCAAACAGTGTTTCCTGAGCCTGCCAAGGAGCTCTTCTGCTCCAGGAACCTGGATCTCTGCTGTGGGACACCTTGACCTTGTCAAAAGATACCTGGAACTCACACAGGGCACCACAGAGGTTCGTGGAGACCTCTGGGTGGGGATCAGAGTCCTGGAGGATAAAGGATTTACTGAGAGAGAGACAGAAGGTGAGAAGGACCAGGAGAGAAAGCAAGAGCTGCAGCCAGGGGCATTAAAAAATAATCAAATCCACCTGGGTGGCTTTTGAAATCACCCCCTTTTTGCAGGCAGGCCTTGAGGAGGGCTCTGTCCTGGAGAAGTTCTGGTGGCTGGAAAGGATCCACCTGTCCTTCGGTTGCGTTTGGAAAAACAAGCAAACAAACTGTGTTTTGAAATTTGCAGTATGTGTTGCTGGTGGTTTGTTGAGCTTTGTATATTTGGACAATTAATTTAGGGTTTTAGGACTTAAGGGTAAAAACAATGAGCTAAAAAAAAAAAGCAAACAAAAAAAAACACCCCTGTGAAGTGATAGTGCTGTGCCTTTTTCAGTTCTTTATCAGCCTATATGCTTTTTTCTGAAGAAAGTAGACAATACCCCATTTATATCCTTGCTGTGGCCAAAGTCCCTTCAGAGCACACGTTCCACCATGTGGGACATGTTTAACTTTCTCAGTGTTTTAATTGCTCGTGTATATAGAACGTTGAAAGTATTACAGCAATATTCAGCATCAAACTGTTGATGTGTCAACCATTTCAAGGAAACACTCAACTCAACAAGCAGTTTGTGTCTCCAGAGCTTTCAGTCACGAAATCCGAATCACAGGAGGATTTGCTTAGGGATCTGCAGAAAGTTGGGATCTCCACTCTGGGGTTTGTCTCCAACCTTTCAGTATTGTGGGACACGGCAGGACAGGAGGTGGACAGTTCAGCCCTTTTCTGAGCAAACATTAAGCACAATTGCAGCTTCACTAAAGCACAAAGGATGAGAGAAACTGTGCTGATCACACACGGAGAGAACAGCCAGTGCTTGCTGGAAAGCTTGGTGAGCTCTAAAGGTCTTTGATGCTACAAATCCTGAGGATGCAGGGAGGTGGATAATCAGCATTCACAGCAATAAGACCACATTTAAATGTGGAACAGAAGGACTTCAGTCACTGTGTGTGAAGGAGGGAAGGGTTTAACAACTGACAGAAGGCACCTGGCTCCCTGTGTGCTACAGAGAGACGACTCCTGTTGCCTGCTCTGGTGCTGGTCCAGGTGTGCAGCTGGACTCAATCCTCAGCTTCTACCTCCGATCCCACAGAGATTCTCAAGGCAGCAGCAAAGCAGAGCTTAAAAAAACAGGGATCACATCCTTGCACTACTGCTGGGATGCAAGGTAAAGAGGGCTGGAAAGCTCCACTTTCAATAGCTGAGGGGGAGGAGGTTTTTGTGGTGTGGTTTCCCTTCCAAAGGGAACTCATCCAGTGCAGTCAGTGTGACACCCCTGTGCCACTGCACTGACTGCCAGAGGGGAGGGAACCAGCCTGGAAAACCTGCAGCATGACAGGCCAGGCATTGCCCTGCTGCAGAGGGAGAAAAAGGGGAAACAGAGAGTCCTGTCCTTCCATTCCTCCTTCCCCACCCCACAGCATAACCAGCACGGGCTGGGGGTTTAGTGTCTCTCCCAGTATTGGAGGACCTGAGCAGTAAAAGCTGCCCCCAGGACCCCTCTGCTCCAGGAGCTGGGGCACTGCCAGAGCTGCAGCCACTTCCTTCCCCCTCCCACTCCAGGATCCTGCACGTTTCAGGACTCAA
The DNA here is from genome assembly GCF_001715985.3 of Manacus vitellinus. NCBI lineage: Eukaryota > Metazoa > Chordata > Aves > Passeriformes > Pipridae > Manacus > Manacus vitellinus. The sequence goes on from NW_021940545.1 coordinate 5,455,685, forward strand.
AGGATGAAAATAATTCCGTTCTGGAGTTCTGCAGCTCGTTTATCAGGATGTGCCAACGAGTCTAAGCTCCTTTGAGCTTTGCAGTGCTGGGCAGGGGGAACCTACAGTATTTTTTAACGTAGTTTAGACTGGCTCTTCCCCTCAGCCAAAAGCATATTTAACATTTCATGTCATTTCCTTTAAGCCAATTAGACTAAAAGGCTTCTAAAGCCTTCTCATACAGAGAGTATCCATTGGGCACCACTTCTTGCTCCTTTGAAGTGGCTTTTTTTGTTCAGATCTGTCCTGTCTTAACATTAGAGAACTGTGTACACTACTGTTAGAGTAATTACTAGCTTTATTATCTTGTATTACAGACTCCTTTGAAGAGACTTTGGTGTGATGTATATGGGGTACAAATTTCATACGGAGAAAAGTGCAATATGTGTGTGTGTGGTATGTTCTTTAACGTATTTTTTTAAGGAGTTAGAGGGTTTAGTCTCTGCTTTGGGATAAATGCACTAGTTTTGTGAGCTCCAGTTTGGCAAGTTCATCCGTAGTATTTACATGCAACTGATCTGCTGGACTCTGTAAAGCAGTTACAGTGTATTAATACAAAAATAAAGAATATGTGCATTTCATTTTTAAATTTCTAGTGAGCTAAAGCAGCCCCTGCCGCTCTTGTCTTCATTTTAGTGAAGTTATTTTCTCTGTGAGGCAGCAAGCTACAAATGACAAAAAAAAAAAAAAAGAAAATTAAGGTCTACTGGATTTTCTAGACTAAAGTTTGCTTCCCATCATTCTGACATACTTGGGATAGTTGATAGCACTGACTTTGGCCAAGCTACGAATGCAAAAAGTGTTCGTGCTACGAGATCTTTAATTAATAGAAGATTCATTCAAAATTGCTTAAGATGAGGTCAGAAACCAGCGGTGCTGGGCCTCACCCCTGCAGTGAGCTCAGCACTCCCAGTGCTTCTCCTGTGGCTGCTTCCCACACATCCTGCTCCTCTGCTGCCTCCTGGAGCTCCCAGCACGGTCCTGGGCAGGGCTCCAGGCACGGAGGGTGACGTGCCTGCATGTCCTGCTGGGCCAGAGACGTCAGCAGGGAGCACGAGGTGACTGCAGCTGCACAGGGACAGGGGCTGTCACCCCCCAGCACAGGGAGGGCAGAGCACTGTCCCACACACAGCCTGTCACTGCCCCCAGCCAGAGCCACCCAGAGAAGGTCACACCTTCAGGGCTTACCTCATCTGACCTTCCAAGCTGTCTGGAAGACACTCCCCCCGTTCCCCTCCTGCCCCCCAAGTGCAAAGGCTGAGCCATCCTGCTCGGTGGGACAGGAGGAATCCATCCCCCTGCCCGGGGTGAGCTCTGACTCTCAGCCTGGGTCAGAGCCCGTAAATCCCTGCGGAGCTGCAGAGCACAGCATTTCCCTGCTGGGCCTGGGGCCAGCAGAGCTTTCCTTTTCAGTGGGATCTGGCTGACAGTGCTGGTTCAAGTCCCTGGCAGGGGGATTAGCAGCAGGGCTGTCACAGGAACACAACAGGCACGAGGCAGGGGCCGATCCCAGCACGGGTCACTCAGGGGGTGAGGGCAGAGGGCACAGAGCCCTTGTGCTGAGCAGGCTGGGGCAGTCCCAGGGGAGCTCCAAAAATGGGTCTGGGTTCAGTGCACGACATCCCTGTGGGTGGGAGCTGCAGCCCCTGGTCACCTTGCACCATATCCCAAACACAGCCAGGATGAGCCTGGAAAAGCTGCATCACCTCTGGTACAGGGCAAAGGGGGAAAATCAGCTGAAGGAACAGGGGAAGAACTGGTGCATTAGAGAGTGGGAAGGGTGAGCATCTAGGAGAGGACATAGCCCCAGACAGCAAATATTCCCCTGTCAGCTCAGAAGGACACAACCCCCCAGCCACACGTGGTCCTGTGCACGTAGGAAGGAACAGGATGGAGACACGTGGCCAAGAAAGCTCCAGCAGGGATACAGCCAACAGCTGGAAGGCTCCACCAAGGTCATGTTCACATCCAAAAAAACCCCCCCAAGGACTCAGATAATTTATCCCCAAGGTGGACAGTGGGTGACCTCCTGAAAGGGTCTCAGAAGATGTTTCTGAGGGAGCTGACCCAAGAGAAGCTCTTGCTCATGGAGCTGCTGGAGCAGTTTCAGACATGCAGACTTGTCTGATGATGAGACATGGTCTAAATACCCTTCCATGCAACACATAATTATGTGTAAAATCTGTAAAATTTGTGTGTTTTTTTAATGAGGGAGTAGAACATCACTATTTAATCATTTGTAAGGGCTCACTATACACGAAACTGAGGAACATTCAAGACTGAATATAAAACCGTAGCAGAAATTAATTCTCCCCTCTTCCCTTTCTGCCTCCACTGCTGGACAAAGTGAAAAACTGGAAAATGGGGCACAAATTCTACAGCCCTGACCTTGATGGGAACTCTGCCAAGCAGGTCACTGAGTGTAAAGAACTGCAAGTTAAGACAACAGAAGTGCTGTGGGGGTTTCTGCTGATTCAGATTCTTTCCTGATGGGAATGTTACATTGCACGTTTGGAAGGGGGGGTCAGATGGCAGGATTTCATCATTTTAAATGTGATGAAAAGAACCCTCTAACTGGGTGACTCTCACAGGGAATCAGCTGTGAATCACAAATCAACCCGGCTGGAAAAGACCTCTGAGATCATCCAGTCCAACCTCTGACCTAAACTAGGTCATTTCCTGAGTTAGGAATTAGGTAGACAAACCCTCAAAGGAATAAGAATCAGGAAAATGAATGGAGAAATAAGGCAAATGTTTCTGCCTCCTCTGCTGTAAGGATTTTAAGAGGTGACTGCAAAGCATCTGTACCACTGCTTCCACCTCAAGGCACAGAGAATAACACAGAGAATAACACAGAGAATAAACTGAGGCTTCCAAGGCTAAAGGAACAGACTCTGTGGACTAAACGTGGCAATAATCTGATTTGCACAGGTTGTTCTGATTCTCGGTGGTCAAAAATTAGCAGAACAAAAAGGAATTTTAACAGAGCGTGGACAAACAAAGGAACTAAGAAATTCTAGGTTAATTTGAGGGTAAAATCCCAAGATAGAGTAGAAACTGAAACCAGGGGAGAGATGTGTCCAGCTCACAGTATCCTCTAATTTAAAGAAAAGAACCCTAATGAGAAATCACACCTACAGTTACAGCAGCAGACAAGTTCTACCTGCCCATTTTTCCAGGGCTTTCCAGCAAGGATTCAACACAACATCCCTACCAGGAAGGCTCCATTTTCCACAGAGCTGTCACTCAGCAAAGAGTTTAAATATGGTGGTTCCAGAAGAGATCTCTCTGCTCAAAAAGGTGCTTAAATGTGGTGATTTTCTGCAAGGAAAAATGCCATGATGTGGTTTTATGTAACAGTCCCTGCTGAACTGACTTATCAGCAAATAAAGGCTACAGTGTTTTGATAAGAATCCATGTGGTGTTGGTTTGCAGAATGGGAGCAAAATGACTCGCACACGGAAAGCTAATGGGAGGTTTGTTCCCAAAATACTCACAAATGGACATTTACTTAGCTGAGAATGCCATGCCAAGTTCTGCAAAGGTTAGGCACATTTGGGGAGTTCATAAGCTCTCTGCAGCTCGTCTCCTGCAGGCTCTGAGCGTGGAGAGAGGCTGAGAGGGAGCAGCTCTGACGTCAATAGGGGAAATTATACCACGGGCTGCAATCACCTGGGTCTGCCGTGCCCTTTGCACTGAGCCTGCTGAGCCCACGGGGCTGCCTGGGGAGCCCAGGGCTCTGTTTCCATGGAAAATGCTCCAGCAGATCAAGTCAAGGTTCCCCAGGACCCCCAGCCCCCAACAAAAGTGATTTATTATACGTACTACAATATAGATGTGCCATTTACATACCTATCACATATATTCATAGAATATTCTGAGTCGGGAGGGACCCACAAAGATCACTGAGTCCAGCTCTTGAGTGAGCATTATATATAAAATATATCAACAAAAATAAATACCTTTGAGTCCAACTCAAGTGAATATATCTATATAATATATAAATAAAAGTAAATACCTTTGTGTCCAACTCAAGTGAATATATATAATATATAAATAAAGGTAAATACCTTTGTGTCCAACTCAAGTGAATATCTATATAATATATAAATAAAGGTAAATACCTTTGTGTTCAACTCAAGTGAATATCTATATAATATATAAGTAAAAGTAAATACCTTTGAGTCCAACTCAAGTGAATATCTATATAATATATAAATAAAAGTAAATACCTTTGAGTCCAACTCAAGTGAATATCTATATAATATATAAATAAAAGTAAATACCTTTGAGTCCAACTCAGGTGAATATATGTATATATATATATAAAAAAAAAAGTAAACACCTTGAGCTTCTCAGGGTTCTCTCTTCCTCTGCAAGGACAGTGTCCAGCACCACTGCTCAGTTCAGGTGTTCTGATCCACAGATGCCAGAGAGCAAAACCTCTCAGAAGGGAGCAAAGGCAACCTTCCCCTGCTCCAGGACAGGCTGTTCTGTTCACAGTGAACAGGCCACACCTCAGACACCTGGAGAGGCTCCTGCTCTGGGGAATCAGTAGCCTACACTTCCCCAAAGGCAACAGAGCTTTTTCCCATGGAAAAGGGCCCTGTAAGACCTGGGGGTCCTCTCCTTCCACAGGGAGAACACCCAGTTTGGTCAGCCCGGGGGACTCAGAGGGAGCCCAGGGGCTGCACAGCAGTTCTGGCCAGCAAATGCTGCCCGGGGCTGGGAACAGCCCGCAGAGAACAGCAGGTACCCCGGGCCAGGGACTCCAACACCTCCAAAGCTCTCCGAAGGCAGTGCCAAGGCTGGAGGGGAGTGCCCAGCATCCCCCATCACCAACCCACCCCCAGCCGGGTGTGCTGCCCTCCGGGCGGGCAGCTCAGGGGCTGGGCCGGTGCTCCAGCCTAGCAAAGCCCAGGAATGCTCTCCCCTTGCTCCCAGCCCCGCAGGCTGCGGCTCCGGGTGGATCCTGCCCGGGGCGAGGAGGGCACAACGAGCCCGGCTTTCGCCTCCCCGCCCGGCTCCGCTCCGAGCGGGAGCGGCAGCGCATTAATAATAATGCAGCAAATTAGCAGTTGAGCCTCGTTAGCCCCGCTCACGTCACTGCAGCTGCATTAGAGGCTGTCGGAGGGATTATGAATTATTCACACTAATCAGGGCCCTGGCAGCGGGGTCCGGGGGCACAGACAGGGCAGCGCCGGCAGCTCCTGCTGCAGGAGCAGCCCAGCTGCTCTCCTTTCTGACGAGCGCTTCCCTCGGAGCCGTTGCCATGTCAACACATCTGTCTGGGCCATCCTACTTGTCAAAAGTTTAAGGTAATCTAGCACAGAAAGCCGAGGAAGGCTCTGAAGTGCTTTAACCCTTCCCCGGGCAGGCGGCTGGAGCGGCAGGGGGGGTTCACAAGAGCTGCCGGGGGGGGGGGAAAACAGAAACAGCAGCCAGATTTCCCCTGCCAAGGGATCCACCAACCCCTCTGGATGCAGTATGTTAAAAAAAACATCACCACACTCCAAGAAAGCACAGACAAACCCCCCAAAACCCTGGACCAGGAGTCCCAGTCCAGCATCAACCGCCCGGAGCCCCAGGCTCAAACCAGACCCCCAGTGGTCCCAACTCTGCATGTTCTGCACATCCTGCTCTGAACCTCACCCAGAAGGGTCCCCAGACCTCACCCCTCGCTGCTACAAGGCAGAGCAACCACGATTCTCCATTTCCAGCCCCCGGGTAAATCACCTTTTGCCAGCACACATCCCTGCCGTGCCAAGCTCCAGTTAAAAGCAAGCAAGACCCTGACCTGCTTCTGGAATCACGTGGCTTTAGAGCTTCACCCTTCCCAGTTTCACACAGGCCCTTAACCTCTAGCTCCAAGGACACTCCTGTGGCCCCAAAACACTTGACCTTGTTTTATTAATGTTTGTTTAAAGTAATCACACATGTGGAGAGAGGCCAGAGCTCTGATTGGACTGACAGAACAATTTACCCTAAATATTGACAAAGGACAATAACTGGTGCATTTGATACTCCACAGAGCAGGATGGACTCTCAAAGCAAACCCTCTGAGTGCCATTCACTTCATTTCAGCAGTTACAACTAAAACAAGAATTTGGGGGAAGGCTTTCCAAAAGCCACAATCAGGAAAGCTCACACTCCCTACTTCAAAGAGCCTCCAAAGCCAGCCTGCTCCCTCAACAGGCATTTCTTGAGCTCCAAGAAGCCCCAATAACTCCCTTCTGGCCTGCTCAGATGACATGATTTGACCAAGATAAACACACACAGCAACAGCAAGAAAACAAGGGTTCATAAGCAGCTTATCCGTGTATCACCCTTGACTCAGAACTGGAGGCTGAGTAAGAAGTACAAAGTGGAAGAAATACCCAGGCATTTCTGTTTTATTTTGAACACGTTGCCTAGAGCCCTGACATGACATATCCACATTTTTGTCTTTCCCTGGGGTATTTGTCCCAGAATACCAAGTCTTTAAAAGGGCTGATTTTTTTGTATCAACAGTTCTTAGAAGCCACAATGGCAATTTTAATTTATTTTTTTTTTCTCCGAAAGAATTAATTGTAAACTGCCTAAAAATAAGCCTGGAAGGACTCAGAGGGGGAAAGCAACGTCAGCTTCTGGCAGCATTTTTACAGCACTCAGTGTACTGAGGGGCCTCCATCCTTCCCAGCTGGGTCACAGAGGGGATGGGGGAACCTGCTTTCCAGACCCAGAGACCCCCTGCAGTCACTTGGAAAGGTCAGAAACAAAGCAGCAAAGGGGAACAGCCCCACGTTTCACCTGGGGACCAGAAGGACCTGCTGGGAGCTACTTTTAGGAGCTGCTTTTCCACAGCAACCCTTCAGCTCTGAAGTCAAGTCAGCTCCCTGACCTGGGGAATGCTGTTTGCCCTGAGCAGGGGCTGATGCTGTCTGACTGTAGGATCCCTCCTGGGAGAGGCCAGAAGGGACTCTGCAGCCCCTGCCCAGCCAAGACATGTTCCACACCCGACACAAACACAGCACCAGCACCACGGGCTGTGGTTACAGGGGGTCGCCCATGCCAGGGTGCCTTTTTCATCCTCTTTGCCCAGCACATCTCACACGGGACAAACACAGCTCCCTGCACCCAAAAGTGCAGCTCCTGCTGTCCTGCCACAGCCCAGCCCTCAATCCTGGCAGGCAATGACCACCAGAGCACCTCTCTGCCCCTTTGGAGCCCTCACCCAGCCAAAAACCCCCCCTGCCCCCAGCACACCTCCACCTGAGCATCCAACCCCCTGCACTCCTTGTCTTACCTGCACCACCGACCCCACAGGGCACAAACCCTCTGCCTGCCTCCAGCTCCACCCGGGGAGCTCCCTCAGGGCACCCAGCTGGGGGCAATTTGGGTAATTGGGGCAGTTTGGCACCAGCCAGGCGTGTGCTGCCCACCTTGGGGGGCTGTGCATGGCCTGGCTGCTGCTCCAATGTCCAAATTGTGCTCCTGGTGCCATGATGATGATGATGATGATGTTCCTGGTGAACAGGAGGCTCTGGGATGGGGCTGGCATGACCCAAACAGCAGCCCAAGGCAGAGCTCTGGGAACAGGCAAGGTAGCACATAAAAAGCCCCTTTTTTATGACACTCAGAGTGCTGCTGGCAACGAGGGGTTGGTTCAGAAAACAGGAAAAAAGTCAGGCTGTTGCCCCCCCAGGCAACATTCCTGTGCAAAGGCTTCCCCCAAACCAGCAAGGATCTGGGTCCTGGTGGGTCTCACCCAGCAGCACTCAGGAATTAGTGCTCACACAGAGCACTCAGTGGGGTGTTTTGGAGTGCAGGCAGCACGGGAAGGGTGAAGGGACTGGCACTTCATTCAGGCTCTGTCTGCACAGGGAGAAAAACGGCCCAGACATTTCCCAGGAGCAGGGGCAGCTGCCAGGCAGGGGCATCTGCTGTGCTGCTGCCACGGGCACTGCAGCCCCCGGGGTTTGGGGGGTCCATCAGCTGCTGTGCCCTGGTTGCAGCAGTGCCCTTCTCCCTGGTTGGGAAGTGGGTCTCAGTCACAGGGCAGGCGAGGCCAAAGGTTTGCTGGAGGGATTTGCTGTGTCAGAGGTGACCCTGGAGGCACTGCCGAGTCTGCAGGAGAGAAATCTGCAATAAAGTAGTTTTTTTTTTCATAAACAGAAGATAAAAAAAAAAATCCCTGTTTTATTGCAAAAGAAACCGTCCAAACTCTTCACACCAGCCCTGGGTGACGTTAAGATATAACTGGGAAAAACGTGGCTTTTCTTCTTCCTTGGTTGTGAGCACAAGGCCTGAGTCATCAGTGACAAGCTCAGCTCCAGGCACCGAGGGGACTTCCAAGGTCACACCAAAATACCCAGCACTGCTCTGGTGTGGGGTCATCCTGCCTTTCCCTTTGGAAAGACACCAGGTGCACTCACAGAAAGAAACCCCCATCCAAGCCGAGCACTTCCAGCTCCAGCTGCTGGGATCACACACCAAGAGCCACAGTGGGCTGGGCAGGGCTTTATTCCTGAGCACTGCTGTGATTAAACACAGGAGCTGCTCCCTCCCCAGGAATATCAGTCAAGTCCTGCAGGATGATACAGCAACCTCTGACATCTATAATTAAATATTAATAAATATTATAATGGAGTTTTTAATTATAGCATCTATACATACTTAAATCCACTCTTATTTATACCTGCTCATAATTGCTCGTTAATCACACGCCAAGTCAACCTGGAAGCACCTGAAAAATTCCACCTCAGCTCTGTAAATGATCACTGGCCAAAGGAAAGAATTTATTCCATATATCCAACCTAATTTTCCCTCCTTTGAGTCCGAAAGGTCCTCGTTGTGTTGCTCAAATTCAGACTAATCTGGGGTTTAATGCTCTGAGAGGTTCAGGGAAACACATTCCCAGTGAAGAGACAGAACCACAACAACCTGTCTTTGGGGCTGGGTGAGTTTTAATCCCCTCCTTCCCCTGCAAGGATATAAACAGTAACTGAAAAGGTCCCATGATTTTTCACACAGTTTCTAGGATTCTTATCAAGGCTTCCTGGGATTTATTCTCCCCACTCTCTGCCCCGTGTGGATTGTACTTTGGGCTCCACCAGCGAGGGGTAAGAAATCATGAAATTAAGGGGTTATTAATTATGAAACTCTGGGAATAAACTTCCCAAAACACTTAAAAGTGCAAAGGACAGAACAGAAACCAACCAAACTACAGCTGATGAATTGAGCCACTAATTAGCAACCAGGGAGACAAATCCGGGGGGTACCAAAGCAAGTGAACACCTTCTTCACAACTGATGCCTCCTGCCTGAGGCAGAGCCATCCCAGGACTCCTGAGCAAAGATAAATGAGGGCAAACCACCCTTCAAACCACCGTGGAGCTCTCTCTGCACACAAGAGCTTTAAATCTCCCTCATCAAGCTGCTCTCCCAGTGGTTATAAATCCCAGGAGGGACACACGCTTGGAACAGGCTCCCTCAGTGAGGAGTCACAAAGCACAAGGCACCATTGGGGATATTTTTTTTGGCTTCAGCTGCGAGGGCATGAAGATGGATTTCACTTGGCTGAGCTGCAGAAAGCAATTAAGGACCAGGCTGCCTTCCCCTGCGAGTGGAGGAGAAAAGTTTCTTGCTGGAGCCAAATAACTTTAACAAATCAAATGATTTGCCAGAGAAGATCTTCAAGCTTCTTGTTAGTGAACCAGAAAGGCAACAGGGACTGCACTGAGGGGCAGGGCAGCAAATGTAATTCCTCTCTGGAAAAAAAAAAAATGCTTGGGGATTATAGGAAATTGCAGTAATAAGGAAATTAAGTGTCACAATAATTGAAAATAAAGAGAGGACTGCTGGAGCAGGGACTTGCAGTGACAGAGCTCCAGCTACGGTGGTGTCACCAAAAATCCATTTCCAACATGGCCAAGGTTGTCTCTCAGGACTCCAGGACTCCCAAAAAAGCTGTTGCTGGAGAGCATCCTCGTCACCTTCCCCCCTGCACTTCAGCGGGAGCAAGACTTCGCCTCGGGGCTGAATAAACAATCCCGTGGCTTTCCCTTGCCAAACTCCAGCCTTTCCCGAAGCAGATGGGCTGAAACCCACTCCCCACTCCGAGCAGAAGCTGCCAACGTGACCTGGCAGGCTCTGGAAGGCTCCCACAAACCTTGTCTTTGCCGAACGCCCACGAGCCACCGCGGCACAAACAGGAGCTGCCAGTGGGGGAGACTTTGGGGCAATATTCCAGCCAGGCAGGGGAAACAAACACCAAAACAAGAGAGCAACAGCGTTCTGACAGCTTGCCTGGGAGAGTAAATATTGACTGGTTAGCTGGAAAAAGCCAGCTCATCCTCCTCTTTGGTGAGGGCACGGAGGAGGAGCCCTCCCAAGGCAGCGGCTCACTGGGCTCACAGGACACTGCAGGGAAGTCTCTCAGCAAATATTTTGGGAGGGTGGTGCTGGGTGATGGACCTGCACAATGGGCAAAGGAGTCCCAGAGCCTGGGGTGTCTGCAGCCTCCAGGGAGCAAAGCCAAAATCACACAAGGAATTCCTGTGACAAAAACCACCCGGGGAATTTCCACGGCGCTTGGGTGAGCAGGGTTGGGCCCTCCAGAGGGTGGTCACGGAGTCAGAACAGATCACCAGGAACAGCAAGTGCTCCAGGAGAGCAGGAAAGGAACCCAGCTCCTCTTGGGGACAAGCTGGACACTGCTCTGCCCTGTTTTGTCAAGGAGTCCTCTCAAGAGGTTGAACAGCTCAGCTTTTGCCTGCACTGGTTTTCCCTCGACAGAATTTGCTTTCCAAGCACCATCAGCACCTCAGGCAGCTGATGGAGAGGACTGGCCAAAGCTATTTTAGGGCATGGAGACCCAGCACAAAAACACACCAACCACTTCCATCACCCCACTGCCAGGCACAGAGTCCAGGGAAATGCATCTGGGAACTCAGCAGGAAAAGTCACAGGATGTGCTGCCATTCCAGAGGCAGCCCCCTTAACCCTCACACTCTGGGCGAGCTCCCTTCAGTTTTCTTCCCCTGTGTTCAGGAGAAAATACCTGCCTGCCTGGGTACTGTGGAACACATGCCACGGCCAAAATTCCAGGGAGTTTTTATGGTGTAAAAAAAGAAAAATAAAAGAAGTCCTGCAGTTAGTTCTGCCTCGTTCTCCAGATTTTCACGAAATGCAGAAAGCAGACCACCCATTTCTTCCCTAAATTACTGTTCCCTCTCACCTACCTGTGGCCAAAAGGAGTGAGCAAGGATTGCATCTCATCCTCCACAATGATCCCCATCTCCAGGCCTGTCATTGCTGGGAAAGGCAAGCACAGCCCTGGATGATTCCACCCCAGCTCCCACATGAGGACAAGTATTTATTTTGGACTGCCAGGGAGATAATGTGTTTGTTAGCAAACTCTGCAAGACAGAGGCCAGGGAGCCCTAATGGAGAGGAAGCAATTAATCATTAGTTTTCCGTACAGACATGGATTATCTGTCAATAATTTCTCCTCTGGGGAAAACGAGATCCAGAAATAATCCCAATTAGGCAGGAGAGGTTTAACAATGGGAAGGGAGTTGCTGTGACAGGAGGCCCTGGTTGAGAGCACAAGTTCTCACTGACCTTGACCCACTGAGATGCTTTCCTGGGATGGGCCAGGACACCTGAGGGACTGGTGGGATGCCCACACACACAATTTATCTGTATTGCAGCCTGAGACAGCCCCACAGACAGGACCAGCACAGGAAAAGAGCTTTAGGGAAGCTACTGAAATAAGGAGGAACAGCTCCTGGGAAGCACCACGGGAGCACAGAGGAGGGTGGGAGTTTTAGTCCTGAAAGCCATGGTCTCACCTGTAGCAAAAGCCCCAGTTCCTCCCTCCATCCCCAGCACTCTCATCCCGAAGGACCCCGTCTCTTCCCAGTTCTCCTGGAGCACGATGCCCTCTCCCGGGAGCCTGAGGAAGCGGCTGGAGAAGCGATTCCCAGCCGGAGTGGGGTTAACCTGGGCTGATTCCCACCGGGGACCCGCAGCCTTGGGGCTGGAAGGGAGGAACAGGGGCTTAAAAGCGCTGTCCTGACCCACCAGAGGTGCCACCCCGACCACCAGCCTGCAGGGGATGCTGGCCAGGAAGCACGAGAAGCTGGAGGGTCCCAAAAATGCTTGGAAGCTGCGAGGAAACGATGGAAGCTGAGAGGAAATGAACATGTTTTCTGCAGGGCAAGTCCTCCAGATCTCTCCCTCAGATGCCCCAGCCAACATAATTTCTTCACACAAGCACAAGCTCTGCTTCCACATGGTTCCACCTCCTGCCCTCTCACATCTCCTCCACAGTCTCTGTGTCTTCTGCCACCCTCACTGTGGCTGAAAAGCTGAAAAAGCCTCTTCCTAATGCCACTTCTACACAGTCTTTCACCTCTGCCACTCCTTGGAACTCACCAGCAAGGCCTGAGGCAGAGATTTATGGCCCTGCATCACTCCCCTTCTTCATGGGAGCTCCTGGTTTCTGCTTGGTACCCAGTGGAACTGGCTCAGGCCACGTTTCTGGTCTGTCACCTGGAGAAAGGGAGAGAAACCAGCCCTCCCCATACTCCTAACAGCAATATCTATTAGAAGAGAGATGAACATTCCTTTAATCATTAAAAACTGTCTCATTTATCCCTCCTCAGAGCCTACAGCGTGTCCTGGCTATTCAGTCCCTGCCCCAGTTTTACACATGGGGTGTCTGAGCAGCTCTGGGGCTTTTCTGTGCAGCACAGCACTACCCAACAAGGGTAGGGAAGAAGAGCCCTGGGTTCTGGCAAAAAGCTGAACCCAATTCCCCGGGGCAACTCCTGAGCTCACAAAATAGCAAACCAGCCCTGCAAGGGTTGATAAAACACCCCAGAGCTCCAGCACTGCTGCAAACAGCTGCCAGAGGCACAGAGCAGGGGGCAATGCCAGGGGATCCATGCTGGGTGGGTTTGGGATGGGGAGAAGGCTGCCTGACATTGGAGAGGGTGTCCCATTCCCACAGCTGGAGCTTGGGAGGCTGGAAGGGAGAGGAGGATGAGCTCAGGTGGGAAGAAGCAAAGACAGCAGGGGCAGGCAGACTCTGGAGGAGCAGAGATCCCTTTTCCTCACCAGCTTCCCTAGTGAGGAGCCAGGGAGAAAATAATGGATATTTATAAGCAAACCTGTCTCTAAGGCAGCAGTTTCCAAAGTCTAATAATAGGGTTTGGGCTTGTTTATTGTGTGATTCAGCCAGCATTGCATAAAGCTGCTGGAAAGCTCCTGCCTGTCCCGAGAGCACGTTCCCCAGAAGCTGGGAAGGGAGGAAGCCAAGGATGTCAGGGATGTGGGAAGGCACCTGTCCCCAAAACCAGGGTGAAACCCCAAGCCTGCAGATTGTCACCACCACGCCTCGACCAGTGGTGTCCAACCAGACCTGGCAGTGTTGTGGGCAACTGCTCCTGAGCCCACCCCAAACCCCACATCCAGTGGCCCTGGATTTGTTTCCTGCTGACTCAGACACGTGTTGAAAGTGCAGCTTCCCCAGCCAAGGCAGAGGGGAGGGTTGAAAACAGGAAAGGTCAAAACAGCCTCCTGTTGGTCCAAGGGAGAGAACAGGGCTGGGCTGGGCTGGGCAGCACCTGGACAGTGTGTTCTGAGGCAGAAGGATTGCAGGGCTCAGCTCCCCACCCTGCTCTTCACTGGCAGCCTCTCCATCTCCACCCAGGGCAGAGCAAACTCCCCAGAGAATCCCCCTCTGCTCATCCAGGCAGGGCAAGTGCCACAGCAGTGCCACTGGGCACCAGCCTGGGCTGGGGGGGACACAGAGAAGATCGACCATTCCCAGGAAAACGCTTTGTTTTGGATGCAGCTCCACCCTTTGGCATCATCCTCTTCCCACCCATTCAAAAAAACAGGGACTTTCATCCAGGCAAACCTGAGCCAGGCAGGCAGTGCCTGCAGTGTGCTCCTCAGGATGTGATGCTCCCACTCCACAAGTCTCTTTTATTTCCCCAAAATCTTCTTGTTATCCATGGCTTTTTGCTTCTTCTCAGCTCTGCACAGAGTGCAACAGTCCTGACTTGTGAGTGATGGGGAAATGAGGGCAGCCTGAGCATCTCCTGCCCCAAACCTCCCCTGGGCTCAGGCCTTCAGGTGCAAACACCATCAGCAGCCACTTCACCTTCTCATGGTCTCAGCTGGGATTGATGGATTGCCCCTGCTCACTCCCAGGAACCAAACATTTGCTGCACCCCTCTGGAAAGCACTGATCAACTCCTGACTACTGTCAGGTTATCAGTTCCCCACCACCACTCCCAAATTAGGAATCCAACTGGAAAGGAAGGTGGAGCAGCCAGAGTCATTTAAAATGGATATTTACTGCACTGTCTTTTCACATTAAACATGTGGTTCTGAGCTATGACAACATGGAACAGTCACACAAACAGCACCAGAGAGAGGTGCAACCAGTCCTTCAACTGCAGTTGTTTCTTTATTTGATTTAAGGTCGGGGATTTGTTCCTTTATTTGATTTAAGGTCAGGGATTAGCAAGGGAAGAGGCAACAAGCAGGGCGAGAGTTTTGGTTTTGATTTGCTGGCTCTGGAGAGCCCTGTGTGAACTCCTCTGAGGGGCAGAGCTGGGGGGACACCTGGACAAAGACACCACAACACTGATGTCACCCTGGCCCTGACCCCCCAGACCAGCTCATCCCAAACAGTTTGGGGGCTGAAAACCTCAAAGCTCCACATCTGACACTGATGGAGGGTGATGTCTGCACAGGGGGACGTTTCCCTGAAGATGGTCCAGGCTGTCACACACAGTTCCCTAAGTCTTCAGAGCTGGAATCTGGAGCCTCAGCTCCAAACTGCTCCTGCATCCAGGGGGGTGCAATGGGAGGGAGCTGCATTTCCGTGCTGTGACCACCCCATGTTTGTAGACTGCTTTTAGCAGAGCACAATGCCCCCAAAAAACCTCCTCGAGGCAATGCAGGGCATTCAGAGCCTCTTCCAGACTGACCCCAGGCCTTGCTCCTCATCCAGCTCCTCCTGCTTGGTCCCAGCAGTGCCGTGTTGGATCCCAGCCTGTCCTTCCCCCCCTGCCCATGAGACCTGTCCAGCCCTGAGTTTTGCTCCTGAACCAACGTTCTCAGAGGCTCCTGCTTTTCTCTTTGCACCCAAACAGCTCCCCAGCACCTAAATCCCTGATCCACCTGCTCTGGCACTGCACACACTACCCAGTCCAACCCCAGAGCTTGGGCAGAACTCCCTCTCGTGCCACCCCATCCCAAAAAATTCCAGGGATGGGAGTGAAAACAACCCCCTTCATCCAGCCTGGGACACTGCACGTTGGAAAATGGAGACATAACAAGTACAACATTGCTCTGAAGCACATGAGACCCATGTAACACACACTATTCTGGGAAACAGAACTGCAAAAAAAATTATATATATATATATAAATTAATCCTTCTGCTCTCTGGAGAATCCCAGAATTTTTAGGATGCTGTAGTCTAGAATTGAAAGGATGTTACAGGTATCTTGAAAAAATTACTATAAATAGCAAACAAACACTTGGTTTCACAGATAACACAAACACTCTGATCCCATTAAATAGATACTTGTCTCAGTTCCTAAGTTTGGGGGGTTTTTTTCTCCCAAAAGCACAGGTTTATCCTTGAAAGTGTCTCCTGGACAGAGCAACTTCAGGCTGTTTCTCTGTGGTGCACGATTCCTTGAGACTCAGTGCATCTCAGATCACTGTCAGGCAGGTTTGTCCTCTTCCCCACCACTTTTTAAGAAAAAGGAAAATTCCTAAACATTGTTACCTGAAAAAATTCCCTAGGTGAATGAAAGCACTGCTGGAGCAGAGGAGGGACACTGGAGGGGTGGGCAGGAGAGAGAAAGAGAGAAGCTGAGGTTTTCCCAGTGCCAGATTGCAACCTGGAGCAGAGCCTCACCCTGTCATTATTCCTTTTTATTTTCCATTTTTCTCTTTTCCAGGGCAACCCAGGGAGCAGCAGGGATAACACATCCACGGGTGGCTGCTGGATTTTCAAATGGCTCCTCACCAACGTGCTGCTGGGGGCAGAGCAGAGCCCTGACAGTGGGAACTGAGAGCAGAGGATGCACCTTCCCCCCGGCTGGGGCTGCAGAGCCAAAGCACCCCGGGGCAGGTCTTTGCCACAGAGTTCTCAGGAGCCCAGTCTTTCAAAAAGGGAACTGGAGATGGCCTGGGCAGCTGTCCAAGAGTGTCAGCAGGTGCTTTTGGTTTGGCTGCCCAGGTGTGTTCTAGCCTCCCATCTTTTTCCTGCTTTGCCTGGACCTCCTGGATTTCAGGATGGTGTAGTTGGAGTACCAGGTGTACTGCTCAGACAGGAGGGGGATGTAGAACGCTCGCAGCAGCCTCGAGGACCTGGAAAACACAAAGGAGAAAATCATCCTTAAATTTTAGCCCAGTTTCCTCCTCGTTGGCAGGACCAAAGCTGGTTTGTGCCATCACCACACAGCAGCAGCCTGAGCAGTTCTTCCACCATCCACCATCCATTCCAGGAGGATTAAGGGGGAGAGAGGGCAGGAAAGGTGGTGTAATTGTTGAAAGAAACTTAGATCCAAGATATCAACATCCAAAAAGCAGCCAGGGGGCCTTTGGGGTCACCCAGCCAGGCAGGTCCTGCTCCTCAGGGCACTCTGGGAAGGTGCAGAGCTGCATTTCACAGTCACAGGATGTGCTGAGCTGGAAGGGACCCACGAGGACCATCCAGTCCAACCCTCAGCCCTGCACAGGCCCAGCCCCAAGAGTCCCAGAGGATCATCCAAACCCTCCTGGAGCTCTGGCAGCCTTGGGGCTGTGCCCACTGCCCTGGGGAGCCTGGGCAGTGCCCAACCAGCCTCTGGGGGAAGAATTAGATCTCAATTTCCCTGAGATCCATCCTGAGCCTGCCCTGGCACACCACAGCATCTCCTCTTTTCTACCCCACCTTTCTGGCTGCCCATTCCCCCTCCACATGCCTGAGGAGCAGAAGCTTTGCTGGGCACTGGCATTTTGGAGTTTTGCTCTCGTGCTGAGGGTATTGAATTAAGGAGTGCTCCAAAGCCCAGGGTGCTGCAGGCTGCCAGCTCCCACCCCATGCCCTACCAGTTCCAGCAATTCCAACACTTCCAACAATTGGCCCAGTGGAGCACTCGAGCATGGAGGGCTTAATGGCTGCATGAAATTAGTACCTTTCATTTGGCTGCTAATTGCTGGAGCTGTGCTGGCTGGGCACATTGTGAATGTTGTGTGTTCTCTCACTGAGTAATCCAAGAGTAAAACCCAGGTTTAAATGTGCAGTGGAGGAAGGTAGTGAACTGCACTGAACCCTGCAAAGCTTCACAAATTTGAGCAACTTGCTGAAACCAGGGCTGGGGCAGAGTTTTGCTTCCTCAGCACTGCATCTTATCTCTTTATGTCTTTCAGATCGACCTGTTGGAGGATTTGATCTGCAGGGTGGGCAGGGATGGCACAGAGACCCAGGTCACTGCAATCCACCCAGCCCTGCTGGCAGCACAGCCAAGGTTCTGCACATCCAATTCAAGCTGCTTTTTTTCAGGAGAAAGCTGAATTGTGTTTTGCTGCAAGGCAGCACTGGACATCTTTCAAAAACACGGGCCAAAGAACAATGGCAGGAACTGCCACTGGGAGCTGCATCTCCCTGGAGGCTCCCAGGCTTCTTAGACAGCCCTGCTGTGATCCAGCTGAGAACAAGCAGCTCCTGCACCTCCTGCACCTTGGAACCATCCAGGAAAAGCCTGGTGGTACCTGCTTGCATTGGCAGAGCACCTTAAAAATAGTCACCTGCTTTGGTTCTCCCAGGGCTGCTGATGCTCCCACAGCTCAGGGAGTCATGACAGAGCTTTCAAGTCAGACAGGGAACCTTTACCTCCTGTCACCTCACTTCGTCAGGCTCAGCAACCTCAGACAGCAGATGGCACATGGAAGGGGCTGGGATGACAGATGACAGGGAATATATAGAATGTTCTATTTGCATTTGCTTCTAAATTTGTCCCCCAGAGACTGGGATTGTGTGGAGCCTTCATCAGCACTCAGCTCCCAAGCAGCACGTTGGTAGCAAGGCCACAAGCACTCCAGGGGTCTGACTGCCCAGTTTTTTTGGATTCTGAAGGAGTGCAGCACTCCCAGCAGCTCCCAGTTCAGCCAGGGCTGCTCAGTTCCCACTAAGCCCAGCAGAGCTGTTTGGTGCTGAGCCTATTTCTGTCAGAGACCCACTGGACTTGAGGGAAAGCAGCTCAACATTCCTGTTCTGGAAGTGCCACGGGAGCTGGTCTGGGATGGAAGCAAACACTGAGGGAAGGTGTTCCAGCCCCCACTCCCAAATTCACAGCCTGACACAGAACAGCAGCAGCCACCAGGGACAGCAGAGTCCAGGAAGGAGCAGGAGAAGGCAGAAAGGAATGGCAGGAGGAAGAGGTAGGAGGAAGAGGCAGGAGGAAGAGGCAGGAGAAAGCTGAACCTCTGCCACAGGGGCAGGAAGGACCCAGTGCCTCCCACCACGGGCACACACAGGCAGCTCAGGATCAAAGCTCTCTGCAAACCCATGAACGTTTGCACTTCCTCCAGTGCCACATTTTGTACCAACACACACCTCAGAGGCAATTCAAACCATTCCTTACTTCCCCTTGTAAAACAGAAGCAGGGAAAACAACTCAAGTGACACACAGGGAATGAGACAGTCCCTTGTCACACCAGGGTGCTGATGTGCTCCAACAAGGTGACCCAATCGTTCACTTTGCACTAAGAATTTTACTTTTTTTTGACAGAAAATCCAAGTGTTTGGAGCAAGCAGACGGCTCAGCCTAAAGAGCTGGAGAAATATGTGCTCCTCAGTGGGGAGCTGTGATATATTTCCCCTTTTTCTGTGCCAGATTCGGAGTGCTCAGCCAATATAGAATTAAATGGACCTTGGCAAAGCAGCTTCCTGAGGAGCATAATTAGCTGGTGGCTTGGAGTGCTCTCTAATTCAATTAGCAGCACCATTTATCAGAGCCAGCTGAGATTTACATTTGCACTTGCTGACGTCAATGGGAGACTCACAGTGAGTCCCAGAAGCCTCCAGTTCAGCAGGAGTGAACTGAGCTGTTGGGGTCATTTATTTTCAAAGAACAAGAGCTGCAGTTTGGGTTGGGGTGGGGAGGTGCTTGATGGGGTTTTTTTGAGAGCTGCAAACCTGAAATCTCCCCCTGGCAGCTCCCAGCTCCAAGGGACACTTCTGTTCCTCCTTAGCTTTTATTAAAAAAAACCCAAGCTGCATTTTTCATAGGGGTTTTACACTTATTTCACAGGTAGCAAGAGACATTTCCCAACCACTGTGTGGAAGCAGGTGCTGGGTTTGAGGGATGTGTCACTCTGGTGAGAGGGGAAGGGACATGCTCAGAAATGTGAGCACTCTGGGGCACGAAAGGAGTTCTTGATGCAGCTTCACTGCCTCTACAGCCTGTGTGTCTGACCCTGGGAAGGTCTCCCCAGGGATCTACTGGCTCTGGGATTCTCCCAGCTCACTCATTTCTAGCACACAACTTGCTGTTACAGCTGTGTCACTGCTCCCCTGCAGCAGAACGATGCATTTCTCAACTCTCAGACAGACAGCAGTGCCCAAATTTAGTGCCTCAAATCAAAATCAAACCAAGCCACACAAGTGCTTTTGCTGGGATTTCCACACCTGCTCCCCTGTCAGGGCTGCAAACACCTTTCTGGACTGCCCAAGTACTTGTTGCATCCCTGAAACAGTGCTGAGGCACCAGGGATGCCCTCAGAGAACCCTCTGGCTGGCTGGGGTGGCAAACAAAGCCAGCACTGCTGCTGCAAGAGAGGCTGCTGCAGCCACAGACAGACAGACACCAGATCTGCAAGTGAGATTTTCCCATCTCCACACAAGGACAGGAGTTAATGCCTGGCTCTGCAGGGTGAGCCAGACCTTGGCACCTCACTGAACCACCAGGCAGGGCTGCCACTGCCACTGCCCCCCTCAGCTGCCAATCTGCTGCCAAACCTGGGTCATTGGCCCTGCTGGGAATTGCTGGAGCCCCGAGACTTGATGCAGGTTACAACTCAGGCACACTCAGGGAAGAAAACCAAAGCAAACAACACTTGTCTTATTTTAGAAATGCTCTGACGCACTCGGAGCTCAACAGCCCGGCTGGGAACGTTTGCCATGGGAAACCTTTATATGGATGTTGCAGCAAAATTCCAGTACTTGGGTGCAAAACAATGCAAAGGTATTTACCTGGCCCTGCTGTTCTGAAGTTTAAGCTCCTTACCTGCATTGCCAACAAGCTCCTGGAGATAAGTGGGGACCTAACAAACCTTTGGCCCAAATGGGAAACTGCAACACAGGGAGGGTTGAAGGGCAGGGTCATGGGAACATCAGATCCCACTGAGCCCCCCAGTCACTCATCCACCCTGCCTCTTCTCCAAGGGCCTAATTACAGAGAGAAATTAAAATATATGTGACAACAATGATGAGAAATGCAATACAAGGAGAGCTGCTCTCCAATATCTCTTGCTGCTGTGGATGAGCTGGCAAAAGGGGCCTTGACTTTTTTTGCACCATCCAATTATAACTGTGACACCTTTAAATGCCACACTGGCTCGAACCAGGGCAGATCAGGCCTCATGTGGTTTGTTCTCCCTGCTGCTCACTGGACCCTGAGCTGTCCTGGGAAGCTGTGCCCACTGCTGGGCAGCTGTTCCTGCCTTACTGTTCCTCTCCAGGTTCAGGGAGACAAGCTGGGGAGATGTACCTGGTTCTCTCCCCCCTCAGAGTCAGTGATACCCCCAGGGTGAGCCCAGGCCCTCCCAGCCCTTCCCAGGTCTGTGCCCTGGAGCTGCCCCCCCTGCCCAGGTCTGTGCCGGGGCACAGCTCAGCCTTTGGAACTGCAGGAGGTGGGAACAGCAGGGATGGAAATCAGCCCTGCTGCCATGGCAACCTGGCCTCCTCCACTGCTGAAGGCACCACAGCTCCCCTCTGCTCCAGCTGTGCTGCCTCGATAAGGAACAGCCTCGGGAATGAAGGAACGGGAGCAGGGGAGGCTGACAGGTGACACCAGGGCTGAGGATGGGGCTGCCCGGTCTCCTCATCTCCTCCAGGACATGCTCTGCAAACCCTCTTCCATCCCAGCCTCCCACAGATGCAGCAGCTTTTGCCAAGGAGGGCACAGCAGCCAGAATGGTCCCCTCCACCTTCAGATGGTCTGTCACTGCTCAGCCAGGCAGCTGCTCCCCTTTCCCACCTCTCATGTTCTGCCTTTCCCATCTCACCATCACCAGGCTCAGAGCTCTGAAGTCCCAGGATCTCCCTGTGATTCCCAGCTTCCCACAACAAGCTGCTGCTCCACGGTGAGATGATGCCTTTGCTACAACAAGCCAAGGCACCACTTCCAGCAGCAACAGCCACGAGCAGCCTCCCTTCCCAAGGCAGACGTGAAGGACCACACACAGCACTGAGTGGGCTACTGGAGTCTGGCTGCAGGCTTGCAGGGATCCTCAGCCAGCCAGGAACACACTGCTTGGGGATCCTGGTGCTTGGATGATCTAAATGCAACACACAGCATCGTAAATCAACTCAAAATGACTGCACAGGTTCTCAGTGCCAAGCCCGGGAAGAAGTTTCCAGCCTCTTGTCTGGCAGGAAGTGCTTTGACAGCACCTCCCCTGGAAGAGCAGAGCTCCACCACCACATCTACCTGTGTGTTCAGCCAAATTCCTGAGGGCCAGCCAGCCAGGGATGCCTGGCAGGATGCAGGAGTTTTAGCTGTAAATAGGGAAATTCCCCAGTCAAGAAGGAAGGGGGGGAAAAAGAAGGAAGGAAAATGTCAGTGGCTACATGGAAACAGCACTAGAGCTGAGAAGAGAGTGACAAGGACTCAGCTCAGCACTGAGCCTCCCAGGGGATCTGAAATGGGTTCAGGAGAGAGAGCAGTGGTTTGTGGTACGTCCCACACGAGCTTTAATCAAAAATTCAGAGGCAATGGGTGGGGGCTGGAAGTGCAATAACCCAAAAAGCCCATGAGACAGACCAATTCCCTCTCGATCAAACATCAGCCAAGCACAGGAAAAATGAGGAATTCTGTGTTGAAAGAAGCCACAGAGAATCCAGGACATCCTGGAGAAGTCTGTGAGACAGTCAGTCATAGCAGAATAATTCACTTGGCTTTCATCAGGCAGGTAGAACCTCTGCAGCAGAGCTGCCTCTAAAGCACCCCCAGCAAATTACATCCCCAAGGGGTCTTAAGGTCCAAACCAATGAAAGTTTCACTGGAGAACAGCAAGATAAACCAGCTCTAAAAACACACCAACGAGCCTTCAAAGCACAAATGCACATTTAAGGGCACACACTCTGCACAAGGAGTCCTTTGCAAAACTCTCGTGCAGATGCTTCTCTTTCCTCACTAATAAGACTCTTTGGCCACCTCCTTCTCCCTTCCTGAAGTCCTGCCCAAATGTAACAGCAGGGCTCTGGGAAAACATCATCCAGGAAAGGCCTTGCCAAGGAAACCTGTTTGTGTCAGCAGGCTGGGAACATCAGAGCTCCCCTGGGAGCTGCTCCATCATTATTATCACTCCTTCTCTCTGCTCAGCTGCCTTTACCAGCCCCACTCCCTGGAGGGTCCTTGTACTAGGAAGTAAAAAGGTCTCCCACAGAAAACAGGAGGGCACTGACCCCTGGGTGGGTTTTTTACAGAGGTTTTTCCAGTCAGCCCCTCTGTCCTGGTATGACAACGACATGACCAGAGCTTTCAATGGCCAAATAACCTCCCCCTCACAGCTGAGGGTTTCTGTGCTTGCAGGGCTGTATTAACAACACTCCCAGTTTGACAGCCCTGACTTCACCCCCTGTCAGCCTGGAGGAGAGCAAACCCAAGCTCTGCCTCTCACAGGAGCTGCTGTTCAGACACACAGGCAAGTTGTTCAGTGAGCAGCAGAACCACTGAGGGACAGATTCTAACAGGGATCTCTTGCATGGATTTTCTGATGCCTAAGAAAGGTGTGCCCTTGCTGACTGCCTCCTCTCTGTCTGCCAGCTTTCATGAAGGCTGTAAGAGCTCATGCCCTCTGAGACTGACTTGTACCTGCCTCGAGTTTGGCTGAAACAAAGCAGCAGATTCAAAGGTCTGCTGGGAGGAGATGCTGGGAGGAGATGACATCCACCTCCCTTCTTTGGAAAGCACACCAAAAAACACTGCTTCAGCAAGGAGTGCACAGGGAGGATTCTTTTTAAAAATAAGCCTTCTCACCACCCTCCTCAGCTGGTTTCACCCTCTTAGCTCATAAATATTGCAGGCACAAGTCTGACAAAGGTTCCACTGTGGCCAGCAAGCTGCCTTTACTGGAAACTGGACTTCAGACTGGCATTTGTCACCCTCTCTCCTCCCTGTGCACAGCTCCTCCTGCAAGCAGACAGCCCAGCCCTGCCAGCCCCCATCCCCAAACGTGCAGAGCATACCTGGAAGCATCAAGGAATGGCTTGTAGGCAATGGTCACCCACTCTTCTTTGTTGGAGGAATACCTGGGCTCCCTGGGGGTCTCAGTTGCTGTATCCAAGTCCACCAGATAGTGGCATTTGGAAATGTCAATCTGCAGAAAGAAAGACATCCTTGTGCTTTATTTCCTGCGGGTTCCTGGCTCTCTGTGTTTATTTATACAGGCTGTTATGTTACTTAGCAATGGGAAGAGGGTTAAATTTCCAGCAGCAGGGGAAAGGCTTCCTGCAGGACACACGGTAACCTGTTCTGAATGTTCTCCAGCAAAACCTTTCTGGGGGAACACAGGCTGCTTTCTCCCAAGAGGAGCATCCTCAGGTCCCTCTCTGAGGCAGGACCACTGCCAGCTTCTCCTGCTGGGGAACTGTCAAGTCACAGAGGTGGCAGAACCAATTCTGTTGGTGCTTTTCTCAGTGGTTGTCTAATTAGCTGTTAAAGACTTTGTACAATGCTGACTCCACAAGCTCCCCAGGCAAAACACTCTGCTGTCTTTATGGTTAGAAATGTCTCCTGATGTCTGCACTGAATCTTCTTCCTGGTTCATGCCTATCTGACAGCCTCCTGCAAAAGAAATCACTCACTCACCTCATTTTTTCATGCCTTTTACAACCAGTTGCACACAATTCCAGCTCATCTGGTTACACACAGAGCAACATTTGAATACACACAGACCAGGATGGGGTACCCACAAGGGTCACACAACCCCCACAGCCTGTTAACTCTGCAGAGCTCACAGCATTTGAGGGCTTTAGTCTTGTCATCCCATGGCAAGTCTTGTAATCTCCCACAGAATTTGATTGCAAACTTCCTTGGACATGCCTGAAATCACTCTTCTGAAGCACCTTTGGGGTTTAATGTAACGATTTAGGCTGAAAACAATTTAATTAGGTGGATACCAGATGGCTCTGTGGCATCACAGCTCAGTGGCAAATGAAATTACACCCTGGGAAACTCGGCTGAGGAGAATGTTGAATCCACTCCTTGCACTGTGTGAGAAGAACATTCCAGGTCCTGGGAGAGGTTCTGGCTCATTAGCAAAAAGACTCCCAAAGCACTAACCAAGTTTTCCTGTAAGTGATGTAGAGTCATTCAGAGAAAGGCAAGTTACTGCCTCAAGCACTAAGACTAATCTCACATTCTAAATTCTCCCCTAGAAGGGCAGGCACTTAAAATGCCAGGTGAAAGATTTCCCTGGTACAATTCTAAGTGAACAGAGAGCATTCCTAGAAGTTACACTGAAGCCAAGGACAACATTCATCCTGGTCAGAGGGCCAACACAGCACCTGTGCATTTATTTGGGCATTTACACCAGGCTTTGGTGATGCACATTTGGGATGAAATGTTTCCCTGGGCAAAGAAACCATTCAGTGAACAAAGCTGCAGGGGATTTCTAAATCACATCCCACCCTCCTCGCTTCTCCTTTCCTTTTCCTCCTCCCACTCTCCCTTTCTTTGATGCAACTGCAGTGCTGAGTGGTGGGGAGCTAAATTTGGTGCCACCCTGACTAACAGGAGTGGGCACAGCAGAGAGCTGGAGCTCAGGGCACAGCTGCTGCTGTCTCTCACTGGGCTCTGCAGGGCTGCTACAAGTGAAAAGAAAGTGGTCAAAAAAACCCCAAACTTCCTCTGAAGTCAGTTGTTGTCAACAGTTTCAGCTTTTGGGCCTGATCTGCTGTTCCTGCCTGGATACAGTTCTGTAGGAAATAGTGCTCCTCATCTCCTCCTCAGCAGCTTCAGGGACAAATGCACCTCCCTGGTAGGACAAGTGCAAGGCAAGTGCTGCTCAACGTGATTAAGGGAGGAAGAACTGCAAAACAGGATCAAATCAGCTCTTCTCCCCAGTGTCTCATAGCAACAGAAACACTGAGATTTACCCTCCCATTTTCAAGCAGAGCAGGAACAGAGACCTGCACCTGAAACGACGAGATCAGCCCCATTTCTGAAGCCATTAATGGGTTTGAAGCTCCATGGCTCAGATAATCCTCTTGAGCCATTTGTTTTCTCCCCTTTAAATGGCCAGCAGGCTTGTGCTATTTAGATTTACTCACTATCACAGTCCTTCTATTTTCTTTTTTTTAAATCTGGGTGTGCTTGCACTCCTAAGCTCACTCAGCTCAAGAAAATGCCTTGATCTCTTGGTGCTACTGGCAGGTCAGAAGTCAAAGCCTTAAACCCAAATTTAAAATTAACATTTAGTGGCTAATTTTTTAATGTCCCCTTTGGTTGCATGAGGAATAACCAAGTTGTAGGGTGACATTAAGAAACAAGCATGAAACAAAAGTGTGTTTTGCTCCATTAGTCACAGGCTGAGCACCAGCCAGCTGTCTGTGCTAAAAATATGCCACAGTTAAAGATTTCATAAATTAAATGCACTGCAGCAGACAGCTCCTCTCAGGTGGGAACACGCCTCCTTCCCATTCCTGTAACTGCACAATGAGCCTCAAAGAAGGGAGATTCAACCCAGCAGATTGCCAAGATTGAACCTGTTAATTTTAAAGAATAATTTTAAATTATTTTTACATCATTAATATAATTTTAAAATATTCATATGTGTGCACTGCTTTTGTTTAGGTAACACAACACAGACATTAAAAGCATCAATCAGTAATACCAGTGTACATTGTCTTAAATGATTCCCACTGAAATCACTGATGCAATTGTTTCAGTGGAGTTCCAAATTAAGTTCCTCCTTCTCAGCTGCAAATGTGATGAATCCTTCTATATTTAAAAAGACATGAAAGTACAGAGCAAAATTTCAAAATATTTTCTGTGGGGGACTTCAAACTACTCATTCAGTTCACCTTCCTGTGCTCACACACTCTCTGCTGAACCCAAAATTGCAACAACTGGGAACTATCACTTCTTCTGCTTCTTTTCTTATGCCTTTAAATGGGCAGATGAAATGCAAACAGAAAACATTCACATCAATGGGGAAATTTCCCAGGGCTGCAGAGGGACCATTTTTCTCCTGTAACTTCCCCCCAGGAAACAAATTAGGGAGACCCAGCCATGGGCACGATATTAACACAAATTACACAGTAATTATGCAGTTAGGTGAGGAATTACAGAGTGAGGGAAGGAAAAGGAAACGGGAACAGAATCCTCACGTATCGAGATGGCTCCTCCTTGTTCTGGTCGTTCATGTCCGTGGGAATGAGCCGTGTGGCCAGGGGGCCCTGGGCAAAGGGTTTGGGCAACTGGCCCCTGAATTCCGACAGGACGAACTGGAGCTGCCAGCTGCAGGGAACAGGGAAAATCCAGTGACATCCCGTGTGGGGAACACCAGAGGCACAGCCAGGGACACCTGCTGGTGCCAGCTGAGACCTGAGGGTCACCCCCACAACAGCCAGGAGAAGTGCCCCTCGCCAAACCGTGCCTTTGGCAGGAAAGCACTCACTTCTCTGGCAGCAGGAAGCTGCTCGGAAATCTGTGCCACTCCTTCCCCACACACACGTTGACTGGCCTCCCCTCTGGCACCGTGTGGATGCTGGGGTCAGTGGCAATCCTGTGGAACTCTGGGTACAGGTCCAGGGGCCCGTGGTAGCCTGTGCAAGGCAGAAAATCAGAATAAGAGGGGCGTTTATGTGGCTGCTTTGGAAAGCCCACAAAAAGCTCGTTCACGTGTCACTGGTAACTTCCTGAGTAAATGGACTGGTCTGTGCTAAAAAGTGGCTGGATTCTTTTTAGCACAGGTTCTTTATTCACATTTCCCTGCCCTGGCAGTGGCCACCAAAACCCAAAACCATACTGTTGAGGTTGGGAAGGCTCACTGCATGGCTCCCATTCCAGAAGGTTCTTCAGGACCATGCCCAATCCATCTCCATTAAGGACACATGCACCCAATTCCAAGTTTTACATGGGGAAAATGCTGTTTCAAGCATTTGAAAGCTGAAGTATCTGCTTTAATACCAGCCTGGGTACATTTTTGTATCAGTAGAGCTGTGCTGGCTGAAGGTGAGGGGCAGATTTGTGAGTGATGTAATTCCAGTGGTTTATTCATACATATGTATGGATGAATGTGCATGTAGACACACATATATAACCATTCATTAACGGTGATTAAATTAATTAAAGCTTATTCCCCTCCCTGCAGCAATGACATCCCAACTTTTGGAGACTCCTTAGTTTTCCCTGCCGCCGGAATCGAAGCAGCACAACTTGTGCCAAGCCAAAGGCCCAGGAAAGCACAGGGCAGGTGCAAATCACCAACCTCCTGTAAAATACCAACCTCTGAATAAGGCAACAGAGCGGGACAGGGACAAAAGGCCGAAGAGGAAGACGGTGCCCAGGGCCAGCCAGTTGGAGGACACCGTGTAGTGCTCCAGGCGGTACCGCTGGAATATGAAGTGGTAACATTTCTGAGGAGAGAGTGGGGGGAAAAAAAAAAAAAAAGAGACGACATAAAATTACTCCAAAGCTGTTTAGCAAGATCCTGTCTTCCACAAGGACCTTGCAGCAGTGGCTGCACCTCCCTCCAGGTCTCTGCTCTTTGGTTTTTTTGAATTTGGACTCATCGAAACGCACAGAAATTCAGTCACATTTTTTAAGTTAAGTCCAGGGTATTTAAAGAAGTTTTCAGCTCTTTTCCCCAGGCAGGCTTCAGCTGTCAAGTGCTCTCTACCAGTGCTCCAGCCGGGCTGTTCCCAGGTGAAGCAGGAGCACCTTTCAGGCACTGCAGGACTGCCCTGCACAGCCAGACCTCATTTTCCAGCCTGCACTGACTTGCTCTCCAGCACGAGTTCCATGACCCAGATTTCCTGGGTGACCTGCAGTTGTTTACCCTGCCTGCACCAACTCCAGCTCTGAAGTGGACGAAAGGACACACAAAGCCACTCTGAAACCGATAAAGGAAAAGCCTTTTGGGTTTTTTTTTTAAATGTAAAAGCCTTTCTGGGGACACTCAGAAAGAAATACATCCAGTCCTTGGCTTGGGCCCTCCCTCCTGCTCTACCTTTCTGGTTATTCACTTCCTATCCTCAGCTGGTTTCTGTTTCTCTAGTCCTGTTTGCATTTTCCTCATGACAGTCACATCCACGTGGTTTGGAGGAGCAGAGTGACCAGCCTGGACTGCTGGTGGGCAATCAGTTCTCAATTCCCAGCTGGACACTCTATACTGGGCAAAATGTCATCCAGCAGTGCTAAAAAATGCAGGGCAGAAATGCACACTGGATTTTTTCTAAAGCCACGTTTGGCAAAGGTCCTAAACCAGCCCCCTGGGATGTTGTGACAGGCAGAGCCACAAAACTGCTACATCAGAGCTCGGTACTGCACGGGTGCAAGGACTGAAACTCAGCTGGGGGACTGCAGGTGGGCACTGGAACACCAGCAGTGATGGGAGATGAGCAGTCAGGAGGGAAGAGTGAGAGGTTTGAGGGGTGCAGGCAGTGCTGGTGGGGAGCCCAGGACAGGAGTTGCCACTGGAGGAACAGCAGGATGAGGCCAAACAGCAGGAACAGGCTCAGGCAGGGACTAATGGCTGCATTCCTGGGCCTTTTGAACAGGGGAAGATGAATAATTTTGACTCTGGGAAGGTTTATATCAGTCTCTATTAGTGCTTTGCTCTGTGAAGTGCTTCGAGATATTTACTAAACATCCAGTTTTTGGCTCCTCCAAGTATCCAACCCAGTTTCCCAGCACCTAAACAACATCACTTTTCCCTTTTCAAGCCAGTGAAGGATTCACCAGAACCCTACACACCCACATTCCTGCCCTGACCACCAGACAAAGGAGGCCCCAGTGCTGTCACCAAGTCACCAACCCTCATGGCATCTCCTGGGTGTTGTGCTGTGCTGGCACCACAACATCTCAACTGCTCCCCACCAGGAATTCCCACTGGGGATGGGAGAACAACCCAAAGCCATCACGAAATAATCAGTGGCAAGGGAATATTCTCAGCTATTTATCACTTCAGACAATCCTGGATAAGCTGGATGGGATCACCTTATAAAGCCACGAAATTTGATCTGTTTTTGCTGCACTCAGATCCAGAATTATCAGCTGAGCTCATTCTGTAAGACACTCAGGAGGGAAATCCCAAATATTTTTGCTTTTACATCACATCTTACAGAGGGATAATAGTTTTCCACACACTCTCAGTCAACCTGCACAGGAAGGTTGTGGTTTAATGTGTAAAATCAGCAACACTTCAGTACCAGAAGGGCTGAGTATTTTGCTTCCACAGTTTCAACACCTGTCCATGAAATGTGGTTCAAATATTAAACTGTACCAGCTACAGATTAAAGATGATGATCCAAAGCTATCAGGACAGTCCTGAACTGTGTCACAGGCACAGATATTCTGCAGGTGTCCCCAAACTTTGGGAAGCAATGTTAAAAGAAATCAGCTGGAAATCAGGTTTCCTAAAAGGTGTGACCTGAACTAAAACCATGTTCCACTAAAACTTACCTGGAGAGCAGAGAGAGCCACAGCACCAGAGAGACAGATGAGGGGATAGATGGGGAAGAGAAACCTCTCCTCTTTGTGGGGCTGGCTGAAGAAAATCAGGATCCAGATGTACATGGGAGCCAGGGTCAGCCAGTAGGGACGGCCCAGGTTCTGAACTGGAGGAAACAGAAACTCAGCAAAGCAGCAGCAGTACAAGAAATGAGGGGTTTAACCCACTCCCTCCCTCACACAGTCACATCTCACCCTCCAAGCCCATTCTCCAGACCCAATCCATTGCCTTCAGACACAAACACAGCCTGTTCTGAGCACCCACATTGCTGAAATCCAGGAAACATGGCCAAACATCCAGCACAGAATTTTCATCAGGGAATTTTTACAGGTTCCTACAATACTAACAACTCCAACAGATTTAGGAGGACAGAAAATAAGGGACTGCATCACTGAACCCAAGGAAGAGACAAAACCCACCAAGGACTGACAAATCAGGCAGCCAGAAGCAGATCTCCTGCTGGGTATTGTACGTACAAAGATCAGAAAGGATCTCCCCTGGATCCCCCTCTCCCTTTACAAAGGCTTGTTTGTGGACTGAAGTTTCCACAACCCTCATTGCCTCATTACAAAAATAACAGCATGAGAGGTCTCTCAGGCGCCTTCTGCTTAACAGAGGAAATAACTGATTCAAAAATAACAACAATTACCCTGAATTTCAGTCACACTGAGGAGGGTTCTGCACTGCCTGACAATTTGCAGTCCCTTCTCTGCCCCCTTACTACTCCCAACAGCAGAGTTAAGCAATTAAGCCAACGGCATTTCACAGACAATGTGAACAAAGCACTTGGCAGAATCGCTCCCACTGCTAAGCACAAGAACACCAAGTGAACAGCAGGAAATCTTGCATTTACAGGATCTCCTACTGAGCTTTCACTGGTTCCTGACAGTATGTCAGTCATAGCCAAGGAACAGATACAAGCAAACACCCGTTAACACACATTTTCGTGGGGGATTATGATATTGCTGCTTCTTTTATTCAGTAAAAAAATCAGAGAGAGAGCAAAGCACTGACTGGACTGATGAATCTGGAGGCTGCTGCTGACACTTGATGAATCTTCCTCAGGAAAACAGCAGAGAAGAATTCACACTTCCTCTCCAGAGTCCCTTACCAAATGTCATGTGTTTAAACTGATGTCATTTTATTTAAGAAAAAGCCCAACGTGAAGCAGGGAATATTCTGGTTCCTCCTTTTCCTGCTCTCAGTATATCCACACCCCTGGGGACACTTCCCAAAGCATGGGCAGTCCTGCCAGGGCTCAGTCCTGTGAGCTCAAGAGTGCCTTTCACAGTGCCCAGAAGAACCCACTTCAACCCCAAAAACGTCCCCCAGTTACTCCAAAGGTTCCCATTTCCAGCTGCAGACCAGATGGAAACTACAGGTACACAGTTTCTCTCCCCCTTAAGACTATTGAAATGTCAGACTGAGGGTTGGATACACACCCCTTGTTAAACTGCTCTGGGTATGGGTAAATTCAGCCTTGAAAACACATTGTCCTTCTGGAGGTGGAGGCAGGGAACAACCCTGGACTGAGTAATGAGCTCCAGGAACTCTCCTATTACTCCAAAGACTTTTGCTGAGCCCAATTTCTCTCCCAGTAAAGCAAAGCTGCTCTTTGGCAGGCTAAAGCTCTGCCTGCAGCCCCAGGCTGAGGTCTGGGCTGGCTGTGCCTGGCTCTCCCTGCACTCACCATGGAACTTCTGCAGCAGACACTCCATGAGACAGGTCAGTGGCAGCACCAGCAGTGCCAGAATAAAAGCCACGTTGAAATTCAGAAAGCCATTGATGAAGTAGAAGGACCAGGGTTCTGTACCTAAAGGGTGAGAAAAAGGAAAGAAGAGGTTTGGAATACAAGCCTGGGATGACATCTGGATGGAGCAGCAGCTTTGCCCGACTCCCAGAGTTAGTCAGCAGCAATACAGGGGCACCAGAGCATCTCACAACCACACCTGCCCAAGAAACTTCATTTCCTTCCTCTTCAGAAATTATTTTCCTCCTTATTTTTTCACTGGGTCACAATCAATATCAATGTAACATCAATACTGCTCCTGGGTCACAGCTCAACCCAAGAGCCCAGCAGAGTTCTGACACACGATTCACTCTTGCATTCAGGAAGACCACACGAGCAAGGTGTGGAGGTGGAAACCTGTAAAACCAGGAAACTTGACTCCAAATTCATTCTTCCTAATTGCAGAGAAGTAAGAGGGGAGCAACACAAAACCACACAATGCCATACAATTCTGGAGTGACCACGTACACTCAGTGTTGGCAGAAAATGTTCTCAAAAGGATTAAGAAGAAAGAGTTTGCATTCCCACTTCACCCCAACAAAGACTCAGCCACTGAAGCTCACCCAAATGCTAGTTTTGGTACCAACTTAGAGTCAGAACTATTTAAGATACACTTCAAACAGAAGCAAGGCAGCTCTGCCTCCTACCATGACACACTTGGGGACTGGCTGCGAGCTTCCAAGGATGTAAATTCAAAGACATTCCAATCCAACTGTCATTTATTTGGACGCTTAAAACCCTTAACAATGCGGAATGCCAGTTCCTCTCCACACATTTCCCACTCCCTGGGTGTGATTAGCTCAATCAGTCAGTAAATGACACGCGGGGGCTTTAATCACTGCACTGTTGTGACATGTGTCACACGCCACAGCAATTTCCTGCAATCAGAGCCACTTAAAGAAGGGTCCGCGTTGAAATCAATCAGACAACGGCAGAGCAGGCAGGAAAACCCCAACCCTCTGCAGCTCCACAGCCAAACCTGAACCCTTTGCAGCTCCCACGGCCAAATCCAAACCCTCTGCAGCTCCACAGCCA
>NW_021940545.1:5488942-5494615 GCF_001715985.3 Manacus vitellinus
AACCCTCTGCAGCTCCCACAGCCAAACCTGAACCCTCTGCAGCTCCCACAGCCACATCTGAACCCTCTGCAGCTCCCACAGCCAAATTCGAGCAGAAGCTGCACCAAGAATGCCATAAAACATCCCTGGAGTCACTGAGGCCAAGCCCAAGCAACCTCTATGAGGTTCATATAGGAAACCTTCAGTTATTAGCACTGAAAGCAAACAGCAGTTATAGGTAACCCCCAAATCTTTAAAGGATAGCAGCAGGGACCACGCAGTCACCCTTCTACCTGCCCTGTGGAAAGCAAAGGAAATGGGCTCTTTCTAGTCTTGGCAGCCTGGGGATCAAGAGTGAAGGGCACTTCATGAATAATCCATAATCCAAACACACCCCTGAGGGATGCTGCTAATAAAGAGATCAGCTGGTGGGAAGCACAGCTTTAAGGGAAAAAGGCTACTTTCTCCACATTTTTTTTCTTTGCAGTGTGACTGAATTGTCCTTAAAAACTAAGCACTGGAGCCTTCCCTCCTTCTCCAATGAGGGATTTTCTTCTCTGGAGAGGAGAAAAAAAATAATAAAAAAAGAAAAAGAAAAAGAGAGAGGAGAGCAGTGCACAGCAGGCAAAAAGCAATAGGCTGGGTGGTGGTGACTCACCCATTCAGAGCCATTCAGGCTCGATGCCTCCCAGGGCAAAATGCTTTTATTCCTGTTATCCACACGACTCAAGGTGAACTGAGAGGGAACTGCAGCGTGAAAAAAGAAAAACCCCAGTGCACACGAGGAGTCCTGACCCAGAACAGCATCCTTCAAGCATGGAGGGACACTGAGGAACTCTCCACGCACAGAAGTGATGGGAATGTGCTTCCAGAGCAGGACAGGAGAGGGAAGTTCCTGCAAGTGTCCCCCAGAGCTGTAGGAGAGGGACTGATGAAGGCAGTGGGAAGAACACTGTGGCCCAGCCAGCTCCTGGCACAGTGGCTCCATGGGGATAACCAGCTGGAAGCACTGTCAGGCACTGAGCCAGGCAATGCTTTGTCCTTTGAGACCTGACAGGCTCCAGGAGCAACCCTGGAGATCCAACTCCCACCCAAGGTGATGGAACTGGACAAACCACCTCGACCACAGCAATGGGGAGGGCAGAGCAGTGCAGTTGTAAAATAGGCTTAGGCTCAGCTGCCCCACCCTGTGCTGGGCCCAGCCTGGGTGCAGGCAGGAGCTGCAGCTCAGCTCTTCAGCAGTAACTAAGCTGCAATAATTTGCTCATGAGTCACAGCCCTCATTCTAAGCAAGCCTGATTCAGTGCTAGTATAACAAACACTTTGCTTGCTGCTTTTCATTTATTTTCACTCTGTTGAAGAACCAGGACCCAGCAGAGCAAAGGTGTCACATCAACAGCCCAAGCTGAACAAAGCTCCCCAAAGTGCCATCACACTGCAAGTCACAGCTGAGGCTCCAGGCACAGAAAGTGGGGCAAAACTCTGGTCACAAATTGGGATTTCTTAGAACACATGCAGGCAAAAACCTCACAAAGTCTCAGAATCAGGCTTAGAAACTGCTCTCCCTTGGCTGTAGAAACCTAATTCCCCCAGGGAAATACTAACACAGCCAGTGTTTATGTAGAAGGAGTGTATTGCTAAAGACAAAAGAAAAATAAGAAGTTGAACCTTGTCTCCAAAACACTGAAGATGCTGGGGGCTGGTCACTCTGCTCCCATCATGTGAAAGCTGGGAAATCCCAGCTCCAAAGCCTGGAGGGACTGGCCAGCCCCTCACCTCCCCTGGGGGGGTTATTTCTCCCCAGTGTTTCGAGGCTCTCTAAACACACAGCGTTGTCCTGGCCACTCTGCATTAAAGAGCAATTTCAAGCAGGCTCTTTAACTAGCCTGAGGATGTTATATGAATGTCACCATGAATAAAACACTTCAGAACACATTGGTCCCTGGAGGCTTCTGGAAACAACTCATGCACCAGTGTGGAAAAGGTCAGGCACAGGCCCATGCCAAAACCTATCAGAGAGACAGGGCCTGGAGTTTACTTATAGAAAACTCACAGCAACAGCCTCCAGAGCCCTCCTGCAGAGAGGAGGAACCGTGGCAAAGCAGCTGCTGCCCTGCTGTGCCACAGCACAAGTGACAAATCACCACTCAGCACCATCCAGAACAGCCCTGCCAATGAACCAGCAAATGTGGCTGCAGAGCACTGCCAGAGAGAGCCTGGCTGCTGCTGAGCACTGCTGAACCCCTCCAGGAACAGCTCAGACTGGGCTGGGCTCAGAGGACAGGGATGATGCAGGGACCCTGAACCCTGAGGTCTCCCCCAGCCCCTCTGGAGCCCTGCAAGAAATGGAATATTTTCCTTACTCTTCATGGACAACTGAGCACAGTGGCAGCTCCCAAACAGCACTCCCAGCACTGCCTTGGAGGCTCAGAGCTGGGATTTGGGTCCCACAGTTATCAGGGAACCCCCTGCAGGCAGATATTTGCCTTATGGCACCCTCAGATCCCACTTTCCAGCAAAGCCCAGGCCACACACTGCCAAAGAGCAAAGGGATTCCCAAGGCACAGCATGGGCTTGGGACTGCAGACACACAATGTGAACTGGAAAAAACTACTGATTCTGCACTGCCACCTGCTTTTCCAAGGTTTCTGCACCCTGGCTGTGAGGAGCAACAGCCAGGAACTCCATCAAATCTCACAAACACACACAGGTATCCCTTGTGCCCACTCAGCAGCCACGCACTGCCAGCCCTCTGCTGTGACACTGAGACACCTCACGGTGGTTTGCAGAGCTGGGAAGTGAACAAAAGCAGCACCAGCTCACGTGGAGAAACCCGACAGTGGCCTGTGGATTCCCAGCTCGAGAGAGACATCCCGTGTCCAGAAGCTGGAGCTGCAGCCTTTGGAGCTTGCAGGCAGCTTTTGCTCCAGGGTACATCAGAAAAAGGGTTGGCAATCAAGAGCTGGGGGGGGAGTCACAGTAGCAAGAAAAACTCCCAACTCCCTTCTTGGCTTGTTATCTTAAACTCACCGTAGAGATCAGGCCCGTGAGGGGTGAAGACATTGTATAAAACAATGTTGAGAGGTGCAACCACCAGCTTCCCATAGTAATAGCTGTCCACCACCACCAAGGGCACCTGGAAGAAAGCAGCTGTTAGTTAAAGTGCCAGGAGCTTTTGGCTGGCCTGCACTAAAGCTCCATGTGATTTTCCTGACGGAATTCATCCCTCCTGTCACAAGCCCAATCCATTCCCTCTCTGCATTGCTTCAGGCACTTACCAAAAACAGGATCAGTGACACCACACACCAGTTCAGGAAACTCTTCCACCTCTGCTTCAGTATCAACAAGTCAAAGGCAATAGGAAGCCTGAAAGAGAGACCAGCTGTCAGCTGGAGACCTTGGCTTTCCCCACTGCAGGTTCTCCTGCCCTCCAAAGCAAGCTGAGAGAGAACCATCCCTTCACTGGCCTCTGCTTCTACTCCACATCCAGCCATCCAACTCAGGGTTTACTCTCCCAGTGTATTAATATCAGGAAATCTTCCCAACCCAAGTCCTCCAGAAGTAAAGAACTCGGGCTATGGAAGCCCGTAGCACGGACTAGGTTCAGGCAGGCCCTGAGAGTTTTTTCCTCCAGCTCTCCATCCCTGCATTCTCCCCAAACAGGCAAAAAAAATATCTGACAAAGTGCAAAACTCCCCAGCTTTTCTTACCCCAGAGCTGCGCTGAAGGGCCAGCCCAGGAGGGCTCCAGCAGCCACCCCCAGCACTGCCACAGAGGTCTTGTCCATGTACCAGCCAGTCATGGCAACCACCGTGGTGTACATGCAGAAACTGCTGGGCAGGAAGGCTGCAGCACAAGGGAGGAAAGGGGTCAGCCCAGCTTCCTCACACTCCATACCTACAGCAGGGGTTTTACACAGGCCTCCCAGTGGCTGGGAAAGAGGGGACAGGACACAAAGGCAAGTGGCAGTGCCAAAATAGGAGCCTCCTTCCTTAGGTTAAAATATGTCCAAGGAAGGCAGGCCAAGCCCCTGTTTAAGAGGCACAGCCAGGAGACAGGAGGCAGCAACAGAAACAAGCAGGAAACAAAGAGGAAACTGAAACATGTAAGAGAGCGACACAGAAAACATAATGTGAATCAACACTTATTCTGTCACACCTGCCGTGAGAAACACCTCCAGCAGAACACAACCACAACAAACACAGACTAGAGATCCATAACACAATGTTAGAGACCTGTTACAGCTGAGGCCTCTCTTCTCTCTGGCCCTGCCTCTGGTTTCCAGGGACAAGGTCACTGTCAGAGTCACTGCTACAAGCAAACCTACCTGCAGAAGCACAGAACATCCCCGTGCTGAGCACCAGGAAGGCCAACATCAGCCTGCTCACATGCAGCCCAAACTTCTTGCACACAGCCCTGAGGAAGCAAGAGGGAAACGGACACAGAAAAGATCCTTAAAATCAGATTATTCCCAACAGAAAAAATGCGAGGTAACAGTCTGAAAATCACAAACGAAGAGGCAGAGTCTAACCCAGCTTAGACAAGATAATTGTATGTTAAGGATTTACTGCTTTTAGTGGATGTAAACAGCACTGGCAGATGGATTACACACAGCAACAATTAATGTGTTCCAGTAAAATTCACTATGGTAAGCAAACACAGCACCAGACTCTCCTCCAGCAGAGCTCAGTCTACAACACTCCCACCCTGCTTGCTGCTGTCGGTGAGAAAACGAGTGTAGTCAGCAAAATGCTGGAGTGGAGATGTGGGTGGCAGCTCTGAGAGTACAGTTTTGTCCTAATTGTGGAATTCTCACCAGTATTCCATTAAGTTATCATGAGAACACGTATTTTCAAGGTTCACTTTTAAGCAGCCCAATCCACACAGGAGCTTCAAAGCGTATTTCCCGTGCATGGCACTCAAAACACTCACTGCAGACAGGCTCTAACACTCACTTGTAGAAGTAGAGTTCACAAATGCAGCTCAGGAAGGCCAGGAAGCATCGGAGGAAATAGAAGATAAGGACCTAGGAGACATGGTTGGAGCGTGAGGAAGGCACGGGACACAAACCGGGCTTGTAAAGCATCGGGGGAAACTCACGAACCCTCCGAAACCCTCCCAGGGAGGTCGGTGTTTGTCAACCAGGGAGAGTTTTGTAAACACGAACTCTCCGACAACAAACAAAGCGGTTGTTTTCACGCAGACTAAAGGCACTGTTTATTCCCCACAAAAGCAGGTTCCACGCACGTGATTTACCTTGTTGGTTTGCAGGACTCGAGCATGGAACCAGGCTGGTAAGGCATGGAGCCACAGGTAAGCGTAGGAGCGGATGGCATAGGCTGGGGAGTATTCCCAGGTCTGAAACCCCTTCCCATAAATGAGGTAGTGTGTCTGCAGTGAGGATTAAATCAAGAAATAAATCAACATGCATCAGACAGCTTCCCATCTCCCACCTCCCAATCCCTGAGTACGAAAATTCCTCTCTGAGAGACTGGCACGGGTTTCTAAATAAACCTGCATGTGCACTGGCCAGGTACACGCTGCCAAATCCCAAGGGCACGAAGCCACTCACCGGTTCCCAGTAGTTGAAGGTCTCATCGCAATCAGAGATGTTGCTCAGGAGGGCTGCACAGAACCTGGCCGAGATGAGACACTTGAAAGCTGTTGATCCTTCGGGGGCCCAAACTTGCCCTG
>NW_021940545.1:5497376-5499789 GCF_001715985.3 Manacus vitellinus
GAAGTACTGGATTTTACCAAGCTGAGACTCAAAAGCAGCAAAGTCACTTAGCTCAGTTGTTTCAGAGCTCGTTGCTTCCTGCAGGTTGATATTTGGTTTAGTGCCAGTCTGCTGAAGGGAATGTATGGTGGATGTGATGTTATTCACCAACATCTGGACACAGCTGCTCTCTGTACCCCTGCTCACTGCAAACACAATGAGCACCTCGTGAAAAACAGGCATGGAGTGAGGAGTGACACGACACTTCCTGAAAACTGGCCCAGAAAGAACACGGAGTGTCCCTGGGAAAAAGGCTCCTTCCTGCATTATTGCCTGAGCATGAGGCAGCAGGGACGGTCTGAGATAAAACTGCTCTGGACTGTGACGTCCTTCTGGTACGTTCTTCTCTGTGCCCTGGCAAAAATCAGCACAGGAAAATAGAACAGGTCCATTTGCAGGTCCAGGAGACATTTCCTCAGGGCTTGGAGTCTCCTCTGGGCTCAGAGTGATCCAAAAGATACTGGAGGGACAAACCCCCTCGAGGTGGCCTTGGTGGAGCAGGGGAAGGCAGGAGTCAGTGTCCTGTACTGGAAAGGCTTGGCTGAGCCCTGCAGCAAGCTCCTCCTTCACTGTCCGGACTGGGTGGTTTGAATTCGGTTCTAGGAAACCCCTGGGAAAAATAAAAGTGCAGATTACAGACACCACTAAACAGATTTCCCCGGAATAGCCTTCCTGTGGCCATAATTTGAGTGCAGCAATTCACCCAAAACATTCTTAAGCCAGTTTTTAGTAACTACCTGAACAAGCCAAGCCTCTCACCAAACGTGTTGCATGTTTTCAGGACACTGGTGTTTGTCTCCAGGTTGCAAGCAAGAATTAATTGAATTTGCTAATAAAAAAGGAACGGGGCTTTCCAATCATCATATCCATTTATCTGACACCTGGTCACTCCCACTGAGAGCCAAACAGAAACTAATTATAAAACTCACCTGTTAATTTTATCCACAAGGACCTGTGGCACTTGAAAAGAAACCTTTTGGTTTTCCAGTTGTATCCTGCAGCTCCTGGGTGAGAAACACAGGAGTGGAGTGCTCCGTGTGAAAATGTGGTTCAGGGCACCCTCTACACAGAAGGCTTTATCTTGGCTCCTGACAACACACAAAACCACAGCAAAGCCATCAATAATTTCTGATATTTAATGTGCCACAAGAAAGCCTTGCACCAACACACATCTTAGTGAATCCCAGGCCTCGTTACAACCCTGCTGGGATTGCCTGCTGAGCAGATACACACACCACAGTCCTCCTGACGATTTTGACCTTTAAAATCCTAAGACAGTCTTATTTTTAGAGGGTACTTTGGCAAGAAGCTTGCATTTGAATCTTGGCTATTCTGCTTAGAGGTGAGAAAGAACTGCAGCTATTTTAAGGAAATTTAAAAGGAGTTCCTCTCCAGCAAACAAGATACTAAAAGAACACACCAATGCTGGCCTTTGTAAGAGCACAAATATCAGAATTTCTGTTTTGCCATGTGATAGTTACCTGTAACCTGTACATTTATATCCATGGATTGTCTCTGCATTAAAAGGATGAACATCACTCAAGATAAATCCAGCTCCTGCTGCCACAGCCACTATTTGCCAGCTGTTGTGCCACTCCCTCCTTGGCTGGTCTGCGGGTGTCCCACCCTGGCCATTGCAAAGAGCCACGTGCACCTCTCCCTCCTCTGCCAGCACTTCTGCGGAGCTGGAAGGAAAGGCACCAACGAGAAGAACCCTGTTAGCACACCCACAGATTTCACAGGGCCAGAAAAGCACCCAGAGCACAGCTACAAACGTGTATCACAGCAGGCAACCAGCACAGAACTATTTCTGGGTTACTCACCTACGGAAAAAGTGGGCAAGAAGCTCCCTGTTCTTCACTACCCCAGCCTTCCTCCCACAGTGGGGGAAGTTGAAGTAAATGCAATTGAATTGTCTTTCTTCTGGTGAAA
Source organism: Manacus vitellinus (assembly GCF_001715985.3). NCBI lineage: Eukaryota > Metazoa > Chordata > Aves > Passeriformes > Pipridae > Manacus > Manacus vitellinus. The sequence goes on from NW_021940545.1 coordinate 5,499,348, forward strand.
AGTAGTCCTTCAGCTTGGTGCAGTCCACAGAAAACACAACCTCAGCTCCTGCAACAGCAAAGTCAAAAAAAAACCAAACAAGGGTGTGATGTTTATGACTAGGGAAAATTTCAGAGAAAGGCAGGAATGCAAAACCTCTATTTGGTTTTAAAGTAGGTGAGAGCTGCCAGGCATCTCCCCAGTCGTGCATTAGAAACACCAGGAAGCCTGGGCTCCACTTCACCTCTCGTGGAAACTTCTGAAAATACTTGAAAATAGTGGTTTCAGTGCAATTTCAGCACTATTTAAGCCTGATCAGGTTTTAGGGTGTTTGATTTGGCCAAACGGACCGTTCCAATCCCTCACACGAGACGCCCGGAGTGCCGAGGGGACGCCAAGGGTCTGGAGACAGGGCACGACAGCGCGGTGGCTCTGGATGGAGCCCTGATTAGAGGACGGTGAC
>NW_021940545.1:5500699-5523299 GCF_001715985.3 Manacus vitellinus
CCTGGGGTGGTTTGGGTCGTCTTGTTCCATGGGCAGGGACATTTTCCATGGGAAAGGGACACTTTCCATGGGCAGGGACTCATCTCGTTCCATGGGCAGGGACACTTTCCACTGCCCCCGGATGGCTCCAATCTGTCCTTGGACGCTTCCAGGGCTGGGGCAGCCACAGCTTCTCTGAGCAACTTGTGCCAGGGCCTCACCACCCTCACAGGGAAAAATTTCCCCCCAGTATCCCCCCTAACCCTGCCCTGTGAGTGACAGGATACTGGGGAGGCACTGGGTCCCTGTGGCCTTGGGTAAATCACTTAGTCTCTGTTTCAAAGGATAAGTGACCCAGAGAGATGTTCAGTGCTGAGACATGGAGCATAACACCTCAGAAAAAATAATTACCACACCACCTCCCCCCTCCAGGAAAGGAAAAAACCCCAAACTCATATTTAGCCGTGCTAAATGTGAGTTTTCCTTTCAAAGCATCCTCACTGCTTTGAAGCACTTGCACTCCAGATTACAAGGGAAACATCAGAGAATGAAATGTTGAACCAGCCTGTTGGATGTGTGGTGCAGCTAAAGGGGAGCTCCTGGATGACATCTGTGCTTCGAGGTGACAGAGATGTTTTCTGGCATTTTCTCCCTGCTGAGCTGTGCTGCTGTGCCACCACAGAACAGGTATTTCAGGTCATTCAGGGAGTGGTATCTGCATTTCAAGTATTCTTGTCTAGCTGACCTCATCATCCCCAAAGAGCTTTCACTCAAAATGCCCATTTCTTGCTCCTGCGTTTGGGTCCAACAAAACCCTGGACTATAAAAACCATTTCCTTCAGGGGAAATGCACTTTCTGGATATATTCTTACTATTTCCCACTTACTTCCTCATTTTTTTTTTTTTAATTTTCATTCTCTTAGAATTGGAACAAGAATTTCATTGGTTTCTGGGCCCCTACCCTGAGTTAGAACTTCCTTTGTACAACCCAGCTGCTCAGTCCTGCTTCACTACAGGCCACCACATGGAAGCATTTTTTTTTTTTGCTTGTGTCCAACACTCAGAGAAGGAACAAGAAGGATGCAGGAAAAGACTCAGAAACCAGGAGGCCTGTCTACCCACAGTGCTACAGGGATTTCCTTCGAGCAAAAAGACCCATCACACATGAAAGCCAAATGTAGCATCGTGTGGAAAACATTCTTCCTGCTGTTTAATGGGGATTGTTTGGGACCTAAGTGAGTGCAGAGGTGACTGTGAGTCACCACTCACCCTGTGCCTGGTCAGACAACCCCAATTAACACCTTAACTGGGAGGGCTTTTTGGAACCAGCTGATGGGAAACACCAGACCTTGAAATGAGGGGGGGTTTGAGGTATTTGACAATGACCCCTCATCACTGAGTGCTCATTTTGTTTTTCTCCCCTAAAGACACAGAATGAAGGGTAACCTCTCAGTTCAGCTGAGGTGCAAACAGATCCCTTCTCACAGAACTTCTGCCTTAGCAGGTATAAGGAACATAAAAAATAGGTCAGGTCATGACTGAGTCTGATGCTCTGTGTGACAGATCTGTGGCGTTCTGCCCTTTTTGAAGATGAATTTTAGAATTCAATTCCAGTAATACAGACTTCCCTTTATGCTCATATCCCTTTGAAGAGAGGTGCTAAGCAGATGATGGTGCCTGAGAAGGACTCAGTAGTGGTTTGTATCACTCAGCAATGACTGCACAAATCAGGTTATTGCTGTAGACATCAGATGCTGTTCATTGTTTGAAGGGCTCTAACATCACAGTTTCAAAGGATGTGATTTGCATCATGAGAGCAGGATGTTTTCCTCCTCTTGGGAGATATCTGTGTTTAACTGCAGCTCTGCAGTTTTCATCTGCAACTGCTCTGAACTGGCTGCAGCACTTGGATGCTTCTCCACAACGTGAGTCATTCTAGAGATTTAAGATACAGTTGTCTTCCAGTCAGTTGTTATCGAATACCCACACTCCAGATGGGTTTCAATTGTCATGAAGCTGTTTTACCAGTTTAATCTCCACTGGAGAAACTTTTCTGTGGCTTGTGAAACACTCTGAAATCCTCTGGCAGGGCTGAAGGAAAAGACTCGTGCATTAGATGTTTGCAAAACATTAGAGAACGTAATGTGGAGTGGGATGGGTGCTTCTGGACACCAAGACAAGCTGTCCTGGCCACACTTGCCACCCAAGCTGTAAGGAAGGATGGTACCAGCTACGTTCACCTTACCCAGCTCCCTGGACCCACCACTCCGCTCGTCCTCAGCGCCCCAAAACAAATAAATACAAACTGCTTATTCATGTTTTATTCGTTAGTAAACTTACTCGGCATAAATAATAAGAGCAGCCCCGCAGCACCTGGTGCCAGGTGTCGTGGGCTGGCCCCGGGGGGGCTGTGGGTGGGCACAGCCCTATTTCCTCTGGGCGCCTGCGATGGCCGGTTTCTCCTCGCGGGTGATGGGGATGGAGCGCTCGGGGACGTCGCTCACCTTCCTGGGCGCGCTGACGGTCAGCACCCCGTCCAGGGACAGGGACGAGGTGATGGTCAGAGGGTCCACGTCGTCGGGGATCCTGTATTTCCTGTTGAACTCCCTGGCGATGAAGCCGTGCTCGTCCTTCGGGAGGAGAAGGGACAGGCACAGTGAGGGGCGTTCGCTCGGCGCAGGCAGAGCTGGGATGGGGAGCCCGCGAAGGAAAACCTCCCAGGGACTTAAAAGGGCTTTTAAAATGAGATGCCCCCTCTAAAAAGAGCCAAGTCTGGCCAAAGGGAGGCACTGCCCTGGCTGGGTGCAGGTGCCTGCAGGTGCAAACACTGCAGAGCCCCACTGAGCTGATCTCTGTTAGAGTGCTGGATTGTGTTCTTAGCCAAAAAAAATTGCAGAAACTATACCAGGATTACAGGATTATTATTACTATTATTATTATTATTGTTATTATATTGTTATTGTTATTATATTATTATTTTGATATTATTTCGATTTATTTTTATATATAGATATTTTATTATTATTATTTTGAGTATTATTGTTATTTTTTTTATTATGTTCTTAGCAAAAAAAAGTTGCAGAAGCTCTGTCAGGATTACAATGCCATTATAATTATTATTAAATTATTATTATTTTATTATTTATTATTATTATTATTATTATTATTATTAATTATTATTATTATTATTATTATTATTATATTGATGTGGCAATTGCAGCTACTTTATCGTGAGTGTTCCCTTCCTTCCAGCAAGGAACTGGGGACAGGAGGTAGGAGGGATATGGGGGCTGGAAAATGCTGTTTCATCCACCTTTGAACATGGCTTTGGATTTCTCTCTGCCCAGCTGGCACCCAGGTCTCCAGGGCCAGCAAGAAGTGGGATTATGAGAGCAGAGCACAACCTTTAAGGGTTAGAAACTCATAGGTGGGCCTAGAAAAGGTTACACAACAGGGCAGTGCACTGGTTCCTTTTGTGGTTTGATTATTACAGCTTGTTGTCAGTGTATTGAACACCTCCCTGCATTTCTGGCCTCTGCCCAAAAAGAGGGAGGCCCAAAAATGCCCATTTCAAAGACGATTTTCCAGCTCGGTTCACAGTTCATGTAACATCAGCAATAAATGTTCACCCTCTTGCTGCCCTGTCTGGGATCAGCTGGGGGGGTTTGCACAGAGCATCTTCCACTGGGGTTGGCTGATAAAACAAAAAATGACAAGTATCTGAGGTGAGCACAGAGGAGGGATGTTTTGCAGCCTCCTTGTTTCACCAGAGGTGGGGAAGCTCCCGCTGGGAGTGGCACAGTTAAATCAGAGGTACCTGGCGCTCCTCGTGCTTCCCGTGGATCTCTATCATGTCCCCGAGCACCTTCACTTTGAGCTCCTCGGGGGAGAAGTGCTTCACATCGAGGTTTACATAAAACTTGTCCTTGTCCAGTCGCATCTGCAAAACAAGGAGGTGACTTCAGGAAAGAGCAGGTGAGGGTTTCTGCTTCGAGAGGCTCTCAGAACACGGCAGGTCAGCACTCAGCTGGTGTCCACACACGCACTGACCTTGGTTTTGGGGTTGTGATCTGAGTGGCTTTGTCCCTGGCTGGCCTGGCATTAATGCCCATCCCTGCGGTACCTGAGATTCTCAATTTGTTAAAATCTGCTAAAACTGCCCCTTGAGTTGGTGTAGTGCTGATTATGCTGCTTCAGTGCACAGCCAGACCCAGGTCGCTAAATCAGGGCAAACATTATGCAAAGATTAAAATAATACTTTCCTCTCCCTCCTTCTGCTCAGAATAGCTCTACAAGCTACTTGTAAATAAGAGATTGACTCGTAGAACAGGCAAGTGCCTCTTGGCTCAGCCCCTGAAGCAAGCAGACTCCTGCTCCTTGATCCTTTGGGTCCTGTATCCTGAAAACGCTGCTCTTCTCGGCAGTGATTCTTTAAAATAGGCCCCTTTTTCCTCAGCAGCCTGACATGAGCATCCCACTGCCCCTGCCCCTGTGCTGTTTGCTTCTCAGGTGGGAGTGGGATTGGAAGTTTGGCATAGCAGACTGGGAAATTAGAAAAATCAGGCTTCCTCCTGTCTTCTGTCAGCTCTTAGAGCCACCTCAGTTTCCTCTCTTCCCATCACTATGGCAATACTTGCTCTCAGCCCCAAACGATGGGCAGAGCATGCAGAGCTTCTTGCCTAACGAAGAGCCACAAGCACAGCCCCCTTCTCCCCAGCCTTCTCCTAAATATCCACCTCCAAGCAGCTTCCAAGCTCTCAGCTCTCCTGGGTGTCCAGCTCCAGAGCCAGCGGGATGTGCACACAGCGCTAACAAAGAGCACGAAGAAGCAAAGATTACCTCAGAGAGTCCTGTCTCTAGCCAACTGGGCATCCGAAGGATGGGGGATCTCATCAGGAAGGGGCTGAAGCTGGGGGAAACAGGGAGCAGCTCTGACTCCTGCAGGTGCTCCCCGAAAATCTGGTCAAAGATACGACTCGGTGCCAACCAAGAAAAGAAGGGTCTGCGGATCAGGGGGTTATGAATGGTGATATCCATTGGAGAGCGCTGGAGGAGCCTGGCAAACAACTGTGCTGCAGTGCCGTGCTGGGAGCCTGGGACAGCTTTATACCCGTGCAGCTGGCCTGGCCTTCCACCCCCCCGAGGCCTCTTGAACAGTGGTGTCAGGGATTTTATTGTCCCACTCCTGGGCCGGTCCCCTCGGCGGTGCCCAGTAGCTGTCTGAGGGATTTGAACGCGCTGCCGAGGAGGAGGGGGAAGGGGAGAAGAAGAAAAGGAGCCCAATGGGGCAGCAAGAAGCCAAAGTGCCCGGCCCGCCCCGCTCCCCACGTGCTGTTTATCTGCAGAGTCCCAGGCGGGCTTGGCGGATGTTCCCAGCTGCTTGGGATGCCAACGGGATCAATGCAGCTCCTATCTTTGGCTCCCAGGGAACGCGACAAGGGGCCGTTGTTCCCTCTGCCAGTGCCCGGAGTTCAGCTCCCCACATCACCCACCAGCCCTGGGGAGGGCTCTGCCCCTGCCCACAGCCAAGGCAGTCACAGAGCCGGGGGGCAGGGAAGGTCCCAGCAGGTCTTTGCTGGGATCCCCCTGGCACTGCAGCCCAGGAAAGCCCCACAGCTGCCTTTGTGCCCAGCGGTGTGTGGGAATGGAAGGTGGATTTCTCCACTGTTCAGCCCAACATCTCTGGTCTTCAGCCCATCAGAGAAACCACTGGAGAGCCCAACACTGTGATCTCAGAGCCCCAGAGGGCCAGAGCAGAGAAAACCTGGGCATGCTCACGGTGCCTTCTCAGGATTCAAGCCACCTCTGTCTGCTTGTGCCCCTGCACTAAGCTCATTTTCTATAGTTGTGCTCCTAATACATCTTAACTCACACATTTATTTTAATTCCTGCCTCGCCTGTGAGCCTCAATCACAGGAATGGGTTCAGCCTGGCAACTGTACTTAAAGGGCAAGAACTAGTCTCTGCCTCCGAGAGGTCGTAACTTAAACGCAATTTCTGGCTCAGGGGCACATCATTCTTACTGCCAGCACTGCCAGCCCTTTGCAAAAGGCTCTGAGCCTCTTCCTCTCAGCCTGCCTGCAAGAATAGGGAGCAGAATTTGCTCTGTGCAGCAGCTCGGGCCATAAATACCCTCTCCAGTTCCCCATTACATCAACAGCACTGCACCTGCTCCCTCACACTGCAGGGACATGGGCTCAGGGAAATCTCTGGTTTCAGGGGACGTGGAGCTCAACTGGGCTCTGCTCCCCTCCTGCACCACCAGCAGCCCCCAGCCCTGTCCAACGGGACTGGGTCTGTGCCAGCTTCACCCCTTGGTTAACTCTTGATCCCTGGCACAGGGATTTCTCCGGGTCTCAGTACGCCAAAGCCCTGGCCAAGGGAACAGCCTGGACAGCCAGCTTGGAGCAGACAGTCCAGGGTGGGGAGGTGTCAGTAGTGGGGTCTGGATCCTGTCTAGTCCAGCTTAACTACCTGCAGCACTTCATCACTCAAAGGAGCTCAGCCCCTCCAAAAATCAGGCTCCGTGTGCAGGGCTGGGAGGGGCTGATCTGGGCCATGGGTGTGACAGGGACTTCATTGCACAGCCTGAACATGCACCAGCCAGCATTAGCTACTGCCCTGTCCCCATGGGGGGCTCAGGGCCATCAGTACCATCAGCACCATCCATACCAGTGCCAGGGACCCCCTGGACCTGCTGACTGGCCTTGGAGCACCACCAGCAGCACAGCCTGGGCTCTGTCCTGCTTTTCCCCACTTCAGCCTCCCTCAGCTCATCCTTGTGCCTCCCAGCTGCCCATTCCCCTCCTGCAGCCCCTGCTCCAGAAGGGGCTCTCCGGGGCCGGGAGGACGTGTGGGATGTTCCCAAGGTGTCCGTGACTGCAGGCAGTGCCTGCACTCCCTGCTGGAATGCGGCGAGAAGCTTCTCCCGTCCCCCTGGCGAGGCATCCTGGGCCCTGTGCGCGTGGCTATTTTGGTCCATCTTTTTATCACACACTCCTCCCTTTGGAATTCACCCAATTAAAACCTTGCAATCTGCAGCCTTCACTCTCAGAGGCAGCGAGGGCTCGGCAGGTCCCTGTCCCCAGCCCCGCCATGGCCGCGCGGACCGTCCCCCACGCCCACCCCATGAGCTCCGAGTACGAGTTCGCCAACCCCAGCAAGATCTACGACCAGAACTTTGGAGAAGGTAAGGAAGGAGGTGGGATCCCCCCTGGCACCTCTCTCTGCCCTGCTGCAGGAAGGCTGTGGTGGAGCTCCCCTGGGCAGATTGACCTCCGGAGCAGGCTAAGGGAGCTGGAGCCAAGGAATTCGGAGGGTAAGAACGCAGATCAAACCAGGGGGATAGCCAGGGTCTCTCTCTTCGTGTCCACTTCCTCCGTCCATGCCTACTGCTGTCTGTGCTGTCCCTCCCTCATGCCACCCATGCTCTGGCATTCATGCACATGCTGTGAAAACATGGAGCGAAACGCTCAGGGGAGGGGGGGGAAGTTTTTTCAGCCAGGGGATGTGGAGAAAAGCTGAGCTGGGGTGTTCAGCACAAAGCTGGGCAGTGGCTGGCGGAGGGGAAGGAATGTGGGCAGCAGCAGAACCATTCAGCTCCAGCACAACAGCGTGAAAAGGCAAAAAGCTCCAAGGAAAGCCCCCCGGACAATGGCACACAAAAGGCCTTTAGTTCTTCAGGGCAGTTTCTTCACCATCAGCATTTTCCATGCCCATCCCTGGCTGTGGGCTCTGCACTGCAGAGCACCCACTGCACCTCCCAGTCCCTCCCAGTCCACCCAACAGACATGTGAAGCTGGATGCCAGCCCTGGGCTCGCTGGCAGCCCTGGGCTGTGTGGTGGGAGGCAGTGGCTGGCAGGCTCTGTGTGTGTGTTTTAGAGACACAAAGGTAGGAACTGCAAGAGGCTCCACCCATATTGTGCTGATGTGGTGGCAAACCCAAGGTGTGTGCCAGGTGCCAGCCTCCTCCTGCCACCCTTCCCTGTCTGCTGCCAAGCATCCTCCTCCAGCTCCTCCCTCGGGAACCCCACACTCCTCACCGAGTCTCCTTTCCAGGTGTGTCCCCGTCTGAGATTTTAGCCCCTGCCCTGTACCACGGCTACTACATCAGGCCTCGGATCAACAAGCAGCTGGACCGGGGCACCTCCGAGATCTGCCTGAACGAGCACAAATTCCAGGTGTTCCTGGACGTCTGCCAGTTCCTGCCGGACGAGCTCAGCGTCCGCACCGTGGACAACCTGCTGGAGGTGGTGGGCCAGCACCCCCAGAAGGCTGATCGCCACGGCTTCATCTCCAGGGAGTTCACCAGGACCTACATCCTCCCCCTGGACGTCGACCCCTTGCTGGTGAGGGCCACCCTGTCCCACGATGGCATCCTGAGCATCGTGGCTCCCCGCTCCGGCAAGGAGCTGAAGGCCAAAGTCAACGAGGTGAAGATAACGCAGGAGGAGCAGCCAGGGGGGAAAGAAGAGCAGCCTGAGGAAGGGAAAGAGAAGGAGAAGTCCTAAAGGCCCCAGGTGTGGGCTTGCACTGGGAAGGTGGGGGGGACAGGGATGGGGAATCCACGGTGACAGACTCGTGTTTCTCACCAGCAGTGTTTAGCAGGGCTCTGAGGCAGCCAGACTGCTGCTTCCCCAGGCTGATGGCTGGAAAAAAGGGACTTGCAGCGGAAAACAGGGGGGAACTGAAGTGCTAGTGTGAGGGAGTGAGTGTAATGCGAGTTTTCTCCTAGCTCAAGTGCTCATGGAGCAGCAGGCAGGGTGCACTTCTCTCACCCCAAAAGACCAGGGCCACTCTTACCCCAAACTGTGAGGCTGTGCCACAGTGGACTGTGAAACAGCTGCTGTGCTCTAGCCCAGGAGGGAAGAGGGAAGAGATGATCCCAGTGCCTTGCCTCTGAGCTGGTGGCTGAGCTTTGTGGACACGGGAGGTGCTTGTTGGTCTGTAAAAGTGCCTGCAGTTCTCAGGAGGGAGGAGGAATAAACCTGCCTCTGGTCTTCTCTTGCTTGCCTTGGGTTCCTGTTGCTTCTGGCCTGCAGCAGGAAGGATGGACAGTGCCTCAGCTGTGGAAATGGCATCAGTGGTGACATGGAGGGACTGTGGGGCACCCAGGGGCACCTCTGTGATTCACCTCCTGGCTCAGGGGCAGCTGCAGGGTCTGTTGTAGGGAGCCCTTAGTGGAGCAGCCTCAAGGACAGAAGGTGCAGAGTGATGAGCTCCTGGAGGGTCCCTGTGCATCCCCAGAGCTGCAGGTGGGATTAGCCCAGGTAAACTAATGCCATGGTCTCTGTTTGCCTCAGCCCTCTGCTTTGTGGGGCACCGGGCTCGTTCACACACCCACCTTCTCAGCCCTTGGGAGGGGAGTGAACCCCAAAATGCTGCAGGGAAAGGCTCTGCTCAGATTCCCCCAGAGGGGGTGGCTCTGGCCCCTTTGCAGGCGCTGTGGTGTCACTGACTGGCTGCATGAGAAATGTCCCCGTGGCCTCGTGGTGCTGGGCCAGGATCGGGTGAGCTGCTGTCGGGGCAGCTGCTGCCCCGGGCGGCCCCAAGGGCTCAGCAGGTGCCAGCTGCAGCCCTTGTCTCGTCAGAGCCAAGTAAAGCAGGCAAAATGCTGTGTCAGTGCCTAAATATGGGGGTCCCTGGCGTGCCTCAGGGCAGCTCTCCCTCAGACACCCATGGGGATATAACTTCTCCCTCTCCCTGCTGGGATGTGCCCTGCAGGACTCTGCCCTCTGCCTCCACGGGTACCTGGGGCCAGCAATGCCCTGCTCAGGGTTCTGTCCCAGGCAGCACATCCCCTCTGCTGCTGGAACTACACAGCTATTTTCTGCTCCTCAGGGCCCCTGGCAGCAGGGAGGATCAGAGGCAGATTAAGAGCAGCCCTGTCTGCTGGCTCAGGACCCAGTGGGAGGGTGGCTGAGCCTCCAGCCCTGGTGCAGATCAGGTACCACACTCAGTCTGGATCCCTGGGGGATGCCCTTACTCGGGAATTGGAAGCAGACAAGCTGCTGCCAGTGAGACACTGTCAAAATAGAAATATAACAGGCATTGTCTAAGTCCTTAATAATAACTACAGAGATAATTCTGGGCTGGTGGCTTTCAGTCACCTGAAGCAGCTGCATCCCAGTCACCCAACACCCACCCAAACCCCCAGTCCAAGGAGGGCTGAGTTCCCAAGCCCAAATCCCTGTGGGGAGGGCAGGGACCTGTGTCTGTGTGTGGGCTCAGGCAGGGCCATCATTTCCTTAGTCCCCCCTCATAAAATGTGTTTTCAAACTCAGAGACTCTCCAGGGCAGCAGCTACAAAAGGCTTTTCTTTGCCTCTGACCTGGCATCTCCCGTGCTGGTAAGAAAGGCTGATGGTCCCCTCTCTCACTGCACATTTCCTGTCACTGGGATGAACTTCCTTCCCGGGAGTGGGGAGAGGGAGGATGGCCAACATATGACCCTCAGGTTGGGCAAAGGAGGGCACATCCACACCCAGTGCAGACTTGGCACGTGCCAGAGCATGAGATGCTGCCTGGGCAGCACGAGGGCTGCAGGTTGCTGGAGCACTGGGGGCTGAGAACAGGAGCTGGCCAGGGCTGGGGCTGCACTGGGAGTGCCCTTGGGCACTACTGCCATAGAAATGCCCAGCATGAGCAGTCACCACACAGTTCTGTTCCCCCCTCCAGCTTTTCCTCGCCCTGTCCTTGCTCTGCCATGAGTTCATTCTCCACTGCTGGGCCCCTGCAGGCTCACCCTGTGCCAGTCTGACAGCCTGTCACCCAGACAGCTGCCCTGGGCAGGGCTGCAGAGAGAGGGGCTGGCACTGCCTGGTGTCAGCCAGGGCTGTTCCTCTGCCCCCTGGCAGGCTCTGCTCCACAAGCCTGCTGGCTCTGCCCAGCAGGATTGCTGGAAGCCATGCTTTCTTTCATCCCTGCAGACACAGCCTGAGGAGGGAATGCAGAGTGGCAGCCAAGCACTCCCCGGCCCTGCCAATGTTTTTGATGCCTTTCTGTTTCTCTGGTGGAGCTCAAAGCAGCAGCTCCAGTATTTGTGAAAGAGGCTGATGGGAACAGGCTCCCAGCCCTTTTTTTTTCTTCCTTCCCCACAAAGCAACAAAGCCCAAGTTATCCCAGAAATCAAAACAGCCACTGGTTCACTAAAACAACAGTGTCTGTGGCAAAGCCAGAGACACACAGTCTGCAACTTCCCAGGCAGGGACAGGCTCCTGAGACCACCTGGTCTTTGCAGGACCCTGAGAACACGGTCCTGTTGGCATCAGGACTGAATCCCAGCTGCCTGCACAAGTCCTAACTTCTCCCTGGGGTGCTGTGGTGCAGACTGGGATGTGCCATCTCTCCAGGCACGTGATGAGGAGCAGTGTCAGAGCAAGGCTTGGGCTCTGCAGGTCACAGCACAGCTCATCCAGGACTCAGCCCAGAGAGCAGCTCTGCCCTGTGGCCCTTCCAAAGAATGATCCTTCTCCTCCTGCCACTCCTGGACAGGCACAGGGTTTGCTCTGCACTTGGGCAGGTGATAAATGATGCTGTGAACCTTGCTGAGAGCATGGGCACACCTGGAGGAGGGGACTGGGGCCAGTTCCTGGCACAGCCCACCAGAAGGGTGAATTAAAACTCACCCCCTTGTCAGGACACCCCATGAGGGACTCAGAGCTGCACAGAACTGGGTCTGTGCCAACTCACAGCTGTGGGGCACAGGTTCTGCTCAAGAATGACATTCACATGGTATCTTTTGGAATTGAGCATCACTCCTCCCAGTGCTGCCTGAGACTGGGTACCAGGATTAGCCCAGGAATGACCAGCCAGAGTCTGAAGGGCTCTCAGAGGAGTAGAGGGATAAAATACACGTTCATGTTCCTGTTTGCCATGCTGAGGGTGAGCCTGAGAGCTGTACTGCAGGCCCTTAATGACGTGAGGTGCCTCATGGGATTCTGCCCTGCTCAAAAGCACAACACTGCACACTTTCACCCAGGGAGCTGTAAGAAGAGTGGATTTCCACCAGTGTCCCTGGGGTTGCAGGTCAGGAAATGAGAGCAGACCTGCCAGCCCCCTCTTGCTGGGCCTTCCCAAGCAGATTCCCTCTTTCCCAGGTGATGCCAGCCCGTGCCACGCATTTTTCTGACATCCTGCTGGCATTGCAGGGATGAGCAGCAGGAACGGCACTGAGGGCTCCCACTCTGGGGCTTCTCCTTTTGTTCGGGAACATTTGAAGTCCCTCCTCCGTCCCCTTTTGCATCACTGCTGGCATCAGCGGGATGGCGCCGGGGGCAGAGAGGGACAGCGGCCACTGCGAGAACCAGAAAACAGAGTTTTAGCCCCGGGGGTGAAGCCCTGGGGGCACGCTCGACCTTGCCCCCTCCTCCCCGGGTGAGCAGGGGGCGATCCGGGCCCCGGGGGCCACCCCCGGTCGATGCCACACGGGGCCAGCACAGCCCCGTGCAGCCCATGGAGAGAAACCCGACACTGCCAGACACTCCCTTGGAATAGCCAGGGGCCGAGCAGGAACCAGGAAATACAAGCTCTCCCTGTCCAGAGAACGCTCCAGCTCCATGGGGGAAGGAGCGACATGGGCAACCTGTGCAGCTGCGGGCGCCCGGGGTGAGTGCGGCGCGGGCGGGGGCGCGGAGGGCACGGGAGGCTCCGGCGCTTCGGGAGGATTTTGGGAGCTTTGCGTCCTTGTGCTGCTTTGCCAGGGGCTCCCCCCCTGGCTCCCAGCCCCGCTCCCGGTCGCTCACCCCGGCACCGAGGAGGGAGCGGGGGTCACGGCTGGGGGGGTGTAGAGGGAGGTGCGGGGCAGGAGGGGAGAGGAGACGAGGGGCTTTGCTGTCACGTCTCTCAGCCCCGACGGGCTGTGCCACCTCCCCGCAGTGCCAGCTTGGGCTCCTGCAGCAGCTCTGGGAAGGAGCTGCTTCAAACCTCTGTCCTCGCCCCTCCGGGCAGGGAGACACCCCAAGGTGTCCCTTTGTCGCACTGCTGGGAGGGGTCCTGGGGTTCAGCCACCCCCTATTCCAGCCCCTCTCCGCTATTCCAGCCCCTCTCCCTGCCTGCGGCTGTCCGGGCTTTATTTACGCTCTGGAAACCCTGGCCCCGTTCTGGAGATGCTGTCGCTGTCTCTCCCTGGGAGGGACGGAGGGAGGGTGACACTTTAATCCCTCCTGGGTCGCGCCGTGCCCTGGACCTCCCGCTTGCAGAGAAAGGGCACAGTGGAGCATCACTGGGTGCCAAGTGGAAATATTTTCGGCTCTGAGCGTGGAACAAGGGGAAGAGCCGTGAATGTCAGAGTGAAGCTCCGAGGACGTTCTCTCCAACACCGCGTTTGTTAAAAGTATGAGAAATTCATCGGCGGTTTTTAATAATTCCAAGCGGCACAGCATCACCTAGTGGAGGAAGGTTCAGGACGCCGAGGTCCTGCCAACCTGAGCCCTGAGCTGGAGGGCCGAGGAATTTGGGATTTAGGAAGAGGAGGTGGGGGGTGGAAGGCTGGGTCTTGATGTGTCACCCACCAAAACTCCCATTTTATTTCCTCTACCCTGTGTTGGAGGGTTAATGAGGTACCCAGGGCAATCAGTGAACAAAGGGCCTGACCAGGGGGTGCCTGGGGCACAGTCTGAGGTGTTTAAAGAAAAGCTATTACAGCAAATTTATTCACAGAAGAGAGTTATTGATGAATATGCCCTCGGGCCTGGGTGCCTCTGCAGTCATGACCACGGGCAGGGCAGGCTCCAGGTCGTTCTCACCACTCAGGGCACTAAAGTGTGCACAGACAGGAAAACACCCCCAAATTTAGGATTATGTAGGGCCGAAACCAGGATGGCACTGACATGGGAAAAGGGGAAGAAGCAGTGCAGGAGCAGGGACATGTGTGCTGTCACGGAGAATACAATGTGCTCCTCTCAGCCTGGGAGTTACAACATGTTTGACCCGGTTCTGAGAAGAGGGGAGAGGTTTCCCTGCTCTCGTTTCCCTTGCCACACATGTCCCAATTACTGGGAGATGCCGTCTCCTGCCTGGCTGTGCTTATCCTGCAGACAGCCCAGAATAGCTGCAGCCCACACGCTGCCTGTAATGCTCCCTCCACAAGGGGAGGGAGGCAACCAAACCAGCAGCTGATCCAGCAGCCTCCCTGGCAGCCGAGGGGAGAGGGGACCTGCTGATTCTGCCTCAAATGGGGCTGCTTTGATTGCAACCCACAGCGTGCCTAAGGGAAAGGGCTCTGGCACACAAGCCTTGCCAAGGAGGGCCCTGGAGACCCTGCACACAGTGGAGGAGGAAGGGAGAGCCAAGGGAGAACCACCACCGGACAAATTGAACAGATTGAGTTGGAAGGGAGCCACAAGGACCATCGAGTCCAGCTCTTAAGGGAATGGCCTGTACAGGGGTCAAACCCACAACCTGGGTGTAATTAGCACCGTGCTCCAACCAGCTGAGCTGATCTCAGGGTCAAAGCAGTTCTGCCTTGATGTAGCCCTCCAGACTTTGCCTGTCAGGGGCTGGAGGGCTCTCAGTGCCCCCGTGGGCAGCCCCGAGCAGGGACATGTGGAGCGGCGCCGGATCCCTGTGTGTGGCCACCCTGCCTTCCCCAGGGCTGCCTCTGCCTTCCCCAGCAGGGCTGGTTAATCATTACTGACCATTTTGAATGTCTCCAGGTTCTTTGCCTGCGTTCAGGCTGGGTTTTTGTTTTCCCACTGGAGTGCCAAAGGCATTACTGCACACGGGGGCACAGCTCTGCCTCGGGCACTGCGCTGTGGCACGACCAGCTGGCAAATGCACACAGTGTGGGACGTCTAATAGTCCTTGGAGACCAAATGGTGACCCTGCAGCCCCATCCAGCAGAGGCCTGTGAGCCCCTCAGCTGCACTGTTGGTCCGTGGCCAGCACCACAGGGACGTGTGTGCACAGGAGGAGCCATACAAGGGCTGGCACCTGCTCCCTGACCCCCCCAAACGTCCTGCACTGGTGACATTTCCTTCATGCATCTGTCCCACAATGTGACAGCACTCTCCCCTGCCAGCCCCAGCCTGCAGGAGCTCAGCTCTGGGCTCTGTTGTTACAGCTGGAATGGATTTGGCTCCTGTTCATCCCAGGGCTGGAACATATCTGTGTTTGGCTTGTCTCCTCCTGGTCACACAGGTACAGCTGAGATTAGGGTTTGGCTTGGCTAATAATAAGTGCACAGCTTGTTTGGTTTGGTTGTGCTCTAAGTGGAAAGCTGAGAACAGGAAAAACTGTCTGAACCACTGAATTAGCACAAGCTCTGTGCAGGCTGCTCCTTGGGCAGGGGAGCCAAAGCACAGGGAATGACCCCCCGAGCAGGGTTTGTGCTCTTTGAGATGATGTTCTTCTCTGAGACACTTCTTGGGCCTGTCTCACCCCACAGGTACCCGGGGTTGGGGGGGTTGGGTCTGTGTGTTGGGAGGGCAGGGGCTGGGGATTGTCAGGGCTCACCTGTCTCCCTCTGATTTCAGGAAGTGTCCTTCCCCTTTCAAAAGAAAGAAGGAAAAGCAAGGTAAGAACGGGTGAAAATGCTTTAGAGGTGGGGTGGCTGACCCCCTGCTTGGGTGACATCAGTCAGTGCTGGCTGTGGGGGGACCCCTGAGCTCCCCTCCCACACTTTTTGTGTTTAACCTTCCTCAAGAGGAGCTTGGTAGAAGCAAAAGGCAACATTTCTTTGAATCTTAAAGCAAAGGGTGTGGTGTGCCATGGGGGAGGGAAGGGACTTCAGCAGCATCTTTAGAATATCAAAGTCTCACATCAAAACACAGGCAAGTGCTCTCAGTTGGCAGCATCAGACTCCTGTAAGAGCTGCAAACATCTGCCTGACAACAGTCCCCCAGAATAAAGTGCATTCCTTAAGTAGCTCAGTTGTGTCCTGTGGCCTTTGGGCCATGCTGGGCAAAATATGTTTGTCAGGCAGCAAAGGAAATAACAAAGTTAAAACTGGATCTGACTTCTCCAAGGGCCTGACAAGGAAGCTCTCTGTGCTGTGTCTGTACTCCTGGGTTCTGCCAAGAACACTGTGGTCCACAGCATGTTGTCATCCTGGGAAACCTTATTTTTCCCAAAGAAACAAGGCCAGGCTTTCTTCTCAGGGACAGCATCAGGGCTGAGGGTGGCAGATGAGGAGGAGGTTTGATTTGTGCCCCGTGGGGAGAGCCCTTGGGCCGGGCACTGCATTGCTGCACCCAGAGGTGGGACAACAAACAGCTGTTAACCTGGTTTGCTGGTGTTTCCCTTGCAGGAACTAATGTGAGGCATGAGAGTGGACAGCAGCAGCCTGGCAGGCAGGTAACCAGCTTCCCAGAGCCTCTCCCCTGACTGTGCAGTGAGAAGGCAGAGCTGGCCCCCACCCCCTGGGCTGGATGGGCTGGGAGGACACGGGGCAGCTTGTCCAGAGCCATGAGCCCTCTCACCCTGTGTAGGCATTCCCAGCAGTGGGAACAGTGTGCAGGACACTGTTTTCCCCCCCTGGAGCGCAGTGGAAGCAGCAGGATGAAACCCCTGAGGTGTCAGAGGGCTGGCTGGGGCTGGGGGAGGCAGGGGCAGCAGCAGCCCAGGGGGCTGAGCTTCCAGAGCTTTCCCTCCCCAAAGGTTCCGACGTACGAAGATGTCCCTGATGTCCCCGTCTACGCCACGGTGAGCAAAGGCCAGGGGGTGCAGCAGGATGAGAACATCCACTATGCAGACATCCAGGTGTTCTCCAAGGCCCGGGAGCGCTCGGCGGCCGAGGTGAAGAACCTGCAGCTGCAGAATGCCACGGAATATGCCACCCTCAACTTCCCCAGGGCCAGGCTCAAGTACGACAGCAAGAATGGCACCCTGGTGTGAGAGACTGGGTGGCCTCCTCCTCCTCCTCCTTCAGCAGCAAAAGGAGTTCTCAGACTTAGAGATGCTGCAGATCCAAGGGAGCCTCGTGGACACAGGGAGACTCTGGGGGGAAGGGTCTCCCACCACAGACATTCTCCCAGCATGGGGAGTTCCCCATCTGATTCTGCTGATGAAAAAACCCCTCTTCCCCTTGGAAGGGTTGTCCCTGATGCTGGAAACCCACCTCCTGTCAGCACTGGGAGGTGGCAGAGCTGCCCCTGGGCTGGTGAAGGCTCAGAGCTGCAGGGAGGACGTCCCTGCTGTGGCACAGCTGGATCTGGGAATGTGGCACACAGAACTCAGGGCTGGGACGAGGGAGGTCCCGACACAGGGCTTTGTGTCACTGTTAAGAAAATTCTGAACATGCAGGACTGACACGTGGCTGATGCTGTGAAGAAATGAAACCTTCAGCAGCATCCACTGCAGTGTCTTCTTCCAACACCTGCCACGTGGCTGCAGCCATGCACTGTGGGCAGGCCCTTCTCTCAAAAAGCAGTGTTCTGTGGCCATGCACAGCTCTGGAAAACCGAGCCAGGAATGCAGAATTAAGGAGGGGTACAGGACAAGTCCTTTCACTGGTGGGCTGTGCATCTGTAGCCCTCCATGCACACAAGTGAGAACTGAGCTCCTGGCTCTGACTGGGAGGGAAACAAGGAAAACTGGCAGTTTAGCTGCGAGGCAACCCTGGATTTAGGGCAGTTATCCAGTCCCTAGAGTCCAGCAGCTGTCTGCATGCCTGAGATACTGGGCAACCTTAGAGAGGACTTTGGACTTTGCCTCCATTCTTCCTCATGTTGTACTGTCAACCTTAGTCATAAACCCCAGTAACAGAGAGCACACAGCACAAGGTGTTACCTGCTAACCCTCCCAGACACCCCTCTGTGTCTGTGTAGGGATCTAAAATAGTGTTAATGATGCAGCCCAGCACTGGGTTTGGCAGCACTGGCAGTGGAACAGGGCCCAGGCACTGCCTTCAGGTCCTAAATCAGTGCTTGGCACGTTCTGTTCCTCAGCAATGCTCTGCAGAGCTGGATGCAGGCCGTGGGACAACCTGGTTATTGCCAGTGTTTAAAAGTGGACGCCTTGGTACCTTTTGTATACATACATAATATTGCATATTATAACTCAGCTGAATGTAAAAAGAATGGAGGAGTTCCTGCTTGTTGCAAAAAGTTAAGCTGGTGTGGGCAGTGTTTGCTAAGGTGGAATTGTTTGAGGACCAATCTTGAACTTTTTCTGCCTTTTGGCTGTGCTGTCAGCAGGGCTGTTGTAAGGGCAGAGGAATCTGTGTAGAAGGTCCTTTTTTATAATGGATATGATATATTTTTCTCCCTGAAAAGGGGGGTTTTTTGGCCTATGCTGTGCAGCTGACCTCAGTGGGGCCATTGTAAGGGCTGCCCTTAATTTACAAGGGGTACAGGATGATGTTATTGGAAGGGCTGGCTTTGAGCTCCCTTTCCTGCTCCTCTTTCTGTACTCCACGCCCAGCATGAAACTCTTTGGGCTGAGGATGACTGAGTGGGCCCAGGGTTTACTGACACGAGTTGGAGGGAGCTGTGGGGCACTGGGACACTCAGCTCTGCCAGCCCAGTGTCAGACAGGCTGCCAGACCTGGTCCATGCTGGGCAGCTGGGATGTCCCTCCTTGCACTGACCCCTGGTACAACCAGGAAGGCTCCAGCTCCAGCCAAGCCCTCTGCATCACAGGAACAAACTGGATCTTTTTAGAAACATCATCAAACGTGGACTATAGCTCAGGAGATGGGAGGGTCTCTAGAAGGTGCAAGACTGCAACAAATGATTTTAAAAGCCAATCCAAGTGCAGACAGCCTGTTATTGCAGTGGCATGCACAGAGAATGGCACGGAAGCTTTTCCTCCCCCAGCAGCAGAGCTGGGACTGGGGACATGAAGGGACATTAAGGTCAAGCTGCAGGGACACCAGAGTCAAGGTCCTGGGCCCAAACTGGTGTATATTTGCACATCCATCACGTCAAACCAGTTCTGCCGTGGACATAAACAGGACTGGGCTTGGCTCGGAGATTTAAGTCACATTATTCAGTTCTGTTGGTCTGTGGCTCAGCCCTGCTGTGCTATGAATGGGTGGGAGCTCAGCCGTGTTTCAGTGAGAGCCTGGGCCCTGGAATGGTGGGTTATCTCCCTCTCCCTAAGGAGCTCCAGCTCTGCAGTGCTTGGGGTCGTTTCTGGAAGTGCAGCACATCTCGGAGACAATCCCATGCTCCCACCCAGGAGTGGGGATTTTTGCCTGTTTTCCAGCAGAGAAACGTGAAAGCCGCTTGTTCTGCACGACGGATTTTTTTCCGAAGGACTCGGTTTGGCACTTTTTGAACATTAAAACCCCCCGACATTGCATCTCCTGTGCCTCCCGCGGGCGTCACGCGTGGGCGTTGATGTTGATGTAGCATTAAAGGCGGAATGTTTCGTTTTTAGTGACAAACCCGCGCTCTGGGGGAGGCTCCGGGGGGGCGGTGCTGGGCTTCGGGTCCCCCCCTTACCCCAGTCCCGTTCCCGGCTCCCCGTTCGCGAGTCCCCGTTGCCGGCCCCTGTCCCGGCTGCGGGCGGAGCCAGGGACATCCCGCCCATCCCGCCCCATCGCCCCTGTCCCACGGCAACCGGAGACGCGCGCCCGCGGAGGCAGGTACGGCCGGGAAGAGCGGGTCCGGTACCCGCCGCACCTCAGCTCAGCCCATCCTGCTCATCGCGTCCCACCTCACCCCTTCCCATCCCACCTCATCCCACCCATTTCCCCCTACACCCCGGTTCACCCATCCCGTCCAGTCCACCCATCATCCCATCTCCCCCATCACCCACCCCACCCCCAGGAGTTCTGGCTGTTCCGTGTGCCCCCTCCCTCCCCAGCTGGCTCTCCTGTTCACCCCGTCCCCAGCCCTCAGCCCCCCCTGGCTCCCGGGGCTCTCCCCTTTCCCTGTCATCCCTTCCCCCACCATATCCCGGGCTCCCTCAGCCAGCCCTGCTGCTCCTGGGGCTCTCCACGCTCCAGGCCCCCATCCCACCCCCCTTCCAGGGGCACCTGGGGTCACACACCCCTGGGAGGGCTCTGGGCCTTGTCCCACACCTCGTTCTGCAGAACGAGCCCCAAAACACCTCCAGCCTGAGAGAACCCCCCTCAGCTCCACCTCTGTCCCCTGTCCTGTCCCACCCCTGCCCTTTGGATGGCCCAGGATGGCACAACCCAGTGCCCCCCTGCCCCAGGGTCACACCCCTCCCACCTTTAAAGGATTGTTAAACCCCTAATTCCTGCTGCCATCCAGTCCTTCCCACGGAACCATCCTGCCAGTGCTCCCAAACTCCCCACCTTCCCTTTCCTTTCACCCCACTTCCCTCGGGACTTCTGATGGAAGGCAAAGCATTGCATTTACTAGGAAATAAATTACTAGGAAATAAATTACTAGGAAGTCTCAGTAGGTGGAATTTTTGTCCTAAAACTGTTTATGGCTCTGTGCTGTCTGGGCTAAACGCCCTGAATCAGAGGACACCCTGAATATTTAACGCTGGGGACAGCTCTGACTGGCAGATTTGAGTGCCACTGAATTTGGATTCCCCCTCTGGAGATGGCAAGAGATGATTAAGGCCTGTGTGCAGTGTGAGACAGTGGAATCAGGAATGGGTTTTCCCTGTGTTTTAGAGGAATTCTGTCCACCAGACATACTTTCCACGGCAAAGAAAATGCAAATGTGTGTAAATGGCCCTAAGGCTGGAGCCCTTGGATATATTTTCTGCAGGAAATTAAAAGAATGGGCAATTTTCCCCCTTTGTTTTAATTATATTCAGACTTTTCTTTTTTTTTTTTTTGGTCTGTTCTCCCCGTGAGAAAGTTTTTTGCTTTTTATTTAATAGATTTGCTTTTCCCCTCAGGCTTCAAGGAGTGCTGGTACCTTCCCCTGGGGGCTGAGCTGAGCATGGGAACTGTGATGGACACGGTGCCCTGTCACCCACCTCCTGCACCCTCTGTGAGTCCCCAGGGGCCCTTTTTGTGTGTCACCTCTGGTTTGGGGGCTTGCTGGGGAGTTTGGGAGGGGACACCGGGTGACACAAAGCCATTAAGTTGCACATTTCAGTTATTTGGATGGAATTCCTGACTTGGCCTCACTTTCTTTTCTCTCCCCAACCAACATTTTATCAGCAAGGCCAGGGGTTGGGGACGTGCTGGAAGTGGCCAGGAGATGGCAATGCCACCAACCAAACTGCCACCCCGTGGGCTTGTTCTGAAGGTCACTCACAGCAGGAACACCTCTTGTGAACGTGTCCCTTTGGCATCATTGCCCCCTGCCCTTCATTTTGGAATTCCCCCATTCCCCGGGGGAAACTCGGGGAGGATTGTGGAGCATCATTTCAGTGAGAGGCTGTTCCTTCTTCTTTTTGCAGAGGGAACACTCAAAGGCACTTTATGATGCCATAAAACTGAAAAAAACCCAAACAAACCACGTTTTCTGCTACAAGAAGCTGAAAAATTTCAGAGTGAAACACAAAGGGGGAAATAGCATTTAATTTTCTAGAGTTATTTTCAGCACACACGTGCACCCAAGGTGTTCCCTTAATAATAATAATAATAAACAGGAGAATGGCTCAGCATGGCCTGCCCCTGTGCAGCCATCAGGAACAGCCTGCTTTTATTCCCTCACATTCCCATTGTCAGACCCAGGCAGCTCTTTTCCAAGATAAGAAACCCCACGCAGAAGCAAATCTCTGATGCCAAAACCTCTGTACCCGAGCCTGGCACACAGAAAGAGAACACTTTGCTGTGTTGCACTTTTCTTATGTAGCCCTGAAAAACAGATAATAAAAATACCAAATATACAATTGTAATAAATGTACTGTAAGAATATTATAAATATCAATATATTAATATTATGAACAAATATAATGTAACAAGTAAATATATATATAATAAATTATTAGTCAGCAAGAGCATTATAAACTCCACAGAAAAGGCTCTGTTTGTTTTTGCTTCAAAATTAGGTCACTTTCTGCCTGATGGGGAAACCACTTAGTTTTTCCAAAATATTTTAGTGAAATTACAAAGGCACAGGCTACTCGATTGCATCACAAAGAGATGGGGATAAATATTTATTGCTGCCTATTTAATGGCATTTCGAGGCTCCAGAGTAAACTGGATCAAGGGACCAACCCCCAGCACTTCCAGCTTACGAGGTTTTATGCAAAGCCTCCCAGTAATCTGTTGTTTTGCTTCACAGATGTGGTATTGCAAGCGATGAAAACACAAAAATCTCCATTCCCGGGGAATCAGGAGCGGCGGGGAAAGCAAACATGAATAATTTAAAGCTCGTGTGTCACGGAGGTGTGGGGGGTGACTCCTTTTGGAACGGCCTGGCTTGGTTACAGAGGGGAATTACCTGTTGCTCTCTCCCTGGGTTTCAGCCGCCTCTCCCCGTGTGGAAAATGGTGAAATTACGTTTTTTCCTCGTGATGCTTCAACAGTTAGGCAGAAAAAAACCATGTTTTTAAACGTGTCTCTCGCTTAGAAGTGCTTGGCCGGGTCTTTGGGACCTGGGGCCGCGGGTCAGTCCCCGCAGCGCTCCTGGGCAGGCACAGCCTCTGCCTGGAGCCTCTTCACCCACTCCCACAGGGATGTCTTTCCTTTTTTCCCCTTTTCCCCCGGGCATTTCCTGTAAGGTGATACGAGCCTGGAGAGACATCCGATACTTACTCCCGGTGTGAGCGCACTTATTGATTTAGAACCGTGCCAGGG
>NW_021940545.1:5523773-5552004 GCF_001715985.3 Manacus vitellinus
CTTTGGCTCAACTCTCCCCGAGCCCCGAGCCCCGCACGTATGGGACGATGAGAGCGGTCCCCCATGAGCTCCAGGCCTTTGTCTCTGCGAGGAGAAGGAGGAGGAGGAGGCGCCCGGAGCTGCCCCGCGTCCCCTGAGAGCCTCGCCCGCCCGCGGGCTCCCGGAGGACGATGCTCGCCTGCCTGGCCAGGGGCAATTTGCTGGATATTCTCCAGGAGGGCTTCACGGAGGTAAAAAGGAAAAAATCCGCGTCCCCCAGAGCTCACTTCCCCGCGTGTTTCCCTGCGGGAATTGCTGCGTTCCCTGCGCTCCGAGGGAGCGGGGAAGCAGGAAAAGGAGCGGGATTTGGGGCTGGCTGCTGGCGGAAGGGAGCACAGCCTTCCGTGCCGCACGGCTCTGTTCTGAACTGCAGCCAGGGCAGACTATTCAAATTCAATTCAGCAATAGGGTTTCGTTTGCTTTTCTTTTTCTTTCTCTTTTTTTCTTTTTTTTTCTTTTTTTTTTTTTTTTTTTTTTTTAGCGGTTTGTGGCTGTTTTACAGCCGGTGGTTTTAGCTCGAAGTTTTTATTCCCTCCCCCGGTGCTTTACGGTCGTACCAGTAAATAATACAAACTACTCCGGAGTTGTTTGTTGTGCGGAGCTGACTCCTCTGCCGATGTCTGTGTGTCTGAAGGTTGTAAATCTGCTTTGTGGACTCTCATTTCTTCCGAGAGGCTGACAAAGAGCGAGCTGGCTGGGTGGTTTCCCCCCCTCCCCATCTTTTGCTGTAAGTTGAACCTCTAACGGGACCGAAATTCAGCTTGGTCTGGAAAATGTAATTTTTTTCAAGTGTTCTTTATTTGCTTATTCTGCTGTTAGGAGGCTAATAAATCATAAAATAAGGAGAAGTACCAGTTCCAAGGTGGGAATCCTGTGGCTGTGTGGCGAGTGCAGTGTGATTTCCCTCCTTGGGGTGCACAAAGAATTAGTTCTGTTGGGCTTTTCGTGGACTCAGCACAAAATGCCAGGGCAGGACGTGCTGGAGGATGATTTCTTGTCTGTAAACTGAAAAGGAAGGAAAGTGGGGGCTTTTGCTGGAACCAAAGAGTGGCTTCTGCTTGCTTCCTCACTCGGTATCAGGGACAGTCTCTTGGGGTGGTTTTTCTCTTTCTTAGGGCACAGAGCTGAATTTTGTTTGGCGTTTAGTGATTCCTCATCCCTGCAGAGCTCAGCCCCCGTCATTCACGGAACATGAACATCCCTGCCGGGCTCCACGGCACCCGGTTCATCCCGGGGAAAACAAACTGGGGGTGAAACTTGAGCCTCTCGGCTCCGCCTCGGGTCTCCTTTGATCGCCCGGGGTAGCTGGAAACGCTCCATCCCCTCCTCCACAGAGTATCAGTCTCGTTCTTAGCCAGCAAAGGTCTTGGTTTAGCTCAAGCTCACACTTCCTGTGCTTGAGGGCAGCAGATGCTTCTCAGGCATAAACTAATAGCAGCCCGAATGCTAATAATATAATTGATATAATGTAATTAATAAAGGGAACACAGAACAGTGACGTTCAGGGCTGGCCCCACCCTGACTGTCTGGTTTTACCCAGCTGTGGAAAAAACGCCCCTCTCCCACCATGAAAACAGATTCTCCCCCATGTGTCCCACTCTCTGCCACATCACACACTTCAGCCTCTGACAAAAGTCAAACTAAAATCAATTTTCCAAGTGCAGAGCCTGTGGTGCAGAGAGAGTGACTTGCCAGGGACGTGCACCACATCACAGACAGGGCTGGAGATGAGGAGGAACCCTGTAATTCCATGCCTGTGTGCCCTCCCCTGCCTCTTTGTACCTTTGGTGCTTATTTACAGAAGTTCCTGGATGTGAAGGAGTGTCCCAGGGTGTGTGACCCCAGCACAGCCCCCTGACAGGGGAAGGCAGGTGACTAAACCCCAAAAAATCAGACTCCAGATAAGAAGTCAGAGCTGCTGTGACACAGGGAACTGGGGCATTGCAGGAATTTCCTTGCTGGTCCAGTGGCTGTTCTTTAATGGGGCATCTCTCCTGCCCAGGTGGCTCTTTGGGTGAGCAGGAACCTGGAAACACAGAGGGGGTGCTTCCCAAATCTGTGCATTAACACACACGGATGAGCTGCTTGCAAGCTCCTGGGTGCATGTGCAGGGCTCAGGGGCATCCCCTGGCACCTGGAGGCCAGGCATGGTCCTGATTTCTCCAGGGGTATTGGTTGTTTGTGTCTCTACCTCACAATTTTGGCCAGTAATCCATGCCTGGGAGGTTATCCAGCACAGGCAGGACGCCACAGGCAAGTTTCTTTTGTTCCTTTGCGTTGTTTCCCCTCTCTGCCCACCCTTCTGAGTGAGAGCCACCCCAAACCAGCCCAATTAGCTCATAATTAGTGCTGGGCAATGCACTGTGCTCGTCCCTTCTGCAGCTCAGGAGCTGTTCTGCTCCACGGGTCATGTGGGGCTGATGTTTCCTCCGGGATGAGCAGAGTCACAGCTTGGAAAGGGGGCCCTGGAAGCTGCACCCTGGGTGTGTTCCCCTCCCAGAGCCCCTGGCCAGAACCCCTGGTGTGCCCTGTCACCTGCAGCATCCAACCAGGGGGGTTTGTTTGATGTCTGAAATGAAGCCCCCCCCGGGCATCCCTCCCTGGCTCAGGAATGGGCTGCCCTGCCTCCAAGGGGTTCCCCTGCTGTTCATCAAGCCCTTCCCCTGCTCTGAGGCAGACAGATAACTCAGCCCCACAGCTGGATGGTGCCATGGGGACGTGTGGCTGCTAAAAGCAGGAGTTTATAATGAAAAGGAACCACAGAGAGCAGGGGCTCCCCTGTAGTGACTCTGGCCAGGTGGCCTCAGCCTGTTCTCCCTCTTCAGGGAAATGCTATTTATTTGAGATGTGTGTTGACACTTCTGCCTGTTCTCTGAAACAGATGGGGCACAGAGGACTGTGTCAGAAATGGGCCTGTATTTTAACAATAACAAAGCTTCTCCTTTTCAAGCTGGAGGATGATTTCCTCTGGCAAACTTAATTGTGGAGTTGCTTGTGTGCAGTGAGTAATTTAAAATAGATATTTGCAACATCCCCCACCCCCTCTTGGAGATTACATTGAACAAACAATCCACTCCAGAGAGGATGTGCTGGCAGGGAATTTTTAAGAGCCCAGGCAGAGGTTGTTTCGAAATCAGGGTCTCCAAAGAGCAGCAAAGTGGAATTCAGGGTTACCAGCCAAGGCTCTGCCTGGGAGTGGAAATATCTCCCCATTTCCAGGTGAGAGCTGCTGCTGCCCAGGCTGTGCACACAGGGAGAGCTGCAGGGCAGCCAGGGCTGTGTTCTCTCCCCTGTTCTCACCAGACAGCCCCTCACCAAGTGCTTCATGGACTATTTTCCATCAAATAGTGGGTTCTTCCTCTCTTGAGTGGCATCTGCAGTGGGTAATTCCCGATTTCCCACACATACAGTCTCTCCCCTTCACTCCTCGAGGTTTGCTGTATCCCTTGGGGGACTCAAAGGGATGAGGTGCCATCCTGCCTCCTTGCCCTGGGTTTGATTTTGGTTTGCTTTTCTGGCTGGAGTTGCTTTCTGGCAGTGAGGACTTGCCTGGCCCTGGCAGCCCTTCTGTTCCCCTGGCTGCAGCATCCTGATCTGTGATAAAAAGGGCTCTGCTGCTGTGATCCCAGCACAAGGAACTTGCACTGGCCCTGTCCATGCAGGGAGTGCTAATTCTGGCTAATAGGATTCACCAGGGAGAGCTGTTTTGACTTCTGGCTCCCTCAGCCCGTTCAGCCCATTAGGACCAGCCCATCACTAAATGCTCCCTGTAGGAGTGAATCCCCCAAACACACAAAGCTCTTTAGGGAAGCTGCTGTTTTCCACAGTAGGGCCAGGTCTCATCTCACACCAGCTTGGTTTTGCTGTGACTGGTTAGTATTTCACACCTCAGGATTTCACACCTCAGGATTTTACACTGTTAAAGCCACGGGATGGTCAGGGCACACTTGCTTAAACCTGGATCTGAAGAACCCCCTGAACCTTTGCAGGTTGTCTGTCAGGTCTGCAAGAGACTGGGTTGTAATTCTGCTGAGCCTTGACCCCAGACACCAGAGAGCACAGCTGGGGCTCCCCACTCCTGCATTTACCCCCAGATGTGCTCCAGCAGACAATTTTTGGCTCCAGCAGGAATTCTCAGCAATTTTCCCCCCCCCAACCCTTGTGCCTGGCCAGCAACAGCACTGTTGGCAAGGGAAGGATGTGTTTGCTGCTCTATAGGATTAGGGGTGGAGCAGCTGGGATTCAATCCCTGCCTGAGGTCCCCTGTATGTGCAAGCCAGGCTGTCCCTTGGCTGTCCCTTGGCTGGGTGTATTACAGAGCATTTGCACAGCAACACTCACACATTTCTTGCTATCAAACCACTCAGAAGGAACATAAAAATTACTACAGCTGCTTGATGGACAGAAACTGAGGCTACCACACTAACAGCAAGTCGTTGGCAGAGGGAAGAAAAGAGTCTGTGTCCTAAATGTGCCTTTTAGAGCCCTTCAGGGAGCCCCACGGGGTGTCCCTTCCCCTCTCCTTCAGCTGGAAGGTCCTTGCCTGCAGGAATCCCTGGGCAGTCAGTCCCACCCTGAGCCCAGCTCCTCCCAGAGCTGCCTTCCCTGCCTGCTCAGGGCTGGGGATGCATCCTGCTCAAGAAGGAACAATGCTCCTTTTCTTCCCCAGAGCATCAGGGAATGTCTCAGTGCAGCTTGTTTGGACAGACCTCAGGCTCTTTTTGGGTGAGGTGGAACCATTGGATAATTCAGGGTGAATCATGTGCTCCAAAGTCCTGGCAGTTTATAGTCAAAGCTCCCTCGTGGCTCAGCTTTTTGCCAGTATTTACCTATATTTTTGCCAGTATTTGCCTGTATTTTTGCCAGTATTTGCCTATATTTTTGCCTGTGTGCTGGCACAGAAACATTGTCTGGGTGGGAAAAGGGCCTCAAATACCTCCTGAGCAGAACTCCTTCAGCTGTGAG
Organism: Manacus vitellinus; assembly: GCF_001715985.3. Lineage (NCBI taxonomy): Eukaryota > Metazoa > Chordata > Aves > Passeriformes > Pipridae > Manacus > Manacus vitellinus. The sequence continues at coordinate 5,528,778 of NW_021940545.1, forward strand.
TGGTGCTGCTGGTCCAGGATCTTACATTTGCAGTACTGAGCTCTTTCACAACACAAAATTAATAAAATGCCAGTGTGTTTAGGCCCAGGTAAGAATGACTTCATCCTGTCCTGGAAGCTGGATGCCTCTGGAATGGAGCATGGCTGCTATTGGCTTTACAAGAAGTGAAAATCCAAGTGGCAGAAGTAATTTAGGGAGTTGGAATGGAATTGAGCCTTGCTGTTTAACACGTGAGCTCTTCCTGTTAATGGGTAAAGGACTGGGAAACACCTGGAAAACTTTGCAGTCAAAAATTCCATGTCCTGCTGGAATGAACAACTTCTGCTTTAAAGTAAGAGTTTTATGGAAGAGGAGCCCTGTGGGTGCTGATGGTTGTCCTGGTCATAACTGGGTGGGTTTTACTGCAGGACCATCAGGAGCTGCCTCAGCACATTGAACAGCCTGAATCACATTTAAGTAGCAATTCTGAGGGAAAAAAAAAAAAAGAAACCTTCTGCTGGCTTTGAGAGCGGGGAGAAACGTTCTCTTTGCTCGTGGGTTTTTGTTTTCTGCTTCTACAAAGGCCTTCCCAAACAATTACAAAAATAATCGTCAAACTGGAGGAACTCCGGGTGGAAAATTACAGCTCCCATCTAATTAAGGTGATGCCAGAAAGCCCAGAAATCACACAAGGCCTTGAACACCACATCCTGATGCAATTAGGCTGCTGCAGACACTTGGTTCAGTGCTCTGAGCAGAGAGAACACTGAAAGCCTTTCATCCTGGGACCAGCCCTGTGGCTGTTCTTGCTGACCTTGTGAGACCTGGGGCTGGGGCACTGCCCATGACAGTGAATAAAGGAAAGGCAAAGGGCCTGAAAAACATTGTTCTAGCAGGATTCTTCCCCAAATTCAGTGATAAGGATAGATTCAAATTCATCATGTTAATGCAGAGAAGTATTCTGTGTCTAGAAGCAGAGGCTCTTACAGGGGTCTGCTGTGAGGTCAAGCCATTGGAAGGCTGAAGGGTGATTTTACACATGGACAAAGATTTGCCCAACATCAAAGGGTGCAATACCTTAATCCCAGAGAGGTGAAAATTAACCCTGCCCAGTGTAAGGCAGCACTGATAATAAAGGACAGAGAGCACATCAAGGCACTGGGATCCACCTCTGTTTCCTGGACTCATTGAGGGTTGAGAGGGAGAAACAGGAGCCCTGAGCAGCAGGTGGGGAATGCACAGGTCAAAGAGAGCAGCAGGAACACCCACAATTGGCAGATTTACAGCAGAGCTGCTGCTTTTCTCCCACCTGTGGCGGGTTTCCAGATAATGGCACTTAATTGTGATTATCAGGAAGGGTTCACAGCTGCTGAGGAAAAAAAAAATAAAAGGGCATTTTCCTTCTGCTCTCACTGGCTGTGAGCTGGGAGCACAGAGATGTTTGCTCCTGACCTCCAGAGCTGTGTTCCTGCAGCCAGGAGGGCTGAACCACTTCAGGGTTCAGTGCTGAGCAAAAGAGATCCAAAGTAAAATCCTACTCTGAGATGTCCCTGCTGAAATACTGCCCTGTGATTTGCCACTGGAACTACGCTGGGGAGTTCAGGTAGTCCCTAAAACCTTGCTTTAAAAATCTCCCTCTGCCCTCCAAAGCCTTCCAGGATGACTTGGATAAAACACCCCACGATGACCTGCCTGGGAGCTGCAGGAATGTGGGCTCTGAATTCCTCCAGGTAAGGGAGCTGCTCTTCCCATGGCAAGGTACAGGTAAACGTGGCTTTTTTTGGAGCACAAAGCTCTGTTAATGTAAACAGGATTAAGGTTAACTCCCCCATAATCCTAATAATGTGTGTTCTGTATAGTAAACTTTACACGAGGCTGTTTCTCCTCTGGAAGATTCTGGTTTTGAGGGAAATGCCAGTGAGGAGCAGAGCAGTGTGAGCCCTGGCAAGTGTGGGATCGGACTGAGCAGGAGCTCCCACCAGAGTGCAGGGAGAAGTGGGCACAGCCTTGGCCCAGGAAAGGAGGAACACTTTTGGGGTGTGTTATCCACCTCCTTGTTTGTTCCCAACCTTTTTTTTTTTTTGTCCTCCTTGGAGTCTGGTTGACTGAGAGGAGCTGAGACCTGTGTGAGCCACGTGTTGCACCTGAGCTGCAGCCCCAGCTGGGGATGGAGTGTGTGGGTTTGGGGGGTTTCTGTGGACAAGGGCAGGCTCAGGGGGGTTTTTGTGGGATAGAACAGGCTGTGCAGAGCTGCTGTTCTCATGGCAGGACACATCCTAGAAAAAATCTTGGTTTTCTCTGTGCTGGAAGGGGGTACCTGGAGTGCTTTCCAGCCCAGATGGCAGGGATGATCCATCCCAGCAGCAGAGCACATGGCCCTCGTGGTAGTTCTTGAAACAAATGGAACTCTGAGGGTGTGAAACAAGTCTTTTGCCTTTTTTTTTAGGGCTCTGACTCCTTGAGCTGAACCTGTGGCTGAGGATCAAGGCCTTGTGCTTGTATTAAAGGTCTAGGGCTGAAGGTTTGGCCCATGGAGTCACTCCCCAGCTCATGGGGAACCACAGAGGATGGTGAAGCAAAGCATTTTTGACTCTCCAGCTTGAAAACTGCCACTGGGGTTTCTGCTGAGCAGCTGGGGGGGCTTTGTCTCTCCGTGCATTCAACAGCACTTTGCCATTTTTAGGTCACTAAACTTTTATGTCTCTCATTTTCTGGGGAAGTTCAGTCACGTGCTCCCCTCAGCTGCCAGGAGTGGCAGCTTGCTGCCTGGATTTTTTAGCTCTGCAGCAATCCAAGTCTCTTGCTAAAGTCATCAGAGCTTCTAGGCTTTGGATGCAAAAATTAGGAAATGCTGATCAGTCCAACTGTCTGAACTTCTGCAGGAAAATCTTATGCTTTAGTGGAAAAATCCCAAAACCAACCAACCAAACAACGGAGTCAGACTGTTAATGAAGTGTAAGTCTGCAGAGTTCCAGCAGTCACTGGTATGAAATTACTTTGGGCTGGTGACTTTCGTATTCCATCGCCTCAAAAGCCTCCTTTTAATACTCAGAGTTTAAAATATAAATGCCCTGGGATTTAGGAATGACTTTTTTCTAATAATAACAATGACAACCTCTTCATGCTTTTAAGAGACAGACACTAAAAGCTTGCCAAAAATGCTTCCTTATGAATGCACGAAGAATGCTCTGAGAAAAGGAACAGAAAACAAACTCCCCAGTGAAAGGGTCTTTTTTTTCCTTTAAATGAGGCAGAAGTGTCTGAGCCATGAAGAACCCTGCAAAACCTGCAGGTTTTCTGTAGGCTCTGAGGGGCTGTGTCCTTGTGGAATTAGTACCAGGTTGGAAAATGGTTTGGAAAAGCAGAAAACAAAGACCTCTGGAACTGGGCAGGCAAACCTGCCTGGAATTGTGTCCACTACAACCAGAGCAGAGCCCGTGCCCGTGGCAGGCCAGGTCTGCTCCAGCAAACCTGCACCAGAGCTGCCACCTCTGCTTCCTCCTTCCCCAAAGCCATCAGGCTGCCCCAAAGCCCGTGTCCTCTTCCAGTTCTCCAGCCCTGCTGAGTGAGCAGAAGTGACTGGACACAGGGCCAGGCCCCTTTCTGAGCCAGCAGAGTGAGCCATGTGGGATTAAAGGTGGATTTCCTCTGTCAGGATAATTAAGAGTGATGCCGTGACCAGATTGTGACTCTGATGGGCTGTAAAAGCATAAACTCTGACATTGCTGAGATAACGTGGAATGGGGACTTAAAACCTGCTGCACGGGCACAATAATGGGAAGCTGAGTGAAAAGAGAGGTAATCCCATCAATGGATCAGTTTGTTTACCCTCCGGGTCCCACTCCAGCCCTGCCCAAAGGGATTTGGGTGTCACCAGCAGCCCTGCTCGCCAGGGGAGGGTTACAGAGGGTGGGCTGGAAAGGGAAAGGTCGCTTGAATTTGCTCTTTGCCTCGTGGTCAGTTGTGCCAGATGGGGTTTTGTGCTGACCAGAAACCTGAGTTTGTTTCCCTGGCCTCTCCCTCCTGGCGACACACGGAGCCACGGGAAGGGGCATCCAGGGCAGCCTCCTGGCAGTGCTGTGGAGGGAGGCTGCTGTCCCTTCCAGGAGATCTGTCCTGGTTGTTCTGGCAGAGTTCAGTGGGGAATAACACAGGGTTCCTTGCTTCTGCACTGTGGGTTTTCTGCTTCCCTGGTAAGTGGATGAAAACAGCCTGGATGGGACAGCGAGTGCTGCAAGTGAACGAACCGGGGCACCAGGAAGGAGGGGATGACAGCACTGGTTTGGCAAATCAAATGTAATATAATCAAATGAAATAACAAGCTCTTCTCTCAGCTCAGCAGTCCTCTGCTTGTTCTCCCTGTCCTGGTGTGGGGTGAGCTGCCCCACAGCACGCAGAGGTGTCACTCAGAGCCCAGCAGAGACCTTTGGTGTTTGTCCTCAAGGGCACAGGACTGAGATCCGTGGAGATGAAAGGGAAGACTGAGGGCTGTGTGACTTCCCCTGCAGATGTTTTGTTTCCTATTTTCAGCAACAGCTCCAGGCATACGTGGCCTGGGTGAATTCCCAGCTGAAGAAGAAGCCAACGGTGAAGCCAGTCCAGGACCTGAGACAGGATCTGCGGGATGGAGTCACTCTGGCTCTGCTCATTGAGATTGTAGGTCAGTGATGACATCTGGCACTGTTTTTCCTCCTGCAGTCCTGGCTCTGGCGCGGCAGGGGCTGTCTGGGCTCTGGCAGATGTTACTGATGGGGTCACAGCTTGAGGGGCTGGGGGGAGGGACTGCCAGAGGAAGCAATCATTCAGATCATAAATGCAATCCCATCCGAGTCCTTATGTTTTAGGGGCAGTTACAACAGATGTGCTAAGACCTCTCAGGGGCTATATGGACTCCCACAAGGCTGGCACCTTAAAATAAATCCAGTACAGTCCCCAACCCCATTGTCCCTGGTGCTGGGTACCATGTAAGCAGGACAAGAAGCCACGTGTGCCTCCTGCAGTGCCCAGACAAGAGGTCAGATCAGTCCCTGCACCTCCAGCAGCTCCTTTGATGGTACCAAGTACTTCAGTTCTCCTCTGAAAAAGCTTTTTCCCTCCTGTAGCTGGTGAGAAGCTCAGTGGCATTGAGGCCAACCCCACCAGCCAGCAGAAGATGAGGGAAAATGTGGAGAAAGTCTTACAGTTTGTGGCATCCAAGAAGATCCGCATGCACCAGACATCAGCTAAAGGTACCCGGCCCTGGGGGAGCACAGAGGGGTTTAGCTGCTGAAAGCCTGTTCCTTGTTTCATATCAAACTGATCATGTGTTAGTAGATTAATGTATTAGTTTGTGGGGGAGTTTTGGGGTTTTATCTCCTGTGGTTCAGTAGAGGGTTTGGGTTGAAGGACAGTGGTAGCAGCACAGTGCACTGAAAAAAAAGAAAAAAAAGTGCCTTTTCTCCTGCTACTGAGCACTCAGAAGCTCAAATATTGGTGTAATGGGGAATACAGACCCAGAATCTTTCACTAAAAGGACATATAAACCTGCTACTGTGAAACAAGACATGGGAACATATTTCTGGTTCACTGGCAGCCCAGGGCACTGCTCTGCATGGCCTGTAAATAAGGAGGAGACCCAATGCACAGTCACATGGCTGTGGCACGGTTTAGTCAGGACTTTGTGTGCCTCAGTTGACTGCACTGTTTTGGAAAACCTTAGTCTGAAAGAGTGGCTGAGGTTTGCCATGAGATCAGTGTGTCTGAGCTGGTTTAGGGGCTGGGGGAGTGCCCGGTGTGGTGTTATTAAAGCTGGCTAATTAACATTTGCAAGGTGCTGCCAATGTTTGTGGTACAGGATGCCAGCGCTGAGGAAGCACGTTGCTGTTCTTTGGTCCTGTGTGGTTTAAAGAAAGGAAATTCTGTGTGCTGGGACAGTGGTCAGGCTGCAGTGGGTGCCGTGCTTTCCCAGCGAGCACTCAGTAATTATGTGCTGCATCATTAACTGGGAATGGCCACGCAGGGAGGGCTCAAAGCATCAAACCTGCGGTGGGTGGGTGGCACAGGCAGTCTGCAGGGCTGAGCACAGCCTGGCACAGCCCTGTAGGGTTCAGTGCTCGTTTTGGGGGGCACCTCGTGACCCTCACCTTGGCTTCGCTTGCCTTTTGCAGACATCGTCGACGGGAACTTGAAGTCCACCATGAGGCTGATCCTGGCCCTGGCTGCCCACTTCAAGCCAGGCTCTGGGAGGGCCGTGGGTGCCAGCGGGGCTGGCCCGGTGGGGAAGGGCTGGGCAGTGCCCCCGGGCAGCCACAGGCCCCGCTCTGCCGCTGCCATGGCCCAGGGGGCTGTGGCTGCCCTGGCCGAGGTCCGGCAGGACGTGCTGCACTCCGGCCGGGACGTGTTCCGCCACAGGCACCGGTAAGGGGCTGACAGGCACCGGTAAGGGGCTGACAGGCACCGGTAAGGGGCTGACAGGCACCTGTAAGGGGCTGCTCCTGCTGGGGATGGACACAGGGGACGTGTTCCGCCACAGGCACTGGTAAGGGGCTGCTCCTGCTGGGCATGGACACAGGGGACACGGTTCCCTCTGAAATCAGTGCACCTTCGTCCTGCCAGCCCCTGCTGCAAGGCAGGCACTGCTCCCTCACGTCCTGGCAAAGCACCGACCTGGCCAGGCTGCCTCGGGACACTCGGCAGGAATGCCGGGCTCTTCTCGGGTTTTACAGCAAAACAACAGCTGGAGGGCTTGCTATCTCACCAGAAGAGAACAGCGAGTTATGGCCAAGGCAGAGGGAACTGTGCTGCCTCGTCTTCCTGCTGAGCACAGTGCCCTTGGAGCTGTCTCTTTGGAGATGTTCTCATATTCTCAGGTCTTAGCTCCAGGTACTGCTCAGGGATCTGGGAGCAGCTGCTTCCAAAACTGAGGCACTGAGAACTCTGCACAAGCCCGTCCTGGCTCCTCCACTGCTGTCCATCCCGCTGCTCCAGGTGGACTCAGGGGGTTGTGTGCTCAGCTCTGGTGATGCTGGAGGGAGATGATCCACCTGCACAGGGAATGTGCAGTCCTGAAAAGCACATTTAACACCTGCAAAAGGTGCTGTTGTAGATTATAATAATAATAATAATAGCAGTGACATTTAACTGGAAGCCAGATGGGCTGTTGAGGGTTCAGTTTACTCAGCTGAAGGTCACTTGCCCACATGATACTGGCTCAAGGGAGTACCCATGAAGCAGTTTGGAAGTGAGGTTGAAACGGGATATTTTGCTGAAAAACTAAATGTTAAAGGTTTATCTTGCAAAGGCCTTGGACCAGGAGTTCTTCAGCAAAGCCAGTCCTTGTGCTGTCTGCAAATTGTTCTTCTCCTTGCCTTCCTAGAGGTTGTGTAGTTTTCTAGTCCCAGAATTAGGGGTGAGTTTAAAAGGGCAGTGCTTGTTTGCCTGTGTTTCCCTCACACCAAGAAGATGGGATGGGGATCCCTGACAGGAGAATTGGTGTTTTTTCTGGCTGTCCCCTCCTTCTCACCTTTCATTAGCTTTTCTTGGAGACAGGAAGAATTTCTGCTCCTATTACATGAGGCTTCCCTCACTCTGTGGTTATCTCCAGAAACAGCAGCATGGATGAGGAGATTGAAAATCCCTACTGGAGTGTCCGGGCACTGGTGCAGCAGTATGAGGGGCAGCAGAACGTGCCATTGGAGTCCCACTCCTCCAGGTAAGGGATTTTTTTATTGCCAACATGTGCCCTTTGTGTGACATTCCCGAAAGTGCTGGTTCCTTATCTCCATAATCTGGGTATTTCTGATGGAAAAGGGCATTCCCAGAACATAGTGTCTGCCTAATCTGGAGGATGAAGCCTCAGGAGCCAACCTGAGGCTTCATCCTCATGAAGTGGTTCTGCTGCCACTGTTTTCATGGGGATAGGAGAGAGAGTGGATGTGGGAGAGCTGAAACAGCTTTCGAAGAAAAAACTGCTCCCATGGGGGAGCTGATCTAGCTCCAGAGCCAAGGAGAGCCCTTTTCCCCCAGAGAACAAGAAACTACATTAAGACAAAGAGCTGTGTTACTGAACATGTTGGCTCTCCCTCTGGATATGGTGCTTTGCTCCATTTAATCCCATCTGGAGCAGCTGTGAGGGCAGAGCTGCAGCTCTTTGGTTCTCAGTTTCCTGTCCCCAGTGGAACCCTCAGCTCTGCTTTGCTGTCTCCTTCTCCTGCCTTTTCCCTGGGTGCCTCAACTATCCCCCTCTGATTTGTGTGGGACTGACGGGTTCATTTTCCAAGGACAGACTGCCACAGAGGGTTTCTCAGCAGGCAGGATCTCTCCACAGGGTTTTCCAGGCCCATTTTTATGCTCCACGGTAGAAATAATTCTCTGTGTTATCAGGTCGCTTGGCCCAGGGGAGGAGAAAACGACAAGAGTTTGCGTTTCTCCCCTGAATTTGTTGTGTATCACTGAGGGCATGTTTATAAATAGCCATTTGGAGGAGCGTGAGGCTCCCAGTGAGCCGGTACTGGCCCAGTGCCTCCACATGATGTCAGCAGTGTGCTTTTGAGGCTGTTGTTCCAGGGGAGACGCAAAAGCCCCGCTCTTGGCGAGAGGATTTCATGGCCAATGTCACAGACCTTGGCACTGCCTCTCGACCTGGGATCTCAGTGGGGCAGTGGGTGACTCCTGGTGCTCCCTGAGCATCCTTCAGTGTGAGGGGCTGGAGGATTTTATCTGCTCTTCCACCCCCCAGGCACTGCCAGGCAATGTTGGCTCACGTGGGGTTGGGTTTTGGCGGTGAGCGAGGATTTCTCTGCACATCCTAAATCATGGTGTTTTATTTCCCCCCCATCATGTCATGAATTCTCTGCCCGTAAGGCAGGGGTGATATTACTGCTGATAAGACAGGATACAGTGGGAATCTTTGCAGAAGTGATCGGTGCTTGCCCAAAAGAGGGAGCAGTGTTCCCTCCAGCTCCTGGGGGTGTCTTTGCTGACACCAGTGTCTGCATGATGAAAACAAGATGCTTTCTGTTCCCTTCCAGGGAGAAATGCTCCAGTTTAGTTATGAGAACTGGCTGAGGGAATCAACATGGTTTTTGATTAGTGAGAGATGTGATTATTAAGTGCAGCCACCCCCCCTCCATCTGATCCCAGGGCAGCTTCTTCCTGCATTAACTCCTCACTCCGAGACCTCACAGCCTCAATAACAGAATTCCCAGAGACAAACCCTCCAATAAGCGAAGGCAATCGGAATGATTCATGGAAAATTTGCCAAAATCAGATGATTCCCAGGCTGCCGAGCCCCTCACCCATCCACCTCCCTTTCCCCTCCCCTTCCCACCGGCATTCCCTCCCCCACCCCGAGCCGGGCTCGGAGAAAGGCTGAGCCTCGCACAGCCCGTGTGACAGCGGGAGGGAGAGGAGCTGAGGCGGCGAGGAAGAGGAAGGGCTGGGAAGAGCCGCCCGCCCAGCCCGGGGCCGGGAGCAGCCCGGGGGCAGGAGCCCCTTCCCGCGGCCGGTCCCCGGAGCGCGGGGGATACTCGGGGGATGCTCGGGGGCTGAGCAGGGCGGGATGGGCTGAGGAGCACCCGCGGCAGCCCCCGGGGCTGAGAACAGCCGGGTGTGTGCGCGGCCGCCCAAAATGCAGCAGCGAGGGAGAATAACAACCCGGCAGGAGGAGCAGCAGGAGCGAAACCCGGGCTGCAGAATCCCCTGACTCCGGAATCGCACCCGCTTGTGGGGGCTGTGGATCTGCCGTTCCTGCGGAGACCCTGAGGGGCGGTTTTTATTTTTCTTTTTTTTTTTCTTTTTTTTTTTTTTTTTTTTTTTTTTTTTTTTTTGTTTCTACTGCGAAATTTTCCAGCAATCTGGCTTGCAAATCTTCCTCCAGTAGTTTTGACAGGAGCCGGCGTCCTCCCTCCCCACGCCGGATCCCTGAGCATGCGAAGGGACAAGGCATTGCCCGCATCCAGAATCCCGAGGCTCCCAGGGAAACGGATTCTGTGAGGCGAGAGGTTAAAGTGGGATCATGGGAGGGAAGCAGGTCAAATGGTGAGCGATTGTTGCCATTGTCGTTTCGAACAGCAGGGATGGGGTGTTTATTAAAACGTGAGAACTCAGGGCTGGTGCCCCCGAGCCTCGACTGTGCAGGCACTGGCAACTCTGGGGCTCGGGGGAGAAGGGATGTGGGTTAAGGAGCCAAGTGGTGAAAGGAATAAAGTGGAACAGCTTGCATCGTGAATGTGTCTTGAACAGCTTTAATTTCCCAGCACTTATTTCTGCTTGCTCTGGCGTGAATTGTTGTGTGCTTTAAAGAACAAATCACAGCTGTGGGTGTTTTGTACTTTGCTGGGTTTGACTGACACAAAACCTGTGTGTTTCCAGAATTAACTCGATAAGGTATGAGGCAGCCTGACCAGTGCTGCTGCTTCGTCTGCTGCTGGTTCTGTCACTGCTTGGCATGTTTGGGGGGTTATTGATGCCCCGTGAGCCCACTGGCCCTTTAAAACAGGAAAACTGCCTGGAAAGGGTCTGTGGACGTGGGAATGTAGAACTGCCTATGATGTGCAGACCTGTAGGGGCTGCTTAACCCACCTTGGATCCCTTATATTGGCTTTGGAATGTGGATCCACTGCCAAGAGAGGCAGATTTGGAAGAGGAGAATGTTATTTCCAGGCTCACATCCCCTCGGTTTTCATCCTCTGGTCCCTGCCCTCTCCCACCCATTTCACCACCTTCTCCCCCAACAGTTGCTGGGGGTGTTTTTCTGGGGCAGCTCATCCTTTCATCTTTTGCATGGCTGAGAACCAGCAGAGCCTTATCAGGCTGAGGGCATGGAGCACCAGCTGGGAATACTGCAGGGGGAATATTGAGATCTGTTCCTAGAAGGAGGTAAAAATCCCGCCTGGAGTTCCTGGCCCTGTTGGATCAGCTGGGCTTCCTGCCTGCACCTGTGCTCTGGGAATGTTCCATCCTTTCCTCTCAGCCTCGTTATTACATAATGCAAACCCCCCAGAACTGCCTGGGCTTCTAAACAAGATAAAAACCACAATTTAAACCCCATAATTTTACACTGTGCCCCTGTTCAGTAAGGAGCAGGGAGCTGGGTATAGATGTTGTATAAGAAAATATGCCTGATGAGGGACTGCTGGGATGGAGTTTAAATTCCTGGAGGTAAATCCCTGAGCAAAGCCAGGTGCCCTGGACCCCTTTAACAGTCCTGCACACACCTGAAAAGACAGGCAGTGCAGCCCTTAGAGATTTCTGGGAAAAGAGAGTTATTCTTTTGCTTGCATTTCTCTTCCCTTTAACGTGGGGCGAGTCTGGCCCCTGAAAACCAGGCTGCAGGTCTGTCATATAAATGAGGAGGAGGCTCCCCTGGCCGTGGGAGTGGGGCAGGCAGGAGCAGCAAGTCATTTCCATCTCTATTGCAGGGCTTTTCCCCTCCCGTGGGAGCTGGGGGGACACGCAGCAGCAGTGCTGGGAAGCTGCAGACAGCGAGCTGCTGAAGCCTCTTATTTTTCTAAAACCTATTATATCATTTCCACAGTGTTTTCTTTTTTTTTTGTTCTCTGCCCTTTTGTTTCTGTGTTGGGGAGAATGAAAAATTAACTCCTGCTCACGCTCGCAAGGATTAATTCCCGCGACTTTCGAGGTACATTGAAAGGGTCACTGAGCTTCAGCCACCTTTTGGTGTTGTCTGGGTGATGCATTTGGGAAGAATTTCTGGAAAAAAAACCCCAACAAACCAGATTGCTTGACCCTCCCAGTCAGCTGAGATGGCTCCAGTGAAAATATGTGGGTACTTTCAAGCAGTTTTAATCTAAGAACACGAGCGAGTGGGCTCTGACTCTGAAAAATATTTTGCCCTTGGGATTTCAAGTTGAAGTGATGCTTCTGGAACCTGGAGCTACAGATGAAGCCAACCAGGGTGGCTTTTTGTTCAGCCTGTGGTGTGAGCATAAGGCTGGCAGTAAATTTGTTTCTGAGTGAGTGTCTGAATTCTGTGGTGTCAGCCTCGACCTCACATTCTGTTAAGGAAAACGAGGTTTGTGGTTGTCAGTTTGACTTGTTGTGGCACTGGCAGGAAAAAAAATAGTTACATGCCCAGTTTGGTTTGTGAAAGGCCTCTCCAGGATGCAGGTAATGGTGTTAGATGAGGGTGATGCTGATCAGCACCAAAGCAGCTGTTCCTTCTTTCCCCTGCAGTCTCACATCACCCAGCCCTGTCCACAGTGCAAAGAGTGAATCCACTGTGGCCCCATCGGAGGAGAAGGAAAGGCTTGTGATCCTCCAGACTGAAGAAACAGAAACTAAAACAGGTACCTCGCAGATAAAGCTTTACTGGGGCTTGTTTGTGTGATATAAACTTGCTGGAAAGTTCCCCAGGGACTGAAATGGTTTGGGGTTGCCTTCAGTGGGTTGGTGCACCCACTGACACCGGGGTGTTCTGCAAACCCCACAGGTGCTTTTCTGTCACACGTTGTTCCCCTGTCCTGTGCTTGGAAATCTCCGGGGTCAGATGCAGACTCACCTGGGATATGTGTGTGTGCAGCAAAGTTTACTTTGCAGTGAGAATGAGGCATAAATCCTGGAGATCAGACACCTGTAGCAACTCCCTTTGGTGTCGGTGTGGGGTGCAGGTCTCTCCTGGGCTCCCCTGTCTGCTGTGACCACATCCAGCTGCTCTCTCTTCCAGAGGAGACTGATTCCCATTTCCAGCCTGAGTGGCAAGCAGGGAACTCTGGGTCATACTTGGAGAACTCATGGGAGGAGCAGCTTTTGGAGCAACAGGACCACTTGGAAAAGGAGATGGAGGAAGCAAAAAAGATGATTTCAGGCTTGCAGGTAACAGATTTTCTTCCCAGCCAGTGTTCCCTGCCAGGGAGGGAGAGGGAAGGGTGTGCAGAGGGGAAGGTTATATTGCTGTGAAGACTGAAAATTGGTGATCTTAATTAATAGTAATTGAGGTGGACTGGGGGAGGGCAGAGGGCACTGAGTGCAGGTTAGAGTGGAAGCAGAGCCTGTGTTTGGCTGTGCCTGGCTCTTGGTTGGTTCCCTGCCTTGCCCCCTGTCCCGTGGGGCTGTGCTGGCCCTGGGTGTGCTGTCACTGCTCCTGTTGCTGGGCAGGGGGGTGAGGATGCCCCAGTGTTTTCCCACGTGCTGGGGGCTTTGTTAGAGCCCGAGAGAGAGGGGCTGTGCCCTGTGATTTGTGATCAGAAGTAATGCAGGGAGACAAGGGATGGCAGGAGATCAATCAAGAGTCCCAGGGCTGATCAGGGGTCACAGTCTCGCATCAGTCTCCCCATGAACGAGGCTGCACTATCATATTTGGCACATTCTCCCCACAACTATTTGTCTGTGGGACCTTTTGCAGTCCCTCCCTGACCCTCAGCCCAGTGTGTTTGACTCTGAGCCCCTGATCCATATGGTAAAGACACTGAACTCTCCCAGGAATATCCCTTTCTGTTTGTGCTGGGAACCACAGTGGCTCTGGATTGTAAATATTTATGTGCCAGTAAACAAAGCAGAGCCTGTGTGAGAAGCACAGGCAGCTGGGCGGGCACTTTCCTTGGGGACAATGGGCAGGACACAAAAGAGCTCCCCAAAAAAAAAAGAAAATAAAAAAAAAAAATCCCTGGTTCCCTGGTAAAATCTGGTTGCATTCTGTGCCCACTGGGAGCAGGGAGAGGAGGCACTGGGGGGACTGGCATGCCCTGGGTGTTCCAGCAGGGAGGGTGAGCAGCTGGCACTGCTGCCCCTTCACCCCCCGGGAGCAGGGAGAGGCAGCTGATGTTGCCAGCCAAGAAATTGGGTTTGATTAATCGATTCTCCTCCTCTTACTCACCACTTAAGAGCCTCCAGTTTGAGGGAGTTTGACTGAAGTGTTGGGGATCTGATGTGTGGATGCCCTATAAGGTGCTGAAACTGAGACAGGCCCCCGAAAATCTGAGTTGTCCTTGTTTGGTGTCTTTCTGTGGGGAAGAGAATTGGCTGACAGACCTCTGGGAGAGCTTTTTCAGGGGGTAAATCTTCTTATTCATTCCTGAAAAAAATGTACTCGTTTCTGAGAGGAACAAGTCAGCAGAAGTGGAAAATGAAGCTGTTTAGAGGCTGATAGCAATGACTGTTGACCAGAGCTGCAGCTCAATCACTTTTTCCTTTGAAACCTCTGAAGAGGAGATATTTTTTCCCCCTTTATTTTCCCAGGCTTTGTTGCTCAACGGGTCTTTACCTGAGGACGAGCAGGAAGGGTCCTTTGAGCTCTGTGAACGTGGAGCCTGCCCTGAAGAGCAGCTGGTGAGCACATTTCTGCACCCAAACCTCCCTGCCTGCTGCTCTGTCCTGCCCCAGGCAGGGGTTGCACAACAATAATGGTGATATTTTGCATCCAGATCATAATCCGAAGTCGCCTGGACCAGAGTGTGGAAGAAAATCAAGACCTAAAGGTTAGAGGGACAGCAGGTGGAGGGGCAGAGAGGTTTTGGGCCAAGAGATCTTTGCTGTTTGATTTTTATTTAATTTTTTTTTTTTTGGGGGGGGACAACCTGATGGGTGATATGGGGGATATATTATGTTAGAGCTCTGGGACCCTGTCTGATGCTGGGAGAAGGATCTGATGTGGCCCTGAAGGACAGGTTTGGGGGACTAGGCAATTGGGTTTTTTTTCTCAGAACTTTAATAGCAGGGGTTAAGGGAGCTGCTCAGCTATTTGCCATGTTTGTAACTCACTGAAACTGCTCTTGGATCTTTGGGAAAAGGTGGGATGTGCTTTATTTTTTTTCCTGCACCATGTGTCTGGAGACAGGGAACACTGGCTTTGGTTGGCTCTTGAGGGGGTGACAAGATGCCCTTTAATCAAATTGTGTTGCATTTTGCAGAAGGAGCTGCTGAAATACAAACAAGAAGCTCGAAACCTCCAGGGGATAAAGGTGAGGAAAGGGACACTTTAAATATAAACAGCAGAGCTTTAGAGTCTGCTGCAGCCCATGAGTGGGGCCAGAGGAACCATCCACTTCTGAGGAGCCTCAGTGTGGAAGGAGGTGTGTTGGGGGGGCTTAGAAATGGGGGATCCTGTGGTTTGTTTCTGGCCCAAGGCAGGTACAAGGAGTTGGGTTTCCTGGTTTCTATTCTGTCTGTAGACTGTGGTCAAATTTCCATCCTTTTTTTTTCTATTTCTCCTAAACAAAATATGAGTCCTGCTTGCTTTTCTTGCCTCTCTTTTTCCCCTGCTGTCTTGGGGTGCCCACAGCAGCACTGCCCCAGTGAACTCATTCTTGACAGCAGAGGAAAAAGAGCCTGGGGAAATCCTTGCCCTCCTCAGAAACTGTGCAGTTCCTCCCTCTGGAGTTGTGAACACTGATAATCTACTCCTGAGCCAGAGGTATTTTTAGAGCTGCCTGTCAGGCTCCCTGAGAGGGAGCAAACAGCAGTAGCTGTCCAAGGTGGAGCTCCCAGGCCCTGAGTGAAAGGTGCAGAATTAGTCCTGACTTTGGCCTCTCCAGAGAGGATTTCACTGCACAACTGGGTCACACTGAGAGCTTAAGTGTCCTTGTGTCCTGGGCTGACATTGGCCTCTCTGTGCCCTCTGGATGCTGCAGATGTGTGGCTGGATCAGGAGCTGAGGGCACTGAGCACCCTCCAAAGGCACAACTGCTTCCTTCCATGGGAGCCAAGCTCAGGCCACTGCTGGAGTGGGAAGTTTAGGCTGAAGGACAGAAATCCCTCTGTCCCAATAGCCAGGATGTTGGTAGGGAAATCACTTTGGGGTAAGAGGGCTGAGGGTGGTGTCTGTACACCTCCTGCTCTCCTTCAGCCCCAAGTGGCCACTGTCCTGGGTCACTCACTCCTCAGGGGAGGGTCTCTGCCCTCCTTGCACCTTCCCACAGAGGACATCTCTCCCCAGGATGCCCTCCAGCAGAGGCTGATCCAGCAGGATGCTTCAGTCCTGCAGCTAAAGCAGGAGCTGCTGAGAGCAAACATGGACAAGGAGGAGCTGCACAACCAGAACGTGAGTCACTGCTGGGGTTATTTTAGGAGGAGGTTGGTGGCCCTGAGGCTCCAGCAGCCACAGGGCTGAGCTGGTGGCTGCAGCAGAGCTGCTGGGGTCGTGGGACAGTGAAGGAGCAGTCACAGGGCTGTGCAGAGCACACACTGCACACAGTGCTCTGGCCAGCTGGGAGCCTGGACATTCCTGACCTTCACTCCCACTTCCTGTCCTCCAAGACCTTCAGCTGAAACAGGGAGGGCCTTTCCCCGATGTTTTCAGTGCAGTTGCATTCCTCCTTTATTCCTTGTCCTCCCTGGGTGAGCAGGTGGCATTTTGGCAGCCCATGGGCAGTGTCTGGAGAGAGAAGGACGCGGGAGCGACTGTCCTGCCCAAATGTTGCCATCCCTGGACACCAGCTCCCTTGAGCTCTGCAGATATTTGGTCACCCTTTAGCACAGGGGGCAGGGATTACTACTCTGGGGATACCTGTCTCACACCTGTGTGTCACTTCTGCAGGTTGATCTTCAGAGGAAGCTCGAGGAGAGAAACCGGCTGCTGGCAGAGTACAAAGTAATGGAACCTCTTCCCTGGAGGCTTTGGGGGCAGCATTGGTGGCTCTTCAGTTTTGGGACTTTGTTTTGTGTCACCTCTGGGAGTGGCACTGCAGCTTATTCATTATCCCCAGGAGTGGTGGCTGAGTGTTTGTGATGAGGTGGAGGGATCAGATGTTCTGTGTTCTGCCCACAGGTTTTTATAGCACAGCTTTTATTGTCATATTTATTTTTTTTCTGTGATGGCTGGATAAGTGTCTACCACTTGTGCAGAAGCCTGTCAGGTTAGGCTGAGCCACCTGGTTGTCCACTGGTCCCTCAGGAACCTGTTTTCTCTGGTCTTGGCAGTTGGTCTTTGGGCAATAACAACCTGACCTACATTTAAAAAAGCCCCCCAAACTCTGGCACTGAGCTCTAACCTGTGACTAGAAGGACACACACTGCGAGTCCCCATGCAGATGCCACGATTCCCTGCCCTGGGGAGATGACTGTGAGCTTTGCTCATGTCCATTCCCTCGATTCCTGTGTTGCAGAAGGAGCTGTGCCAGAAGGACCGGCACCTGCAGCAGCACCAGACCAAACTGGATGAGATGCTCAGGCAGCTCTCCGAGGCCAGCTACCAACAGGTACTGATTGCCCTGGCACTGATGCCCTGGCACTCTCCTGGGTGGCTCAGTGTGTGTGTTGACTCCTCTCCTCTCCTCCCAGGTGGATTTGGAGCGGGAGCTGGAGCACAAGGAGGCCCTGCTGGCTCACTGCATGAAGAGGGAGGCTGAGGAGGTAAGGGGAGCCTTGGTGCTGTTTGTCCAGCACCCTGTAGGTACCTACAGAAATCCTGCCCTTCATCCCAGAGTGGCCTGGCTCTGCAGTCCCACTGTCAGTGCCTGAGCAAGGCAGTCAGACCCCACAGAACACCCAGAGTCCCAAAGCTCCCAGCACTGAGCACTCTGGCTCAGCTTCTTGTGTCAAAATCCCAAGGGATGAAACAGTGAGGGGAGCACAGGGGTGAGTGGGAACTGGAGACTCTTGGCTTCCATCTTCATCTCTGACACTGGCAAGTGGTCAGACCAGGGTTTAGCTGATCTCCTCCTTTTCCTGCTGAACCTGGTATTGAGCACCTGGAAGTGTCTTGGTGGACAGGCCAGCCCTGGTACCTGTCCCTGCCACCTGAACACTGACTATTCACTAGAGCTTGCAGAGCCCTGGGATGCAGCAGCAAGCCCCTTCCAGGCTCTGCCTCCTTTTTTCCACCTCTGTGTGAGGAACCAGGTTTGGGTTCTGACCTGTGGGACTGCCTGCACATTCCTTAGGGAGTGTGTTTACCTGGGAGAAGGTGGGAGTTTTGTCACTGATGTGGAAAGCTTTCATGCCCTCTCATTTTTGGCATTTTTTGGAGCGGGTCCTAACACTCACATTCTTTGTGGCACCTGCTTTTCCCCCTGCCCCAGGTGATGGCTTACAGCAGTCACAGTGCTCAGAGCAATGGCTTTCTCCAGACAGCAGGAAAAGGAGCTGCTCCCACGGCCCACCGAGGGGTGAGTGCACCTCAGGGATACATCCCTGATATCCTGGAAGCCTCTATCTTAGTAAGGGAGATTTCCCCTGGCTAAGCCCCGTGGTTTAGAGGGGAAGGAGGCAGCCCAGAGCCAGCCTGACCCCTGGTCTCTTGGGCAGACCAACGACCTGCAGCTGGTCCGGGATGCCCTTCGCAGCCTCAGGAACAGCTTCAGTGGGCACGACCCCCAGCACCACACCATCGACAGCCTGGAGCAGGGAATCTCCAGCCTCATGGAGCGCCTGCACCGCATGGAGACCCAGAAGAGGCAAGAGAGAAGGGTAAAGGCTCCCCAGGGCACCCAGCCCGTGCCCCTCACACGCAGCACTGAGGGCTCCAGCCGGAGGTGCCACTTTGTCCTGGTTCTCACCCTGCAGGTGCGGGGGAAATCACCAGCCAGCAGGGCAACCAACGAGTGCAGAGACTCCTGGCCTCCCAAATCCAGTAAGTGCCTCGCAGCTCCTGCCCCTTCCCCTGCCTAATTCCTTGTTTCCTGGCCAGAGCCCAGGGCATGGCATCCCCGTGGGAATGTGCCCCCTCCAGCTGTAGCTGCCCTGCAGAGGGAAGGGCACACAGGTACAGCTCCTTGCTCACAGAGCTCCATCACAGTGGGAGTCTGGGCCACTCCAGCAGCACTGCAGCACAAATAACCATAGCAATGGCTGGGATGGGTGGGAACAGGGATGTTATTCCGGCTTTCCTGCTGCTTTGCACCACCTGGTGGGCACAGAGAACTGTACAGTTCCCTCTTTCCCTGTTCCCCTCCAGTGTTTACATGTGTGCCTGACAACACAGTCCTCTCTGACACCACAGGTGTCCACAGTGTGTTCTGCATTCAGGGAGCCTTAAAACCGTAGTCACTAAGTGTGACCCTTCCACTGCTTCAGCTCTCGGGCAATTAAGAAACAACTTCTGAATTTGCTGTATGTCACACTCATTAGGATATTCAGATAAGCCCAGGAGATTCTGCTCTGTCTCGTGGAAGCTGTTGGATCAAGTGTTTTTCCTTCCTCAGATTCATTTCAGTAAAACAATGCCCAGACCATTGCCATCTGTGTTCTTTCCACAGTTCCCTTGGTTTATTTTTGGGACTCCCAATTTTTGGTCTAAGTCACTTTAAGAACAATGGAGTTGGGTTGAGTACTTGAGCTGCTTGACTTCATTTGCACACCTCTAGCTGATTTTGTATCTCCCAGAGTTTTTTTTTCCTGTATTTTTTTTTCTTCAGTAGTTTCTCAAACATTTGAGTCTGTAAGGGTATGCTTTCCAAGCTATTTTAGTTATACTTTTATTCCTGGTTTTTCATGTTATGTCAGTGTGTTCTATGCCCTGACCTATACACCTGTTTCTGTTCCTACAGCAGCTCTGTTTTCTTCTGGTTTCATGTGCTGTTTCAGTCTCACTGTGCTGTTTCTCCTTATTCTTTGTCATTTTGCTGAACAGAACTTGTAATGAAATAATTAGAAGTGCTGAATACAACATGTTTCAGCACTGAAGTGACATCTGGTGTTTGGTACTGATATAATGTTGCTGAAAGAGGTATCACAGACACCACACCTTGCAGGGAGCAGGACACAAGGCAGAGAGAGAAACACAAATGAGCAAAGATTCTGGCCAGAAGGGGAAGGGGACAGGGAATGTTCTTCCTGGGTGGTAACGAGTCCCTTGATGCCTTGCAGAGCTGCCTCACTCCCACAGCACCCCAGTGATGAGCACCAGTGCCTGCACCAAAGTGTTGTACTTCACCGACCGCTCCCTCACCCCCTTCATGGTCAGCATACCAAAGAGGTGAGGTGGGCCCTGCTGGCACTGCTGTGCCCCTCCAAACACTCTCTTGATTTCCTGGGAGCCAGCACAGGTTTGCTGGGCATTCCCTTGGCCTTTGGGTTTCGTGCCACTGGCTGGGGGAATTCCCTCCCGCGCTCCCCGAGCTGATGGGTTTGGTTTCCCCTGCAGGTTAGGGGAAGTGACCCTGAAGGATTTCAAGGCAGCTATTGATCGTGAGGGAACCCACAGGTACCACTTCAAAGCCCTGGATCCAGAGTTTGGCACAGTCAAGGAGGAGGTAAATGTGGAACTGAGCTATCACTGCCTTGGGCTCGGTGCCACCACACGACCCTGGGCACTGTGGTCGCCTCGCTTTTAACTAATGGAATATCAGAAGTTTTCCCTAAAGAAGCTGTAGATTAACCTCCTCTTGTGCTAAAACACGTTTCCATCCCCAGCCAGAGCCATTCAATGAATGTGATTGCAACTGCCAGGGGGTTGCAGAGCCCCTTGGGCAAAGAGGTGACTCCTGGCACAGCCAGTCTGTGACACAGCACTGCACAGGGCACAGGAGGCAAAAACCCAGACTGCACTTCTGGCCCTTCCAGGAGCTTTATAAAACCTGTTGCAATGGAAGACCCTGTATTAAAAGTGCATTCTCCTACTGTCTTTTAAAGGTTTTTCAGAGAGAATTGGGTTTGTGGCACCTCTTCCTTTGTGTGCTGCATTACAGCCCCGTTCATGCTCAGGCTGGTGTTGGTGTGGATTGGATTCATTAAAGGTTGTTGGGGTAGTTCCTGCTTCACAAATTGATTAAGACAAGTGCAAAGGGTCACCCTTCCTGGGAACAGTCAGCAGCAGCAGCTGGAGACTGTAGTCTGGATCAGAAAAGGCATATTTTCTATCTTTAGTTTACCTTTTCTAAAAAAAAAAAAGAAAAGCTAATAATAATCTGACAGTTACTGATTAAACAGGCCTGGTCTGGTTTTTTTGTTTGTTTAGGGTTTTTTTATCTAAAATCTGGAAAGATGACTTATAGCTCAGCTGTGTCTGTGATCTCTGGGTTGTGAAGGGAAATCTGAGCTGGGATCTGACTCCTGTTTTTTTGTTTGTTTGTTTGTTTTGTTATTGGGGTTTTTTGGTAGGTATTCCATGATGATGACGTCATTCCTGGCTGGGAGGGGAAAATTGTGGCCTGGGTGGAAGAAGACCACGGGGAGAACTAATGGAGCTTCCAAGTCTTGTTTCTATGGAAACCTGCGACTGGCTGCCGAGCTCCAAGGGTGACCAGCAAGGCAGTGAGAGCTGGGAGGAGGCCAACTGGAGCTGCCAAAAAAAACAGCCTCTCTGCAAACAACGGGTACTGCATGTTGTGTGCGTGGACACCTGGCCCCTGACCTCCCATGCCCAGCTGAAGGTGGTGTTCTGGGACTGAAATGACGGGTCTGTGGGGATGAAACACCCGGGCTTTGTCCTGTCAGCTAAACCCTGGAGGCCTTAATGATGCTCTGCTCCCTTCTCCTGCTCCCCGACTCCTGCAACATGTGCTGCAGGCTCACCTGGGCAGTTCAAGTCTGGTTTCTTGTGCTGGTGTTACACAAACATGCACTGATGGCAAAAAATGCGAAGCTTTGCCTTTGTGAGTCAGAACAAGCCACTGGATTACGGGAGCTGAAGGCTGGACCAGCTTTTGTCCTGGACTTGCACGTGCTGCAGGAGCAGAGTGGACTTTGTGGACATTCCAGACTGGCAGTACCTGTCCCGGGGAGGGAACAGTCTTCTGGAGGTTTTATGCATGGCCTGAAGCAAAGATCACCTTGGCAAAGCTCCCTTTCTCCCAAACTCAGGCTTCCATTTCCCAGCCCTGCTTTCCCCCCTCGCTCTCCAAAGCTGTCCTCGCTCCCGAGGCCCTCGGGCTTGGCTCTGTGTCCGTGGGGACTGGGGGATCTCGGGGCTTGGTGATTTGCTGAAGGATTTCACGTGTGGAACTGAGCTCTCCCTGCACTCCTGCCCTCTCCTCTGTCACCCCCTGTGCACAGGCATCACTGTGCTGCTGTGCACTCACTGCCAGGGCCACCCTGCACTTACCCACACCGCTCCCCTGGGATGCTGAATCCTGAAGGATCAGGAAGCTTGGGAAAGGACAAGCCCCAAAATCCCTGAGGGTGGGTTTTTTCCTCTTTGGTTTTCGTGGTTTTGTTTCTCTGTGTTGCCTGTCTCTGCAGCCACTGTGGGCTTGGGAGGTCAAATGGCAAGTCAGGGAATGGGAATGAGGGTTCCTGGTACCTGTGGCCCTTCTGTGGGTGATCTGTGTGTGCTGTGCATGAGGCTGGGACAAGGGGAACCTGGTTTTACTGTTTTATATTAACATGTCCTTTTGTAAACATGTTCTTGGAATTATTTTGTACTGATTTACATTTGTCTGAGGACTGTGGATATTTTTATACTAGTGCAAGTGCTCTCTGTACATTTCTGCACGCATTATACTGTGTTTTACTCATTTCCTAGTGGATGCTGAAATGTTTTGTATTGTCTTCTGTTAACACAACACTGGGCTTGTAAATCTTATATATTTAATTTTTTTTACTACGGAAATCCAGCTAGTTACTACCGGGGTTTATATTTTTGCCAGCTTTAATAAGCAGCAACAGTACTATTTATTTTCTCACTGCTTCACTGTTCAGGAGGTAGCTTAAGGATCTTATGTTTGGCACTGCTCTACCACTGACTCCAGTGGGTTTATTCTTGGATCCTATCCAGGGCTTGTCTTTGTCGCTGTTTACAGTTTGTTTATTTCTGTCAGACTTTTGTCAGAGTTACTTTCCTGTTCCCGTACTTGTAACTTGCTCTTGTAACAAAGCCCCCTGGAGTCAGTGGTAGAGAAATTACAGGATCACAGAGTACTTGGGGCTGGAAGGGACCTCTGGAGTTCATCCGGTCCAAGGCAGGGTCACCTGGAGCAGGTGACACAGGAACACATCCAGGTGGGTTTGGAATGTCTCCAGGGAGGGGGATTCCACGTCCTCCCTGGGCAGCTGTTCCCGTGCTCTGCCCCCCTCCAGGGGAAGTTCTTCCTCGTGTTGAGGTGGAACTTGTTGTGTTTATGGCAATTGCTGCTCCTCCTCTCGCTGGCACCACTCAAACGGGTACTGCACTCCCGTTCTATCCTGTCTTATCCCATCCCATTCTGCCCCTTTCCATCCCATCCTCTCCTATTCCATTCTATCCCGTTCCATCCCGCCTGTCCCCGCAGCGGGGGCGGTATCGACGCAACCCACTCCCCTTCATCCCCTTCTGTCCTTTCCCATCCCCTTCTGTCCATTCCCATCCCCTTCTGTCCTTTCCCATTCCCTTCTGTCCATCCCCGTCCCCTTCTGTCCATTCCCGTCCCCTTCTGTCCATTCCCGTCCCCTTCTGTCC
>NW_021940545.1:5553324-5607307 GCF_001715985.3 Manacus vitellinus
TCCTTTATCCCTGCCAGGAGAGTCCTGGCAGACCCTGACCAAGACCTGGCCCCTTATAACCCTGGGTAGAATCATAGAAGCTTAAGGGGTTGGAAGGGATTTTAAAGATCATGTCGTTCCACCTGCCCTGCCCTGGGCAGGGACACTTTCCACTATCCCAGGTTGCTCCAGCCTGGCCTTGGACACTTCCAGGCATGGGGCAGCCACAGCCTGTTGCAGTGTCTCACCTCAGCACCCACATGGGTTTGCCCTGAGGTCTTTACCCACTGGGGATTTGCAGCAGGTTTGTGCCCCCTGTGCCAGGCTGTGCTGAGGCTCCCTCCCTGGCCCGTGTGTGGTCCCTGCCCTGGTGACACTGCCCTGTCCCCCACAGGTGGCCTTGCCAGCGCTGTCCCCCACCATGCAGATGGGCACCATCGCGCGCTGGGAGAAGAAGGAGGGCGACAAGATCAACGAGGGGGATCTCATAGCAGAGGTATCCTGGCCTGCTTCCTCCTGAGCTGCACGTGTGTCCTGGGTGCTGTCCCAGAACTGTGTGTCCTGGGTGACCCTGGGACAGACTGGGAGGCTCCGAGCCCACCAGTTCCGTTGCCATCACCACGTTCCTGTTCTCTCTCGAAGGTGGAGACAGACAAAGCAACAGTTGGCTTTGAGAGCCTGGAGGAATGCTACCTGGCCAAGATCCTGGTGCCAGAAGGAACAAGGGATGTGCCTATTGGGGCCATAATATGTATCACAGTAGAAAAGTATGTATTTTGGGAACCCTTGAGTTTAATTCTCTCTCTTGGGACTTCTGGGGTGCCTTGATGGTCCCTAAGCCTTTCACACATCTGACTGGGTCTGGGGCTTTGTGTTTTCTTCTAGGCCTGAATTTGTTGATGCCTTTAAAAATTACACCCTGGATGCTGCAGCAGCTGCTCCCCCTGCAGCCTCAGTGCCTCCCCCTCCAGCTGCAGCTCCCCCCCCACCATCTCAGCCTTCTCCTCAGGCTCCTGGCAGCTCTTACCCTCCTCACATGCAGGTAAGAGAGCATTGCTCCTGGTTTAAGGCTTGTTGCACTCTTTTTCTGCCACTAGCATTGCTGCCTGTGGGGCATTTTGTCATACAAACTACCTGGAGTGGGAATTTATTAACTGTGATTGCAGGAGCACATGTCACTTCAATTGTTATGTGCTTAAAGCAGGTGTTGTGGGAGACCCCAGGAAGCTTTTTTCAGGGATTTATTTTAGCATCCCACCTGCTAGTGGAGGAAAGGCTTGTCTCTCCAGGGTTGTTGTCTTGAAAAACCTGCTATGTTTGCATTATTTGGGCAGTTCTGGTATAAAAAGCCCTCGTGTTTAGTGTGAATAAGCTGTGCAAGCCCTGCTCACATCTCAGAGCAGAACTCAAGTCTGTGACACTCTGATGAACACACCAGCTGGGTTTGTGGGTGACTAATAACGAGTTGTGTTTGTGGATAATCCTTTTACCTTGCTTAGATATTGAACTGTACATCCACTGTTGCCTTTGAGCACTTTGTGGCAGAGCGTTCTGTGACATTCTTTTGAAAAAGAAAATTTGAAATACCAAACCTCATCCCACAGATAAAACATGTGGGAACTGATTTGTCTGAGATGTCACTCCAAGCCAGTAACTAAAGAATTAAGGAATGGCTTCTTAATCTGTGTTTTGGCTACTAAACTTCCCTCTACTTGCCTCATCTGTTTTTGCTCATCAGTTTTGCTCCCCATGTGTTTATCACAGCCCAAGTGACTTGCTTCAGCCTTCTTTTTAGCCCTGCAGGGAGCAGCTGCCAGATTCTCCCAGTGGGCTGGTAATGATTATTTTCATGTGGAGGTCTCTTGCTCTTTGCTCTTGCTTTCTTGCTCAGGCCTTGCTAAGAGAAGCCAAAGCAGCACTGTGGGACAGCACTGTGCTTTGCTGTCATGGAGCCAGATCTAGGAGTGCATTAAAGACTGGCTGCTTCTTTAGGTTGGCATCATTTATCAGGGGTTACAACTGTGTTCCTGATCCTTTTGGAGTAGCAGGACCTGATTCTCTTGTGTTCTCTGGCTTCCCAGATCACCCTCCCTGCTCTGTCACCCACCATGACAATGGGCACAGTGCAGAGGTGGGAGAAGAAGGTTGGGGAGAAGCTGAATGAGGGCGACTTACTGGCCGAAATTGAGACAGATAAAGCCACAATAGGTGAGTCCAAAGCCAAGAAGGGATCCCTTAAAAGGATCCACAGCAGCCTCTGCCAGCTGTTCTCTGGCTGCTCAGGGTGTGATGCTGTGGGACAGCTAAAACAGGTCTTGTTAACTTCTCATTGCATTGGAAGGCTAAACATTGGAGCCCCTAAAAACATTTCCTCATCAATCCTTCTTGGCAACGTGGAGAGGTTTCCCTACTGGTTGCACTGCAAAGGATTTTCCTGCCACTAAATGCAGGACAGGGCTTTAGCTACCAGAGCCTCCAGGAGCAGCATTTGGAGGAACTCCTCAGCTGCATCAGACACCAAAGCAAGGTTGTTTCTGTCCCTCACAGGCTTTGAAGTGCAGGAGGAAGGCTACTTGGCAAAGATCCTGGTGCCTGAAGGAACAAGAGACGTGCCACTGGGAACTGCTCTCTGCATCATTGTGGAGAAAGAGGCTGATATTCCAGCCTTTGCTGACTACAAGGCTGCTGCAGTGACTGACATGAAGGCAGCAGCTCCTCCTTCTCCTCCTCCTCCACCAGTAAGGACCATTCTGGGCATGTGAGAGAAGTCATGGGGACCACTGAGAAGCCTGATCTGAACTGTTGTGCTGGTTTGACAGTGTAAAGCCCTGGCTTCAACAGAAATGCTTCTGATCTGTGAATGCAAGGCTGGTCCATGTGTTGGGGAGAAGTGATCACTAGTTTGCTTTCCAAAAACTAGAACAGATTCATTGTCATCTCTTCTCCAGCCTGTTGCTCATCCCAGTTTTAATGCTTCTAATCCTTGAGAATGGGGAGCATAAGTTCTTTACTTCACCTGGTTTTTGGTGTGTAGTCCAGCAGCTCAGTTGGCCTCCTTCCCAGGGAATTTCTGATTTAATTTCTGCCACTGGGAAACTTCTCTGAATCTGAAAATTCCTTCAGATTAGTGACTATCTTTGCTGTCCTCCTGACTGGTCATTAGCTGGGCCAGTTCTCATACTGTACTTTCCACTGATGGCTTTGATCCTTCTGTTTAAGGTGATGCCAACTCCTGCTGCTGCTCCTCCTCCTCCCCAGCCTGCTGCTGCTCCCACTCCTGCAGCTCCCACACCTCCCCGGACAGGAAGGATCCTAGTTAGTCCTCTGGCCAAGAAACTGGCAGCAGAAAAAGGGATTGACCTTGCCCAAGTGAAAGGTTGGTTTCCTTTCCACTTTCTTGCCCTCACTGTCAAGTGTCTGTCCCTGTAGATCCGTGATTTCCCTCTTCCAGGAGTTGTGTTAAATGATTTCTCTCTGTTGAATTAAAAGTGGTACCTTTAGAAGGTTGCAAATAATTGAAATCCTCTTGCATTTTCTTTTGACTCTCTCAGGTACTGGACCAGATGGCAGAATCACCAAGAAAGATGTGGAGTCATTTGTGCCAACAAAGGCTGCTCCAGTGAGTGGGCTGGCAATGTGTAGGGATGGCTGTTAGAGGAATGGAAGTGCTCTGCAGAGAGGCAGTTCCTGCATGGGACTGGCACTGCTGGGTTGTGTGGGCTGAAAGGTTGCAAAGCTTCACCTGCCAGATACATAGGTGAAGTTTTGTTCCTTTATTTGTCCCTTTGATATTCCACTGAGACAAAATTAGTGTCCTCCCACCCCTTTGTTTGGGTGCTAAGTGGTTATGGATTGAGGTCAGCTCAGTCCCAACTGACCCAACAGTGCTGGAAAGAGGGGATCAGAAGGAAAGCCAGACTTAGGAACCACCAACCTGCTGCTGTTGTTGGCCCAAATGCCTCCTGATGCCATGGCTTGTCTTTTCTGTGAGCTGGTGGAGGTGTTGCTGTGTGTGCTGCTGGCAGGGCAGTGAAAATGAAATAATACATTTAATAATCAACTATAGGGCTTGGAAGGAACCCTGTGGGTACTGGAGAGATGAGGCTGAGTAGAAATAGCTGCTACAAGAGGCAGCTGAGCCCCAGCACTTGTCCCCCACACTGTTCCAGTTGATATTTGGGTGGTTCTGAGGGTGATGCTGCTGTTCTCTGCAGGCTCCAGCTCCAGGGGCAGTTCCTGCAGCTGCTGCAGTGGCAGCAGCACCCGAGGGGACCTTCACAGACATCCCCATCAGCAACATTCGCAGGGTAAGGACATGTTGTTCCTCTCCCAGACCGTTATTTTTTTGCAGTGGTGGATTTTCCAGCCTGGTTGATGTCTCTCCCTCAGGTCATTGCTCAGAGGCTGATGCAATCCAAACAAACAATACCTCATTACTACCTTTCCATCGATGTCAACATGGGAAAAGTCCTGGTGCTAAGGAAAGAACTGAATCAGGTAAAGGATTTGCCCACCCTGGGTTTGGTGGTTCAGTTGTGGATGAGTTCTGGGCTGAGACCTTTCACCCAGGTACTGTCCTGCTGATTTCTGACTGCCCTAAGAGAGCTGCTCTGTGCTCTGCTTGGTGGGGATCCATTATTCCACATGGAAAGCAGGGCAGAAAAGGTTTTTAACTGTAAGAAGAGTAGAAAATTTAAGCAAAATAATAATTCTACACTAAGTTTGGGGAGAGAGAGACATTAAAAGCTACTGTACCTTCTTAAATTATGAAGGAGATGCATTCACCTCCTAAATTATCTTTGAATATTAATGTTTGCAAGTAGTGTGATTGTTTTCTTAATATTTTCTCTGAACAAGGGTGCTTGGCTGTGACTGCCCACATTGGTTGGGGGTGATGTGTAGGAGACAAACTGACACCTGGAATCTCTTTATTTGCAGGAGGAAAACGTTAAGCTTTCTGTCAATGATTTCCTAATTAAAGCTTCTGCTTTGGCATGCTTGAAGGTGCCTGAGGCAAATTCTTCGTGGATGGACACAGTCATTAGGCAGTAAGTTTATGGTGCTGTCAAAGCCAGAAACTTTCTCTGTTCAGTGGAGAGTTCGTGGCAAACCAGAACTGCTGGGATTTGAGGGAGAGCAGAAATAATGCAAAGGTTGAGGGGCTTTCATTAAAGTGCTAAGAACCTTAAGGATGGCGTGCCAGGTGAAACAGTTGTGGCCAAATTCATATTAGTTTAGGGCTGTCTGAGCAGTGCTGAGTTTTTCTTGCTGGGGTGAGTGGGCCCGTGTGTGTGTGCTGCAGGAACCACGTGGTGGACGTGAGCGTGGCCGTCAGCACCCCCGCAGGGCTCATCACCCCCATCGTGTTCAACGCCCACGTCAAGGGCCTGGCTGCCATCAGCAAGGACGTGGCTTCCTTGGCAGCCAAAGCCAGGGAAGGGAAACTTCAGCCTCACGAATTCCAGGTGAGAAACCGGGGTCGGTGGCAAACACGGCGGCCCTTGAGTTGTTGGAAATGAGCAAAGGCTGTCAGAGAGTCACAGAATATCCTGAGCTGGGAGGGACCCACAGGGATCATCAGAGCAACCCCTGGCCCTGCACAGACATCCCAACAATCCCACCCTGTCCCTGAGAGCATTGTCCAAACACTCCTGGAGCTCTGGCAGCCTCAGGGCCGTGACCACTGCCCTGGGGAGCCTGGTCAGTGCCCAACCACCCTCTGGTCTCCCCTCAGTCTCATGTTTCCATGAAAACAGCATTTGTAGTTTGACCATGGATGTGGTTTTTTTCTTGTAGGGTGGTACTTTCACAATTTCCAATTTAGGAATGTATGGGATTAAGAACTTCTCTGCCATAATCAATCCACCTCAAGCCTGCATCCTTGCAGTGGGCTCCTCAGAGCAAAGGCTGGTGCCAGCTGATAATGAGAAAGGGTAAGTTCTCATCTCAGTCTGAATCCAGACTCTGACATAATGGCTGGTTTTCTAACATTCCCATTAGATAATCATTTAAAAAAACCTAAAATTTATTGTTGACACGGTGCTTTCAGTACCTTCTGAAGTACAGTGAGATCTTGTATGAAAGGGTCACACAGGTGTTAGAGAGAATTGCAGTGACCGAGGAGGGATTTGGCACACATTTGTTCTTGAAACCTCTTTGCAAGGTGAGGAAAGCCTGTTTCTTTCTTTGTGGGGCAGGATTAAGCTGAGGAAATGTCTGGGGTCCACAACAGTTCAGGCACCTGTTCCACTTCAACAACCTGCTTAAATTTGCATTTAGGAAAACCTGAGGGATAGGTTATAATCCAAGTGACCTGTGTATAATATCCCCTTGCTTGGAACTTGCACTAGCACAGAGCCAGGAGAATGCTTAGGTTTATTGAAAATTTTAACAGTCCTGGGTGTCTCTCCCTGACCATGAGGACACTGGGTAAAGTGTCTCTTTGACTGTGTGGGGCTGTTCTTGTGATGCAGAGAAAGCTGAGCTGCCTGTCCTAAGGGGAACACACAAAGGGGGATCTCAGTGTCTCAGTTAAGTCAGTTCCTTAGTTTTCCTTAAAAGAACGAACATGATCTGCTCTCCAGGAGTCCACAGGGAGAAACATCTGTCACCAAGCACCACCTTCTATTCCTGGCCCTCCAAGAAAAGCTTTCCTGCTCTGTGAGTGGCACTGACTTGTAGGGAGCGTGTTAACCTTCTCTGTTTCTTCTCTTATTGTTTTTCCCTTCCAGCTTTGACGTGGCCAGCGTGATGTCTGTTACCCTGAGCTGTGACCATCGTGTTGTGGATGGAGCAGTGGGAGCACAGTGGCTTGCAGAGTTCAAGGGTTTCCTTGAGAAGCCAGTAACCATGCTGCTATAATTTACCCAAGCAAGCAGAATTTTCCTGGGTCACACTGTTGTGTTTTAAACAAGCTATTTAGACTGTAGTGTTCCGACTTTAAGAGAGTTCCTTTTTTAATTTAAAATATGTATTATATTATCTGGTAATGTTATTACCAGTCTGTACAGAAAAAAAGTTTGCAAAAGTGCTTTTCGGAGCAATATTACAGCTACACTGTATTTTTATACAGTTAGTTAACTTGCAAACTCTTCCAAAAACAGAGTTAAGCATCCCAGATTTAAAGCTGACCCTGGCAGAATGCCCACTGCCAGCTGCTCCTCAAAAAAGGGGTGCAAACCAGCAATGTCGTGTTCTCAGAAATATGAATTACAGTCATCTCTTCACAGGAGTGCAGATGAGATTGGTCACTGAAACAAGTCAGCAGAAGGTGAATTCCCATATTATCCCATGCCTGGGGTGGGGGAGATGGCAAACGCACTGAGGGACTGAAGTGCCTGGGGTTAGTTCTCAAAGGCCAAGTGCCAGCGTTCCAAATCTTTCTTGGAATTTGGCTCTGGTCTGGATCCTCTCAGCTACGTGATCCCTTTTGAGCACTTTAAGGTGAAGGAGCAGCGCTGGCTGTGGGGTCACAGCTCTCGGGTCCCGCTCCTGGACTTTCACTCACATGTGCTTTCTGTCTGAAAGCTCTGCAGTTGCTGTTCCTCCTGCTAAGTTACCACCACACCCTGATGCCATGGAAGTAACTGTTTTGCAGAATGTTCAGGAGAGTCCGTGTGTTGGAAGCCAATGTAGACAAATCACACATGCTGATAATCCCACCAGTGGATATTAAATCATGTGAGGACTTGAATGTTTGGAATTTTTTATTTCAGGCATTCTAACATAGGAAGCTCTGACTTAGTCACTGGAATTGGAGACCTTCCCTGACTTGTCTATGTTGTGCCAGCCTCAGCAAGCTGCAGAATGTGCTCTCCATGTATATATTGTATGTAAGGTGCTTCACTAGTTCGTTGGACTTATGTCCAGTTACCCCAGTGATTGCATCCTGCAAGGGGTGCAGTGCTGAACATTCTTCAATTCCACTTTCCACATGGAAATGTTCGTGTGAAAAGGACAACTGTGCAGTAATGACAAAGTGACCAGGAGAATTAAGTAGGGGGGAAGAGTTTTAACAGAAAGAGTTCAAGCTGATCCGTTATTCTGTATATTGCATTAAGTACTGTCTCCTGTAAAGTTCTACAGAATTCACTAAAGATATTGAAAGAAAATACTATGGAAATTAAATATTTTTGTGGGAACTACTTAAGTGTCTGGTTGCTGTGATACCTGGTTTTCATGCCTTGCTTAAGCAAAAAAAAAAAGTGCATTGAGGTTTTGGATTTGAATGATCTAAAATACCCTGATTCCAGACTCGCTCTAGTGAACCCATGTTCCATTAAATGTTTGGAATTGACAACTACTAAACCCTGTTCCAGTGCTTTTCTCTTCAGTTGTGTGTGGCTTTACTGTACTGCTCTGCAGCCTTTCAGTCTGGCAGTGAAACTCACCCTATTAACCCCAGATTTCATCTCTGATGTTCCAAAATTCCTGCTTTCTTGCTGTCTGCAGCAGTGACCTGGAACCTCCCTCTCTGCAGTGCTCACCTGGGCAACCTGCAGGGCTTGTCCCAGCACTGAATACTCGTGAGAGCTGCTCTAACCATGTGAATCCAGTCCATTTATTTAAAAAACACACATCACAACTGTTATTGCTGCTCCTTGAGGCAACGTGAGTGATGTAGCAAAGCATCTACAGCTTTCAACTGTAGATACACAAGTACTGTAACTGTAAATATTCAAGTACTCCTTGAGTATTTACAGTCTTTATTTAGTTTTTCTGAAGTTTGGTGGTGCGAGTATTCCTCCATCCTTCCTTTTCTACTTGCATCTTTTAAGGGTATTTGAGATATTCACCCCTAAAGATCAAATAGTCAATAAACTCACCCCCCCAAAACTCATCTAAAAGTAAGGATTCTCACTCTGGGCTTTTGTTCTCTAATCTGTGACCAGGACCTGGGCAGGATGCAGGGGTTAAGGATTTGGCTTGGCAACTGGTGCAGAGATAAACAATTTTTGCTTTGTTAAATGCTGCTGTAGTTGTTTCTTCATCCCCCAGCTCTGGCAAATCTCGCTGTAATCTGCTGTATTTTGCAGGAACCTCAATGATGATGTAGTCCTAAACCAAGAAAATTCCAACCTCAATGACTGGGATTTTTTTGAGGTTTGGGGGGTATTTTTTTCCCCGAAAACACAGACCTGAGGACCCAGGAAGGAGGATCTTCAGACACTGTCTTAACAGTATGATGCTGTTGAGAGTTGGATTTCTTTAAATCATGATCCTGGGAGGTCCCTTCCAATGTCTGGGGTCTGTCCTCAGTGACCGTGAATTTTTTGAGGTTTGGGTGGGGTTTTTTCCCCAAAAAGAAGGACCCCAGGACCCAGGAGGGAGGCACCTCAGACACTGGCTTAAGAGTATGATGCTATTGAGAGTTTTGATTTCTTTGGATCAGGATCTTGGCAATGGGGAGGGTGAGCAGGGCGTCTTTTCCAACCTCAATGGCTGATTTTTTTGAGGTTTGGTTTGTTTTTCCCAAAAAGAAGGACCCCAGGACCCAGGATGGGGGGGGACCTCGGACACTGGCTTAAGAGTATGATGCTGTTGAGAGTTTTGATTTCTTTGGATCACGATCTTGGGGGGGGGAGTGTCTTTTCCAACCTCAATGACTGTGAATTGTTGTGGTTTGTTTTTTTTATTTTCCACAAAAAGAAGGACCCCAGGATCCAGGATGGGGGGGGACCTCAGACACTGGCTTAACAGTATGATGCTGTTGAGAGTTTTGATTTCTTTGGATCGGGATCTTGGCAATGGGGAGGGACAGTGGGGGTGAGCAGGGTGTCTTTTCCAACCTCACTGGCTGATTTTTTTGAGGTTTGGTTTGGTTTTTTTTTCCCCAAAAAGAAGGACTCCAGGACCCGGGAGGGAGGGACCTCAGACACTGGCTTAAGAGTATGATGCTGTTGAGAGCTGGGTTTCTTTGAATCACGATCTTGGGGGTGGGTGTGTATTTTGAGTTTGGGGGGTTTTCCCCCTCCCCTAAGAAAAGAAGGGCTCTGTTGCCCCTCGGCCGCGGGCCGAGCCCGGCGCTGGGCCCACCCGCCATGGCCGCGCCTCGCCGACCGGGAGACGCCGCCGGAAGGGGCCGCCCGCCGGTTTCCGCCCCGGCCGCCGCCATCGCGGCGCCCGGCGCGGCCCGAGCAATGTCCGCGGGTGACCCGTGGGAAGGTGCTGCTGCGGAACGCATCCGGCAACACCGGGGCGCACAACAAGGTGCGGCAGCGCACAGGGCCCGGCGGCGCGGGGCGGGCCCAATACAGTGTGAGGGGGTTGCGGGGGCAAATCCGGGGGCCGGGATTCAACGGTTGGTGGCGGGGGCATCCCGGGCTGTGGGGGAACGTGCTTGGGGTGTGGGGAATATTCCGGATGCGGGGACAATACTGGGATGTGCGGGATACTGTCGGAGGTGCCGGGGGCACCCCCGGGGTTGTGGGGACATCCGCGGGGTGCGGGACATCCTTGGACATATGCGGGACATCCGGGGTGAGGGACATCCCAGTGGTGCCACCCCCTGGTGCGGGATGATCGTGGTGTCCGGGGACATCCCGGGGGTGTCACCCGCTGGTGCGGGATCGTCGTGGCATGCGGGGACATCCCCGTGTCCTGAGACCTCCCGTGGGTGTCACCCGCTGGTGCGGGATCATCCTGGTGGCTCCAGGGACATCCCCGGGTCCCGGTGGTGCTGACCCGGCGAGGGGAGAGCAGGGGTGTTTGCCGGAGATAAAAAGGAGTTTGTTGGACCGGCCCCCATCATCAGCTCCTTAAGTCTCACTTTCGGTTTAATCCTGTTTGTCTCGAGTTCAGTGTAACCCCGTTTTGGTTTTCCCCAGTGTCAGTTTAACCCTGTTCTTCTTGTGTTCTCACCCCGGGGAGGGAATGTGTATATATTTACTTATAATCTTGTTTATTTACTTGTATACTTATGCTGTTTATAAACTTGCCCAGTGAAAAGCACATTCTCTCAGGACTTCCCATGAAAATTACGGTTTGCCTTTTAAAAAGTAGCAAATCTTTAATTGTTTGGGGTTTTTTTCCTTGTTGTACTCTGTATGTACTTTTATTCACATCAAAGAAGTTGAACTTTGTGTTAGTGTGCACAGGCAGGATTTTAGTGCAAGATGAAGCAACTCCATTAACTTTAGCAAAGTATTTAATTAATCCCTGTCGTAATTTAGCAGGTCCAACTTGTTTATTCCATATGTTTATAAAGTCACTCATGTACAGTCAATGTCTACAACCATAAATTTGTGCCAAACCACGCAGTATTACATGCTGGGGTATTGTTGGCTTGGTCCTTCCAGGTGATATTCATGTGCTGGAGTCTGCAACAGTCCATATGTTTGGGATGGCAGTGAATGACAGGGCAGCTGAGATGGTAAAATCAGTCAGACCCACCATTTTTTATGCTTCTCCTTATGTACTTTGGTAGGGAACTACCATCAAGAGACTGTCCTTTTGATACAGCTAAATATGTGTGTAATAATCTGTTTGAGGGTGGTAGGAAAGGTTGCTGTGGATTTTCTCAGCAGGAGTGTTGAGGCTGGAGCTGATGTCTCGTGCTACGTGACTGTGGAGTTTCCCTGATGTTAAAGTTTTCTCCCTTCTGTGACTTTCAGCTTCAGGAAGAGACAGAAATGTGGAAAATAAGGGAGTGGGAGAAGCAGACAGAAGAGACTTACTGGAAAAGGCAAAGCAGAATGCTGTCAGACACCTCCAGGTGAGACACCACAGACAGAGTTATTCTCTCCTTAAGGAGTCCCTGGAAAGAGCTCAGGCCTGTGCTGAAGTCTGACCATTTATGCCTTCATCTAGCTGTGTAATCTCCAAGGTTATGAATGACTTAGCTGGGTTCTGGGGGGCTCGGGGGTGGTTCCTCCCTCAGGGCTGGGCTGAAGGACCCTGTTCTCTCGCCCCCAGCAGTCGGATGCGCAGCGATGGCTTCGATGAGGAGGGACACAGGGCTGAGTGGAAAACAAGGAACCCCCAATTCCTTGACCTGGTGGAAGATGATCTCCTCAGGGCCCGATCCTGGAATAAAAAGCTCTATGAATGTGAAGCCAACATGCCAGACAGGTCTGTGGGGAGATTCACGTTCTGGGATTATAAGTGTAATTAAAATACCTTTCTGGAGTCCTGTATACATTTTTCTGTTCAATGTGTACTCCTATAAAATAATGCTGGAGTTCATCTTGAGAATGAATAAGTGACATGTACAAACTTCTGCAGTGTCACACAACACCTAATTTGAGTTTCTAAGCCACAGTAAGCAGCAAAAGCTCAGCCCTAAGCTTAATATTTATTACTTTGCCCAAGGAGCTTAAAGGAATCTCAAGAAACACAAACTAGTGCTCTCCAGGGTTGTTTCAAAGAAATTTGAGTTGTAGTTTTCTCTAACTATAAATGGAAAAGAGAGTGAGAACTTGAGGTACATTTAATTAGCACCAACCAAATGGGCCATATTTCCTTCCTCCCTGTCTAAACTCACGTCCTTTCTGTGGCTCTGGCTTTTCAGAATTGTATTTTTATCCTCAAACACATTGCCTGTTTCTGACAGATGGTTCTGCTTTCTTACAGGTGGGGGCACAGTGGGTATAAAGAGCTGTACCCTGAAGAATTCGATACAGACAGGTAAGGCAAGCAGCTTCACTGATGGATCCAGAATCCTCCTTCTGTCAAGTTAGGCAGGGAATTTTACAGTTCCCTGAGTTTTAAATTTTGTATATAGATCAGCCTTGAATGTAAAGCCTTACTGTTACATGAAAAAAAAATCAATTAATGTGGTGCAAGTCTTAGGAGGGGATCAAATCTTTTATAGTAATTAGACACTGAGGTTTAGCTGGAGTTACTGAAACCTGTGAATCTGGAAGGTAAATAAATCCTTGCACTGTCCTGGAGAGTGGAGACTTAACTGAAAAATAAGATCTTAGACAGAATTAATTATTTTTAACCTGCACCCAGCAGGATCATCAACAGTGAACACCCTCCTGTTCTTTTTGCAGTGACCAGCAAGAAGGAGATGAGCAAAACGCTGTCAATGGGAAGAAGAAATCCCACCTGGGGAAGCAAACTGCCCGTGAGTCCCACAAGAGGAAAAAAACAAAGAAATCCCACAAGAAGAAGCAGAAAAAGCGCTCCCACAAAAAGAGGAAGAAAAAGAAAAAGGAGCAGGGGAAAACTTCCACAGATTCCTCCCGGGAGAGCGAGTGCTCGGCAGAGGAGACTCCAGGCACCCGGAAAGGAAAACACAAGCGCAAGAAAAAGACCAGGAAAGTGCCTGCCAAGGAACCTACCTCTTCTTCTGGGCAGGACAGTGACTTTTCCCATGCAAGCAGCTCATGCACCAGCAGCTCTGAGGACAGTGAGTCTGAGGGGAGGAAAGAGAAACGGCCCCCAAGGAAGAGGAAGAAACGTGCCAGCTCCGCGTCGGAGAGGCAGAGTGAAGTGCCAGAGAAGAGGAGCAAGAGGAAGAACTGGAAGGTGGCGGGTGATGAGAAGTCTGAGGACAGCTCAGATGAGGACTGACGGGTCTGGGCTGCAGCTCAAACTGTGAGGGGGAGGACAGGGCCAGGTATTTATTGTTCAGCACTGCCCCATGGTACAACCTGTCCCAGCACTGTGGTTTATGCACACCTGGCCAGCCCACGGGGAGGAGCTGAGCCTTGGCAGCCTGCAGGAGATGCTCCCTTGCTTTCCAGGGACTTGGCATTCGGAAATCCAGGAGAGCAGTTACCTGTCTGACAAGTAGGCTTGTCCTGCCAGCTTCAGATTCTTTCTCTGTGACCAGGTTGACCTCTGATGCCCGAAAACATTACATGCTCTCTGCAGGGGGGAGGCAGGCACGTTTGCACCATTTTTGTTTGTTTGTTTGTTTTTTTAAATTAAGTTTTAACAGGTTGCTTTTCTGGGTTACCTAAATAATGGCCAGGACTGGCAGCAGGAGAGAGGACAGACAACAGGTCTGACAACAGAGGAAATGCCACTGGATTTAACCCCGCAGTAGCTTTGTCTTCCCATCCTCCACCAAAAGCACACCTGTGGGGGCATGCACAGGGTTAGCTGGACACAGCAGGGAGCTGAGGGAATACTCTTAATTCCAGCTGAAGGTGCAGTGACTAATTCCATAAAGATGAAGAAGAGACACCAGTGCATTTGCTCGGTTTAGACTCCTCTCCCACCCCTGCTGTGGGCTGGCCATCGTGTCTACCTTCCTTCACTCTCTCTGGGGATGCTGAAACCATTTGTGCTGACAGAGCGGCCTTGGTGGGTGTTGTGCTCTGTCTCTGGTCTGCCCAGTGTGTTACTGGAGAAACTGGTACCGGGCCTCTCTCCCTGCAGTGAACAGCCAAGCCTTTTAATTAAATGAATAAACCCAGACGTGTCTGCTGCTTTTGTCACTGTTTTGGAGTAAAGCCCAGGGACAGAGCTGGGAAATCTGGGTGGTGCTTGTGCTCTCCCTGTGTTTGTGCCTGACCAGACTTGGAGGAGATGAAACAAGGGAAGGAGCCAGCAGGGATATGCACTGTATGTGTGATCGTTGTGGGCACAGCCTGAACGAGCACAGACTGCACAAACTCTGCTCAGTCCTGCAGTAGCAGTGTAGCTCTAGCACAGAGATGTTCACAGAGGTGTTTATTTTGCACAGCTTCTCTTGTGCAGAGGTGTTTCATCGGGTGAGGAGCGCCTGGCTCTGGTGGTGTGCGGTGTAAGGCAGGATTAATCACAGAATCACAGACTGCTTTGCGTTGGAAGGGACCTCAAAGACCATTTAATTCCACCCCTCTGCCATGGGCAGGGACACCTTCCATAGACCAGGGATGCCTTCTGTTGACCAGGGACACCTTCCACAGACCAGGGACACCTTCCACAGACCAGGTCGCTCCAACCTGGCTTCGAACCCTTCCCAGGGATGGCGCAGCCACCACTTCGCTGAGCACAACCCTGTGCCAGCGCAAACCTCCCAGAGGAGGAATCCCCTGCACACATCCCACCTGCGGCAGCGAGAACCCCTTCCCTCGTGCTGTTATATTTGCAATGAAGCCGCTCCCCGGTGTGACCGGGCGGGTCGGGACGGGTGGCCCCGGGCTGGGTCGGTTCCCTCCGTGTCCCCGCTATACCGCCGGTTCCCTCCGCACCGCCCCTTTTCCCGGTATTCCCAGGATTCCCGGTATTCCCGGTATTCCCGGCATTCCCAACGTTCCCCGTGTCCCCCCGGCCCCGGCGGAAGCGGAAGCGGCGCCCGGCCGTTTTCCCGTGTCGGGCGCGGTGGCCCTTGGAGGGCGGAACATGGCGCTGGCGGCTGCTGCGGCCCCGCGGGGCGGCCGCCGCGCCGCCCGCCACGGGTGAGTTGACCTGCGGGGCGGGCGAGCGGCGCTCCGGAGCCCCTCGGGGGTGTGCGGACACCCTGGAGGGTGCGGGACACCCCCGGTGACCGCCCATCGCCTGCCCCCGTTGTCCCCGCAGCTCTGCCGCTGCTCCGCCGCCCCGCCGTTACCGCCGCCGCCCCATCGCAGCGCCCGCGGGACAGCCACAGCCACGCCGCCCCGCATGGGGGGGGGGGGGGGGGGGGGGGGGGGGGGGGGGTGGGGGGGAGGGGGGGGGGGGGACACGGTACGTGCCTGGGCTCTTGGTGTCTGGGGGGTCGGGGCCGGCTGAGATGCGGTTTCGTTCCCCGGAGCCCCCTGGCAGCGCTGGGCCTGCGGCAGTTGCGGCTGGGGGCGGTGGTGATCCCCCCGGCAACAACCCAGCGCTGCCGGGCGGGCAGGACCCCCGCGGGACCCGCTGGGCCGCTCTGGCCACGGGGATGTTCCAAACCATGAGG
This sequence comes from Manacus vitellinus, assembly GCF_001715985.3. Classification (NCBI taxonomy): domain Eukaryota; kingdom Metazoa; phylum Chordata; class Aves; order Passeriformes; family Pipridae; genus Manacus; species Manacus vitellinus. Next base: position 5,569,118 of record NW_021940545.1, read on the forward strand.
TGTAAAAGCCAAGGGAAGGAGGAGGGGAGGGACAGTCGTTATTTACAGTGTTTGCCTCCCGGAGCCGCGCCTGCTGAAGCTCTTTCTGGGAAGCGGCCGAAGCCCTTCCCGGGAAGCATCCAGACATCTCTCGCTGATGGGAAGTAGAGAATAAACCTGCTATTTTTTTTTCCTCTTTGCTTGTGCGCCCGCTTTTGGTTTTGCTCTAGTGAAGGGCCTTGTCTCGACCTATGGGTTGTTTTCCACCTTATTCTCTCTCCCCTGTCCGGCTGGGAGTGGCTCGGTGGGCACTTGTGCAGCCAAGGGTAACCCACCACAGTGTGTTTGTGGATGTGAGTGTGTGGGGTTTTCTCGGGGTCAGGGGAGCCCCCTTGTTCAGGTGGTACCTCCCCTATCCCTGGAAGTGCTCAAGGCCAGGCTGGATGGAGCTCTGAGCATCCTGGTCCAGTGGAAGGTGTCCCTGCCCAGGGCAAGGGTGTTCAGGACTAAATGACCTTTAAGGTCCATTCCATCCTCAGCATTCTATGATTCTATTAAAAAGGGTTATAAGGAACCAGGTCTTGGTCTGGGTCTGCCAAGGGACCAGGAGAGGTGCAGGGATAAAGGACAGAGGTGATGGAGGTGGTTGTGGCACAGTGGTATCAAGGGCACAGGAATGGGATGAGCTTAAGGTCCCTTCCAGCCCAAACCAGTCTGTGATTCTGTAAACTTTTTGGCCAGGTAAAGGATTTTAAGTGGCAGCTGTGAGTAACTAAGAGCAGAAGGGATATTGTGCTATTGCAGTGGCTCTGGTTGTCTGTAATGTGTTGCCATCAACTTCAGCAGCACTATCTGCACTTAACAGCATTTTGATTTGCACTTAGTCTGGGTCTGATTTAAAACAAGGTCTGTGTGTTGTCACACTGCTGGGATTTGAAACTGGTGTTTGGGATGTCAGTGTCCAGTGTGGGAGTGCTGGGAGTCCTTAAATAGGAGATATCGACTTGTTGCTGAATAGTAAATCTCTGCTCATTAACAAAGGTGTGGGAAAAAAAGGTTGAAATGTTTTTAGGAATCAGAAGGTTAAACTTACTGTGATTCACTAGCAGTGTTGTGACTGCAGGTTAAGGGTGTTTGTAGCCATTTCAGTGCACCTTCAAGTGGAAAACATGGAGAAATGCTTCATTAACTGAAAAGATTAAGAAAAGAAATTGGCTTAAAAATGGCTAAGCAATTTCATTCCTTTACTCTTCTGGGTTTTATATTAACCACAGACTTCCTGCGTGTGTGTGAAGGGCTTTGGGCCATGGAGTTCTACAGGGACAGCTTTATTTTTTATTATTATTTATTATTCCACAGACTTATTAGTCCACAAATCCCTCTCGTGTTTTGCTTCAGGTCCTTTGCTTTCCTTATCTTGTCACTTTCTAAGTTTCTTTTCTCCTCGCAAAAATAAACATTTGTATTTTGGTTTAGGTGGATGGATGTTATCTGTGTGTTAGGTAAGCACTTTGGGGTATTGTATTATAAAGGTAATTTTGTAGAGTCATTTCTTGATGTTTTTAGCCCGGGCTGATGCTGACATCCAAGTATTGCTTATGCTGTTAAGGTTTTGGGTTGCTCCACAACCTTCTAGGTGTTTTTTTGGCTTTTTTCCTCCTTAACTTGCATGATTCCAAAAAGTTGGTTACAGAGCTCCCTAACTGATATTTCTGTTTCTAGAGTCACCTGTTAACGTGGTTCAGATTGTGCCCAGCTGAGTATCAGTGGAGGACTGAAATCCCTCAGGTCATAGGTGGTGGTCCCCGAGTTTAATCTTGTTCTTTACAGCTAAAAATAGCAATATTGCTTCCTGGGCAGGACTGCACAGAGTCACCATGGTGTGCCATTAACTGGATCTCGTAGCTGGGTCTGTCTGGGTCCCAAAGCCATTTCTCAGAAAGTGGGAGAAGTAAATGGCAGGAAAAACACCAGACAAAGATGCTTTGCCTTTAAAGACACTCCTTTCCAGTGACACTGAAAACAGATCTCTGTTCTACAGCAGGAATTCATTCCAAGGCATCTCATTTTGCCTGGAGGAAGGCTCAGTAACCAGCTCCCAGCAGACAGTGTGGTGCTGCTCAGGGGGAGGTCTCTGCTTCTCAGGTCCCAGCACTGGAAGAGGGGCTTTGCCCTGAGAACTGTTTCTCCTTGCAGGCGGTTCCAAGGCTGCATCCTTGCACTGGACAGGGGAGAGAGCTGTCAGTGTGCTCCTGCTGGGGCTCCTCCCTGCAGCCTACCTGTGCCCAGGACCCGCCGTGGACTATTCCCTGGCTGCTGCCCTCACCCTCCACGGCCACTGGTAAGCACAGAGTCCCTCAGGATTGAAGTCAGGGTGGCTCCAAGCCTTCTGGCTGAAATCTGTCCATGGCAGCAACTCTGCTGGCTTTTTTCCTGATGTAGGGCAGAACACCTGGAAAGAGGCAACGTGCTTGGTCTCCGAGTTGTGGTGATCTTTCACAGGAGTGGTTGTACCTTGGCCTTCCTTTGCCACACAGTTCTCTCAGAAGACAGGATATATATTACTGTTGAGGAATCCATAAAAATCCTCCAGTGTTCTGCACAGTCTGACCTCAGGAGCACTTCCTTGCCACTGGATGTGTAGGATCTTGGGTGTTTTTATCTTGTAGAAGAATCAGTGTTGTACAAACGGAGGGAACAGAAAGAGGGCACACCTATATAAACCAAGTTCTTCCTTTAAAGCTCTGTGCTGTGGGCTGGCTTTGTAATCTCAGTGGGGATGAGGTTCTGTAAAGAGCTCACAGCAAAGACTCCACTAGAGCAGTGGAGACCTGGATTGTTATTTCCTTGATTCCTGGGGAATGGATGCTTGCTCCTTTTATTCTGCTGTGGTCCTTGATCAGTTGGGACAAGGAGTGGATCCAGCTGCATGGTTGGCCAGACTGGCAGCCCTCACCTTCTTGAGGTGAGACTGGTTTGGAGTTCCCTGCCACAAGGATAGAGCAGATTTTTGTGGTACTTTGTGGTGCCAGGTTTTCTTAAATCTCAGTTTTTCCCCTCAAAATCTGTGCCAGGGATTCTTGCACTTTCCTCACCCGGACTGAGAGCTTCTCCCCAGAGCTTAACAGCATCCTGTGTCTTCTCTTGCTGCATGGTTTAAATCCAGACAAGAGGTCATTTTCAGTCTAACAGATATAGAAAAAAACCCCAAAGTATGGTAATTTTATTGGTTGCCACCCTTCTAATCCCAATACACATCCAGGAGCCTTCTGTGCCTTTGTGGCAAGGTCAGGTCCCAGATCCACACCTTGCTCTTCGAGCCTGAAGGATATTTCCTTTGTCTTCCTCTTCTTCAGTCCTTGGGAGTCAGATAAGCTGCTCTCTCTTGGATGCAGATTCTAAGGATTCTGTTGTCTGAGGAGCTGTGCTCAGCACCTTGTTTCCTCAGTGCCATTAACAAAACCTGGAGCCAATGTGTGTGTTTTCTAACAGAACATGTGCGATTTTGGTTTTTAAATAGACGCCTCCTCTTTTTGTTGATGTGAGCGGGTAAAAAATAAATGTTTGAGGCATCTTGGAATGCTGGCATAAACTGGGTGGATTTGGTGGATTTCAGTGGATGGTCTTGCCTGATTCCAGCTTTTTTCTCTTGTCCTGTAGGGGTCTTGGCCAGGTAATCACTGATTATGTCCACGGAGACACAGCCATTAAAGTGGCCAACACGGGGCTGTACGTGCTGTCGGCCGCCACCTTCGCCGGCCTCTGCTACTTTAACTACCACGACGTGGGGATCTGCAAGGCTGTGGCCATGCTCTGGAGCCTCTGAGGTGCCACCAGAGCCCCTGACACACACGATTGTTGTTCTCTGCTGCCTCTGCTTCATCGTATTTTTACCACCATTTAACGCGAAACGAGTGCAAAGCCAAGGGTCCGTAGTGGGAACGTCCTGCAGGGAGCTCAGAGCCCTCTAGAATTAAACACCCAACAGCAGCGAAGATGTTGGAGAAGAAACAGTAGATTTAAGCTGGATAATGTCCATCAGAGCCAGGTGCTTTAAGCTGTGCTGTAAATTGGCATGAATTAATTACACCAGCGAGGTGGTTTAAGCTGCGCTGTAAATTGGGATGAATTAATTACATCGGTGACAGGCTTGCAACTGTCCTTGTAATGAGAGCTCTGGTGGGTGTTTTTTAACTGTTGTTTGGTTTCCTGTTTTGTAAAACTTGTGGAAAATTGAACTGCTTCTTCTGGCATCACAACAACTGGCCTGTATGCAAGGCAGACCCTGTAACTCTTTGGACCCTGAGAGTTGGTGTAGAAAAGGGAATACTTTTTTCTTAATCCATGCAATAAAGAATTTACAGAAATATTGTGTGTGCTTCTGAACCATTTGTTACTAATTTATACTGTTCCTCTGCCTTGCTTCATTTGGCTGTTATAAAACAAAACCTTTAATTCTTAGACTTAATACAAGAGTAATTAATGTCCCTTAGAAAGTAGAACAATTGGCCTAGAAGAAAAATACTTTTGCCTGTTGATTTTAGGAGCATCTGACCTTCAGGGTTCCCCCGGAATGTGAATGTTTATCTGTGGCATTTCTGGGGGTTTGTTTTCTAAATGCACTGCTCTGTATTGTCCTGGGTGACTGAAAAGGCAACAAACACAGCCTTCCTGTCATAGCTCGCCGTGAGGGTGATGCAACATTCTTCTGGGTGTCTTCAGGGCTTGGAGCATTTTAGGGGGGAACTGAGATTCTGACCTCTGTCTTTTCAGACCTTCACTGTAGCAGGCAGTGAACAGCTATTTCCACATTCTGCTGGTACATTTGTGGCACTATTAACGGTAAGAGGAAGAGAATTCTGTGCTGCCATCAGGCTGATTATGCAATAATGCCCAAGTTCTGTTTAAATTCTACAAGACTTTTTGATTTGATTGTTGTTTTTTAATCTGGACTGTTAATTTTAGTTAGATAGTTAGTTGCTTACTTGTGCAATCATAGGTAAAAGCAGGTAACTGGCCAAGTTTTTTCAGTCTTGTGGTGAGAACGAGCTGGGTGCTTTGCCTGCTGTGGTCTGGTTTAAACACCAACATAACAATCATTATTTTGTCACAACTGAGGAAGGTACAGATCTGAGTCACGGGAAAGTCCCAGGGAACAGTGGGAGTTTATATCGTAGAAAGTGTTTGATATTTCCCATTCTGAGCCCAAACCCAGGGTGTATCTGCATGTGGTGGTGGTTTAAGATAATTATATGAGAAATTATTTATCTAAGAGCTCTGGAATGTTTTAGTCCAGCTCTCCCATGTCAGGGGTGGCAGCTCTGAGAGCAGAGTGAAAAGGGTACGAACACACCTTCCTCCCTGAGTCTCCTGTGTTCCTCAGGCCTCTGGAAACTCAATCAAACCCCTGGAACTGCTGTTAACTTTTGCTCTTAATTCTTGTGGTACCTGGAGAAGAATGTCCCTGTGTAGCTGAGATGGATGAAGACACTCAGGAAATAATTCTGATGCAAAACAAAGGCACTCCAAGTGTTTTTTGACCAGGTACTGCTATGAAATCTGTTATTTTAAGTGTTTTTCCCTCCCTCCCTCAAACAGGTCCCCTGCATCTCTGAGGTACCTCATTCAATTAGCTCAACAAGCATTAAAGATTTTAGGGATCAAATTCACATTGTTGTTTCCTCATTGTGTAATTTTCTTCTACCTGACTAGAAAACACTCTTCTGCTTCTTTTTTTGTCAAAAACTTGCATTTATTATTTTAAATGTTTATTTCTTTTAAAAGTACTGACTTAGGGTAGTTAAAACAGAAAACTGGCTTGTTTTGGATAAAGAAAGACTGAAGTTTCTTTTATAAAAAGCCAAAATATATTTTAAAACTGTTGGAAGTCTGTCATCATAGGTTGTGCCTTTAATTTTGACTGAATTCAGATAAATTTATCTTCATGGTTTCATCCACTCCATCTTTTCCTGACAATTTCTTTAGGATTAATTTTCTTAAGCAGCCTTCTTCCTTAAAGGCCAAGAACATTCCTTCTGCCAGTGAGTATTCGAACTTAAATGCTCTGGAGCAACTCGACGTAAACGTCTTTTTGAAAAAGATGATGTTGCTTTCACCAGGAATGTCTTTGGGAACTTCTCCCTCCTGAGGAAGAAGAAGGGAAGGTGTTAGTGCCAGCACAGGAGCTGAGCAGTTCTGCTGCAGCTCTGCCAGGTCTGGGTGTTCAGTTTGCCCCGACAGGCAGAGCAGGCGTGGGAGGCAGAGGCTCACCTTGAATCGAACGAGCATTTCCCCACGTTCCTTCTCACAGCACATGTAATAACTTCTGCCTTCTATCTGCACACTGAAGGCAACAGGCAGCCCTGCTGCAGGGGTGGTGCTTTTGTAGCAGTGGATGGTGAAGTGCATCCCTTGGCCTGAGTAAAAATGGTTTATTATTAATAGTGTGCTCAGGAGAGAGCTGCAACCACCTCGTTATATCTTACATTCCACTGGCAACTGCTGGCTGCCTTCCCTGGATAATCTTCCTGATACAAGAGCCAGGACTTGGGACTCATAAATAAATATGTGCAACAAATACAGGTCTGAATAAATTGCTGAAACACCCCCAAAAAAATCAAAGCCAAAACTGTAAGTATATTGTTAACTACTACTGTTACAAGAAAGTAAGAACTTCTAGTGCTAATACACTGTTTAAATTTTAAAATTACTTTCCGTAACCCAACATAAAAAATAATAATTCTGCGATCAGAGCTAACCAAAGCTCTTAACAGTCCTTTTTCTGTTTGTGACACACTGCAGGCTCAGCCTAATCCAGGAACCTCATCCTTCTCAATGCACAAGACACAAAATTTCAGCTCTCTTGGCTCATCTTCATTCTTACAAACGAAGTTTAAGTCCTTACTCTCAGCCTCATCTTTTAGAGTCAGTGATGGAAAGAACAAACCCCCCTGCAGAGTAAAGGAGCAGTGCAGTGGGCACAGGTACCAGATTGCATCTCCTGGTCTGTCACATCCTCAAAGGCTGCCAGGTTGAGATCTGGGCGAACCACCAGCAACTGGCTGTTCACGTTCCGAAGGACTCTGTGCAGAGCCTTTTCCTTGCAAAGGGCATCACATTCCAGCTCTGTGGAGATAACAAGGAAGATTTCTTAGTATTTCAGCTGTAGTCCCCTCAGCTCTGACAGCTCCCTGTGAGTTTGTTCCTGTTGTTAAGGACATCATGTGTGATGAGTTCTTAGAATGACAACCTCAAACAAAAGAAGGCCGTGTCATTCTTTCCACCTCTGGCTTGTGGCAACCCAGGATTTCCCAGAATACAGCAATATTTATATCTGAGCAAGAGAAGCTGCTGTGCCTGTTGGTGAGAATTCAGATGCAACAGTTCTGTCTTTTGCCCAGCAATTAGAATGGCATGAAAAGGTGCTGTCAGGGAGGGCACTGCCCTGCACCCCAGGAGGAATTCAAGCAACACGAGCTCCAAGAAGGAGCAGGGCAGCTGTAGCTCTCTTTTTCCTGCAGTAGCCAAGTTTGAAACTTGTCCTCTAAGGCACACACAGAGCATCTGTGGGTTAGTAAAACACCAGCAGGTTAGTTCATGTAAAACTGGTGGTGAAGTTACAAATGATGAGCTCTCAGCTTACCATCGTCGTCTTGGTCCCGAGTGAGCGACGAGAAAAGAAAAAAAAAGGAAAGGAAAAACAAGATTAATCTCTGCCCCCACAAAAGAAACCACTTTCCACCCAGGCAAGGCTGAGAGCCAGGCAGCCACCTACGTGTTCCCAGTTGCACTCCCCAGGCTGAGCTGGTGTCACTACAGAGAGTGGTTTTATTTGTGAGCCAGACAAATTCATGGCGATGATGAAAACATCAGTCATTTGAGAACTGCAGTTACCACCAAACCAGAGGTATGCAAAATGGTTTAGGGTTATTTAAGGGTGAACAGGTCTGTTTATGCCTGTAACTGAGGAATAATTGCATGAGGATTTTTGTTTTAATCAGAACCTTCATTCTGAGTGAGCAAAAGGACAAGAATCTAATTGCTTTTAAAGAAGAAACTGTTTTCTAACTGACTTTGTAGGACTGGAATTTATTCCCTTACTCCAAGCCCACCCCACAGTATTCCAACTTTCTGAGTGTCCTTTACAACACTTAAAACTGAAGCTTATGGCAAAATTAGCTGAAATCAGACCAACAAATTACTTGCATTAAATCAGTATTCAAGCAGGAAAGGTTATTCACTGCTTCACAGATAATAATTACCAATAAAATAGAGGCAGAGGTTTTTTCCAAGTTTTGCTGCACGCACCAGGATCTCGTCAGCACTCATCTTCACCCTGCCAGAGGTGCAGGGAGAGGGTTCAGAGTTAAGCACAATGCTTCTTTATAAACCTAAATCCCCACAGACTTCCCCTAGGAAAGACCGAACTTCCAAAATACCCAAAACTTAGTTCCCCCTGTGACTGCCCCTACAAAGGCCTGTGTCTTTGGCACCTGGAGTTGGAATTGTGGAGGTTCTTAGTGTAATAAATAAGAAATGGTAAAATTTACTCGTCAAAATATATATTGTACTTTTCATATATTATAGCTAATGCTTTGTTGGGACTGGGGAGTTGTGAGCTGCGGAATAGTTAACTGCCTTGTTACTATTATAAGTTGAGACAGTTCTCTAGTTGGCAAGATAAATATTCTGCTTTACTGAGCACGTATACTATATCCTGTTTTTCTAAAAATATTGTCTAAGTGTACTCATTAGATTAGGGAAGTTTGAATGGAATTTATTTTGCAGTACCATTGATTTGCTTATGGTGTTTTATCTCAACTTGAATTCTGATCTTGATTTCACAGCTATTCTCTTTCAAGAGTGACACAGAGAAGAGGAAAGGATATATTTCCCTTAGGAATAACAACAATCATTTTATTACAAAAAAACCCCAAACAAAATCCAACAAACCCTGAACTAATCATTGAAGACCAGTCAACTTCTGCACCTGAGAGGTTCCAGCCCTTCTTAAACACTTCAGGGGTAATTAGAACTGATCCAGGGCTGCACTCTGCCTCTAATGCCAACATACAACCAGGGATTCTGGAAGAATAATTGGTGTTAACGAAGTGACTCAGTCTGACCATTCAGGAGATTCCCTGGCAGCCACATTCCCCAGGCCAGAGAAGTTCACTGCTGGGACTATCCCTGGCTGTTCTCTCCTTCTTCAAGCCCTTTGTCAACCAAAGGTGTGGCAATTCACAGCCTCTTGTCCTGGGCTCCCACCCAGAGCTCAACCTCCACTTCAACCTGCACCCCAACCTGCTGCTTGCAAACCTCCCTGCGCCAGGGTTTTAGCTTTATTCATATCCCTTGCACTAAATAAATGCATTAAACCCAGGAGAACAGTAGGAAGATCCGGCTCTTGCACTGGCGCTTCATTGTGCAATCAGAATATCCGGCGTCCTTCCAAAGCTTTTTCATCACTCCAGAAAGATCTTCTATACAAAGAAGCTGAGCAATATCAACTTGCACACACCCATCAGCCACAGGGACTGGGGAATTTCCTTGTCCCTTCAGTAAAGCACTTTTAAGTACGTATTTGAGAGTGATTTTTTTCTTATCCTCCTTCTTATAAAAAACCCTAATGGTCTATAGTTTGTGCAGAAGAGACACCCAGGTTCGCTGCATCTTTGTTTGCAAACATTAGCGCCTTAGAAACGAGACACCCCAACACCAAACCCTGCAAGCCTCATCCACAGCGAATTAACCACCAAGCCAAGGACTGCTCTGTTATTCTGGAGCCGAGGGGAAGGGGTAGGCAGGAGTGAGGGGAAGGGGTAGGCAGGACTTAGTGATTTGAGGCCCTTGGTTTAGTGGGTAAAACACGTAAAGGGGCTGCGCTTCTCCCATTGATCACTGAATGGGAATCACAGAATCATTAAGGCTGGAAAAGACCTCCAGCATCATCAAGTCCAACCGTGACGCAGTAAAAAGAGGAGGCTTGAAAGGCTGAAAGTTTTTAGGTGACTGTTCGAGGTGGCGTGGAATGACTCACCCTGTGGAAAAGCGGGATTGCGGGGCGGGAGAAGCTCAGCGTGGGTGGCAGCAGAGCCCGCGGTGATCCCTGCAGTCTCCTGGGCGAGCTGCGGGCGAATGATGGGAGCAGAGCCCGCGGTGATCCCTGCAGTCTCCTCGGCGAGCTGCGGGCGAATGATGGGAGCAGAGAGCGGTGCGCAGTCCTCCTCGGCGAGCTGCGGGGCGAATGATGGAGCAGAGCCCGGGGTGATCCCTGCAGTCTCCTCGGCGAGCTGGCGGGCGAATGATGGGCAGCAGAGCCCGGGGTTGATCAAAAGATATATATAAAGGCGAGCTTGCGGGCGAATTGAGTGGGAGCCGGACAAACGGGCGGAGGGCGGGGACGCGGGACACGAGACAGCACCGGATCGGAGAATCCGCGGACCCGAGGGCCGGGCTCTAGAGAGAGAGGAGAGGCGTGCACGGCGGGGACACGAGGAGACAGAGCGACGAGGGAGAGCTTAAAGCGAGCTCTGCCAGAGGAGAAGGCTGGGCGGCGTTCCCAGGATATCTGCCGACGTCTGCGTTTGTGGCGCGGCATTTCCCTCGCCGGGGACACGGCACATATGGCAAATGGGGGCGGTGGGGAAGGCTGGATGCGCTCCCGTGATGTCAGCCAGCCCTGCCTGGCCCCGCACCAGCCGGTCCGGGAGGTTTGGAAACAGGTACCGCCATCCCCGCTTCCCCATCCCCGCTTCCCATCCCCGGCTTCCCATCCCCGTTTCCCCATCCCCGGCTTCCCCATCCCGGCTTCCCCTTCCCCGCACGCCGCCCGGAAACGCCGCGCCCGCCCTGGCGGGAAACCGGTTTGGGATTGGAAAGATCGCGTGTGGTGGCTCTGGATAACATCGGCACCGCGGGCACCTCGCCTGGCATCCCTTCCAACACACCCAGCTCCAGGGCGGGAGTCCGGGCGCCTCTTTAGGGTTAACCCCTCCTTGTCCCCCCAGATGTGCTGCCCTGGGGGCTCCGGAGCAAGCAAGGCTGCGGTAACTGCAGTGCCCACCACCGCGGGCTGGTGGGATAATTAAGGCCCTAAAAAACCAGGAAACGCGGCTTTGGGAGTGAGCAATAAACCGATGTTTTTTGGGGGTTCAAGTTTGTAGAACTTGGTGGCGCTGGTGGAAATCCCCGTGCCTCGATTTTTCTGTTTGTGATGATGATTCTTAGCCAGGCAGGAGGGCGCTCGGCCGTGCAGCTCCATGGGTAAATGGGAGAGGCTGAACTTGTAGGGATGAAAAAAACACCCACAAAACCCCGAAAGGCAGCAAGTGATGGAGGGAAGCGAGAGATTATCCCAGAAGAGGCGCCTAAAATCCTCCCTTGGACTTACTTATGTAGCTAAGACCCCAAGACACTCCCTCACCTTCCCACGTGCCTGTTACTGCCCTTGGAGAGGGGGAAAAATAAAGGTAGGAATGCTTTAATATCCATCTGATAAAAATAGGCAGGTAATTCTAGCTCAAGGGCACGCTTCCAATCTCATCTGAAATGATAGCCATAAAGATTAACATGCTGTTTTACTAATAACTGTGGGTTTGGATAGGTTTACCGTCCAGCATAAAAACCAACTGCAGAACTGACGTGCTTCCTTTAAACTCGTTCCGAGAAACTGATGACATTAATTCCAAAGGACTTATTAATTCCAACGGAGTAAAACCTCCTGTTTGCCAGAGACAAACAAGGAAAAATACATTTTTGGTAACTGCTGTTTCAAATAATAAATATATATCCCTATTTACAGACACTCCCTGAATTCCAGCAGGACATCAAAGTTGTATCATTCCTTTTCAAGCTCCTGTTTTGTTACAGTTGTGTTTACCTAAATCTGCATCCCAGGGAGATCCAAATTTAATTTGGATCTCAATTAGCTGATTTCTATATACAGCAGCTGTAATTCCACTATACCCCTTGGTGTGTTGTTTGAATGGTTGGTTCTAACAGGAGAAAAAAAAATAAAATATATATCTTTCTAAATTTAACTGGCTTCTGTTTCTGGTCACCCATTTCTGTACTTTTTCCCGATAGACATTTCGTAACAAATAGTTCCTTTCTGCAAGTGGGATCAAAATGCCTCTTGGTCTCTTTCAATTAAAATAAACAGTTCAGCCTTTTTAAGTTTCTTCCTCTGAATAATTTTTTTCTGTTTCAAAATAATATTCACATTTCTTTTATTCACTCCAATTGACTTTTAATATTTTTTGAAAATTTGGGCACCAGAGCTTTATTCAGGGCAGTTCCCCATTTGGGTGATTCTCATTCCCAGATACTTTTCATTTCACTGCAAAAGAATAAAAAAAAAAAGATGCTGTATCAATAATTTATCATTTAGCCATTTTTTTTCTCATTAAGTTTAAATACACGTTCAGATAACTAATGAAACATTAAATAATATTATATTTGGCAAAAGCAATGCCAGTCAGCCAATATTATTTACTTTGTACTAACTGCTGGCACTAATATTTTTGGTCTATTGATATTACATACTAAACTATCAGGAAGGAGGATTTGGTCTTTTTTGTCAGCCTTTGAGAGCCTAAAAATCAATAAGGTCATTTAGCACACTGAATAAAAGGCGTTCCCTTCTCTTCCTCTGTAAATATTTGCATTTATTAAGGACCAGACTCTAACTCAAACAATGGCTTCTGTGATAAGATTTAAGCTTTCATTTCTCCTGGCATTTAATATCTCCAATAATAAGGGAACTGGAACTATTATGAGAGTAATCACTTCACTGATTTTTCTCCAATCTTGAAGGATGTGGAACTCCAGTAAGAGTTAACTCTCACACCTTAGATAATTTTTTAATTTATTTTATATTTAGACTGAGGTTTCTCCATAGACTATCACATCCATAACATACTGAAAGCGGTAAAGAAAATTCAGATGTTTTATTTCTTCTAATTCACATGGTCAGTTAATAAAAATATCTTAACCTACTAATGATAACCCAGTGAAATAAACACCTTAAGGCCAAATTCTAAGCCCAATCTATCATATCTTTTTCATAATGTTTAGAGAGTATCGCTAATAACATAAATATCTATAAAATGTCTGAGAATAAGTGAATTGGGCTGTGTCAGCATATTGAATATTGTTTCTACTTTGGGGAAGTATTTAGTTCTCGTTCTTTCAGCAGTTTAATTTCTTGTACCGAGATCTTAATTTCAGAGCCTAATCAGATAACATATGTGAGATTAAGATCCTTCCGTTCTTAAAAAAAGAAATTAGAGATATTTAAAAAAAAAAACCACAAAAAAACCCAAACTACAGAAAGACAGCAAAACAACCCAGAGACAAGATTTACTTCACTCCAACATGACTTCAAATCGTTAAATAATTTATTTCTTTCACTGTAGAGAAACCCTTTGAGGAAGAAAAGAGCTGGTCTCGGCAGTTGTGCGTTTTTGGCGGTGTTGCTCATTTTAGTGACTGCTATCTCGGGTTTTACTGATCAGTGGCTTGAGTTTTGAGGCGGATCCAGGATGATCCGTCCGGCGTTTCAGGTGCTGCAGGGACTTGGGACCGGGTTAGAGGAGACGGAACACGTTATCTGGGGGGCCAGCTCGATGTTCGAGTGACTTCGGGTAGAATAATCTTGAATTCGGCAGGGATGGGGACGGCAGGAGCCGCTCCGGAGCCTGGGCAGGAGCTCTGGGGGTGCTGCCAGCCCTGAGGGGAGTGGGGCATCCCCTGTCCCCATCCCTTGTCCCCTGTCCTTGTCCTCATCCCCTGTCCCCATCCCCTGTCCTTGTCCCCATCCCTTGTCCCCATCCTTGTCCCCATCCCCTGTCCATCTCCCCCTGTCCCATCCCTGTCCTTGTCCATCCCTTGTCCCCATCCCTTTGTCCCATCTCCTGCCCCCATCCCTGCCCATCCCCTGTCCTTGTCCCCCTGCCCCTGTCCCTCGCCCCGTGCCCTCACGGCCGGCCCTCACGAGCCATTCCCTGCCCAGGGCCCGCCCAGAGCCGGAGGGGAAGGCGCCTGTCTGAGGGTGCCCGTGGTCCTCCTGGGCAGGAGGGGACCGGGAAAGGGATAAATGCCCTTGGCTATGGATTCCAGGCACCCCAGGCCGTGCCGGGACACCCCCGGACCTGCCCCCGCCGCCTCCAGCCCCTCAGGGCGCCCTGAGGCGCTGCCCCTGGGCGGGGAGGAGAGCTCCTTCGCAGAGGTGAGCGCTGCGGGTTTTACACGATTTTGCATAAATATCCCCCCCAGGCGCACGGGGTGACGGCTCAGCAAACACCCCCTGCTCTTTGTCAGGCAGCGATGGCGAGCAACGCGCAAAAATCTGACGAGAGTGGGAGTAAACGTCAAAGGATGGAGGTGAGCGGGGCTGAGGCAGGCAGGGAGGGAGGACCTGGACCCTCATTCCATGTCCTGCTCTGGATTCCTGGCCCGGAGGGAGGGCACAGAGCTCCACGTAACTTCGTGGAGGTTTGGGGAACCAGGTATGACTTTCTTGTCTAAGGAAACCGCAGCTTCCCTAAGTGTCTGAAGACGAACAGAACTGGGCGTGCACTGAGACGCAGTTATGTGGAATGTTTTGAGAGTGAGCTGCTGAAATACGCTGGCTTTTACTGATATATATGTATATCTATAAATACATAGATATACACACACACACACATATACAGTATGTATATCAGTGTATGTATAAAAAAGTACGTATATATTTACAGAGATCTCACGCTGGTACTTCCCACCCACTGCCCGAGATGCTGTGCCTGTTCGTGATGCCCTGAAGCCAACACCGCTTGCATTTTCTCTAAATACACTTCTCTCGAGATCTTTTTAAACCTCTTCCTTCCCTCAGTTAAACTCCGTGCCAAAGCTCGTTTTGAGTCCTAGAAGCCGTATTTTTTTTAATGTGTTCTGTTATTAGAACGCAGCGTCAGAAAATCCTCAGCTGTCCTTCCCTGACAAAACAGATTTGGCTCTTTCTGAGGACTCGCAGTCCCTTTACGACACTGAACCACTGGAAAAAGTTTTAAACGGTGACGTATTAAATATACTGAAAGTAAGTGTGTAATTACTTAATTTATGTTGAGATCCGCTCAGATATTTAAATAGAATTGCCTTTTTTTTTTCTTTTCGCAGAGATGAGCAAAGAAATTATGACCTTGTTATCAAAATATGCTAACATTATAAGGCAAGTTAACCTTGTGCTATTTGTACAGCTTCTTTCTAACTTCTCTAGACAAGATGGAACTGAGTATTAGTGGACAAGATGTTTTTAAGAAAAGCATAAAAGCAGCTTTTAACAACAGTTTTTTTCACTTAAGTGAGACAGCAGCGATGGAGGCTTCTTGTGTCCAGGAACTGGAAGGAATCTTAAAAGAAGCGAGGGACATAGACGAGGACTTAAAGCAGAAAAGGGAGAGTCTGAAACAGAGATTCACTGTCATGGCAAACACCCTGCAGGGATAAATGGAGTTCTGCAGAAGTGCAGAGCCAAACTCAGTCTATTTTGTGTATTCAAACAAGCCCTGAGGAGTGTTATGGTGTCTGGTTCTTAGGTAAATATTTATGGCACTCCAGGAAACCTTCAACAACTTAAGCAGCAATTCATACATAGTTAGTAAAACCAGTTCTTAATATCTGTTTTAAATCCTGTGACTCCAAGGTTTTCAAACACTAAAACATAAGGATTTTACTTGTTAACCCATTGAACATAGTACAGAAATTTCCCTGTGAAACACAGAATTTTGTAAGTGGAAAAGGACCTCAGATTATTTAATTATAATAATTTTCTGGCTTTGTTTTAGTTTTCAGGGGTTTTTCTTTCTACTTTAGAAAATGTTTTGGTGCTAAAGTCTTTGTAGAATGTACTTGCAATGTTATTTCAATTTTGCCTCAGAATACAAATAGGTTGAAGAGATCAGCTTAGAAATAGGAGAGTTCTATTAAGAAAAATACTTTGGGAAATGTATAAAGTCTTGATTTAAAAATGCATGTAATACTTGTACAGCTTTTCACGGCCATTTTGATATAAACATTAAAGCACACAATCAAAACTTTGCTGTGATGTCAATAAATAACTAGACAATAATAACGTGGTCTAAAATGCTCTTTTATTTTGGATACATGAGTATTGTTTGCTGTATATTCACTTTATTTAAGGGTGCTCATGGAGTTTTTTCGAGCCCTTTTTCTCTCTTGTCACTAAACTCTCTTAAAAAAGATGAAACACAGAATGTATCAAGGATCATGTACAAATTGTGAGGCTTATTTAATAAAGAAAAGTCCTGGTGCTAGAAAAAGATATATTTACATCATTACCCCACCAGGACTGTGTATTAATTTTCTCTTAAAATCATTTCAGACTTAATCCATCCTCCTTCCCCCCCCTTTTATTAACTAAAAGTCACAAGCAAACGTGCCACGTGTCAAAAGTGACGCGATTTAGAACAAACCATGAGAGGAACTGGACCTGGAGGGTGAGATTTAGGTACCTAAAGATCCAAGATATGTCCTTAGCAGGATTTTCCAAGTGCCTAATCGTGGTGTAAGCATCTTACATGCTTAGGAATTTTGAAAAATCCCATAAGGTGCCTATCTGCATCTTTAGCATGTAAAGTCTTGCCAATGGTCTGCAGCATATTTACCAGTCTCCTATTTTTTTTTTTTCCCTTTTCCTAGTAATCTCACCTTGTAGTCATTCTTGGTAGTGCTGTTTAAACAGAAAAATGTGGGAGGGAAAAGAGAAGAAGATTTAGGAAGTGAAACTTTATAATATATTGTCCTAAGGGCTTCTAAAATCTACAGTGATGACAAACCCCTGAGTTTTAAATTGACATCTCTAAAGTGCCTGAATTTAGACATTTACCCACAGTTACTTATCCAAGCCTTTAAAGAAAAATTGCACAAGTTTCATTACTGACAAATATCTGCCTGTCACTTGCATTTTTCTCTGCTTGTGCTTGGGAAAATTATGCAGCCTTTTTAGATTATCTGGATTTAGTTTCTGTGGCCAATATGTCCAAGTATTACTAAGAAACAGAACTCAGATTACGTGATCCAATAGTTCTATGAGTTTCCTCCCTCAGGGGATCAAGTGTTACTGTTGCAGCAATTTGCTCTATTTTAAAAAACTTCATAAAATCCAATAAAAAATAGTAAAGCTCCACTTTTTAGGACAATTAAGAACTGCTTAGTCTGGCATGGAAATGCAGTTAAATCCAAGACATAACTCTCTGGGTGATGACTCTTGTTTTTCTACAGTGATTTCCTAAACAATTGGTTGTCATTTAATGTTATAATTTAATAGCATGGAATATAAGAAATAATAAGGGGAATGTGAAGAGGTATTGAAAGTAAATTCAGGAAGTATGGCCTCAGTAACCTAGGTGAGCATATGAACAGTGTGGTTGTGCTTATTAAAAGTTTTTAAATTGCCAACAGCAACAAACCCTCTGATTTTGCTGCATGAATATATGTGAGGATACATGTATAAGTAAACCAAGTAAAATGAATTAAATAGGGAGTTTTAGAACGTTTTGGCTTGAAATGGCAAGTGTAGAAAACTTGAAACATCCACTGAAAATAAACCAGCCTCTCCTCTTCTGAAGTTAATTAACATGTCAGCAATGGCAATTAATCAATCATACATTAATCCCTTCCTGATTAAAGGGAGCTTTCCTTAATTATTGTGCTGGCCAAAAATAGAGAGTGATTTTCTGTTGGCTGCCCATCAGTGTTCCACTCAATATCTGAATATTTGGGAGCACTCATTACACACTCTTTTGCTGCTAAGCCATTAGAAAATAGCTTTTTACTGGTTTCCTACTTGTCTACAATTCACCTACCCCACTAATGATGCTTCTGCCTCCTCTCACGTATTTTGGTGGTTATTGGGAGAAACAAAGCAAGTTGTCTCTCTCTTTTCTGCTGTGCCACTAAAAGCTCCTCCATCCTGTCCCCCAGGAGGGAGCTCCACGTGAAGCCCCACTGGCACCCATCCCACCACTATCCGCTTTCCCGTTTTACTGAAGGAGGTTTGGACAGAAAATTAATTGGCTTTAAAGCTGCAAAATCTGATCAGCGAAGCTCAGCTGGTAACTACGTTTTCTTTAAGCTTCTCCCCTCCTTGTTTAAGCCCCAGTGCCTGTAAATTAACACGAACGTCTAAGATTACAGATCAGTAACCCAATAGAAATGGATTTTTTTTTTTTAAACCTGGGAACAGCCTAGACAAAGTTCGGACCCTCTTGAAGTCAGGGGGATTTTGGCACTGAGTCTTTTGCAGCTCTGAGCTTGCTGTGAATACCTCCACAGGCTGGAAAATGTAAGTGATTAAAAAACTCGGTTCTTCTGATTGCTCTTCTATTTAAAAGCTGAAAATGGGAAATAACAGATAATGCAGAGAGAGTTCAGATAGTCAGTGATGAGAAAAGGCTGGTTGTGACTGTTTACTGAAAATGAAACTGCCTTTTAGCACAGAGGTGGGAATGGGGGGGTCAGAATAGAAAAAGAGCAGGTCATAGATGTGTTTAAGGCTGTGTAGAACTAATCAGAATGCAGCTTTGCTAATCACAGGATCTTTGTGCTTCCTCTCTGAATTGGCTCGGAAACCCTGATGACTGGGGTGGCACTGGAAGAGAGCAGAGTGGGAGGGGGTTTGGCATCATCGGCGGGGGGGGACAGCCAGAAAAAACAGTCAGTGCAGCTCCCAGCCTGGAGAGGGTCTGAAGGGAGCTTCTTAACTATGACTGGGGGAACAATAAATTAAAAAAAAATAAAAATAATCCTTGATCAGAAAGCTGACTTGCTGTGGGAAAATAACAGATGGGCACAGCTCGGTGTAAAGCAATTGGCACCATCCTGTATGATATTATGTAAAATAAGAGCAATCAGGAAGTAGGGGCTACTTAAGTCAATGAATACTCTTTTTTTTTTTCTGATAGGTCAGCTTATCCTATAGAGATCTGCTTCCAGCCTTGCTTATTCCACATTAACCTGAATGGTTTAGAAGAAGGTCATTAGAGAATACAGTTAATTTTTCAAACAGCAGCAAACTAGAAGTCATTGAAAATTCACTGTAATCTCAATTAGACAAAGGGTCGAGCTGAAATCTAAATAAAATTTAAAACGGACAAGGGGTGTCATACATGTTTCTTACAAACCAGAAAAATAGCTAGAGTTTGTTTGGTGGTGTTGGGTGGTGAAACACCAGCTGAAATGTGTTTGGTACAGCACAGCAAGTAAGACAAGGAAACATAGTTGTTGTCCTTCTCTCTGTGGTAGTTTGGTCTTACTTAAAAGAAAGTGGGAACCAAAAGAAATGAAGAGTTAAGGAAAAGTGATCGGTGAGGAAAGGCTGAAGCAGCTGGGTTTGTTTAGGGCAGTTGGGTTTGTTTAGGAAAGCACAGCTGAGGGGAGGGCACGGTCAGAGGTGGGGTACAAAAAGCACCTGGTGCTGCCAGGTGTTCCCCGGATCGTGCAGAAAGGACAGGAAGAAATGAGCTTAATTTGCAGCAGAAGATTTAGGATGAGTATTAATCTGCCTGTGCAGTGGGGTCCTTGGAGAGCCGTGCGTGCCGCCCCGCTCCCTCTCAGGGCGCAGGGCAGCTTCAAAGAGCTGCTTAATAGCACGAAACAAAGGTTTCATCTCGGCGCATTTGCAGAGCGCTGGCAGCTTCCTCCCCGCATCCCGGAGGAAGGCTCTGTCCTAGGTCCGGCTTAGCTCGGAACAGCAGGGCACAGCCTGGTCCTTCCCTGTCGGATTCGACGGGCTAATCTGGCGCGGCAGCCAACATTCCTAAAGCCTCGAGATTCACTGAGCTGCGAAATGCTTACTCAGGTCTCGCAGCAAAACAAGACGGGTTTTTTTTCTAACGTGCG
Organism: Manacus vitellinus; assembly: GCF_001715985.3. Lineage (NCBI taxonomy): Eukaryota > Metazoa > Chordata > Aves > Passeriformes > Pipridae > Manacus > Manacus vitellinus. The sequence continues at coordinate 5,588,999 of NW_021940545.1, forward strand.
AACGACAAGGCAAGGCGACAGGAGACCCCGAGAGAAGCGCCCTAAAATCCCGGCTGCCCGGATCCGTCGCTACATCTCCCCTTTCTTTCCCGCTCCCCAGGTACAACAGGCACGTAGCGCTAGAGCGTTTTCGCACCGGCGGCACCGCCCCGCCAGCTCCCCGCTCACCTGGCCCAGGTGCGGCCGCCACGGGGCCCGGGGCGCATCAGGACTGGCGGCAGGTCCCGGCCGGGGCCGCGGAGCGGAGCGTGGGCAGCGGGATGGCTCAAGGAATCCTTGGCAGCCCTGCCGGGACACAGCGGGCCGGCTCTTATTGTGAAAGGATGATGTCAGGCAGCTCGCTCATCTCCCGGCACATCTCCGCTCCCGCTCACCGCCCTGGCACCGCTACCTCCGCTCCACCGCCTCGCCTCCCAGCCGATGCCTCCTGCCCGGCGGAATATGTTAGCCCAAATCCTTCTGCCCGCCGTCAGCCTCCTGCTTGCGCATTTGCAGTATTTCCTCTGCTGTTTGATGCAATTCATTCCAGGTAAAAACCGCAATAAACAACCGAACCCTTCTGTCCCTGTCGCGTTGGGAGGAGGGTTTGCTGCTGCTGCTGCTGCTGCTGCTGGCACGGGTGGGTAGAGCCATCTCACCTCCATCGATCAGAAATTCGGAGCTGAGCGACCCGAAGGGCTCTGTTAGATGCTAGAAATTCTCTGTGATTTATCGAATAGATAAACGGAGGGGCGAGGATTACAGCAGACACGGATGGTTTAGAGCTGGAAGAGCGGTGCCCAGCAGATTCCCTGAGCACGGGAGGCAGCTCTGAGTGGGCTGCGAGGGGGTGGTTTGGAGCCAGGACCATTGGTGGAGCTTCCATCTGAACCTACAAGATGGAAATTGCCCCAAGGGATCTTGCATCACAACCAAACCCGGCAATTTGTGTTATCGCTGCACTGCCTGAATTGTTTTTTGTTTGGGTTTTTTTTCGTTGATTTTGTTTGTTTTGGGTCTTGTCAGTTTGCTTTGGGATTTTTCTTTGGTGTTTTTTGTTTTGTTTTTGCTTTGTTCTCTTTTGTTTTGGTCTGAGACCTGCTTCCACACAATGGGAACCAGTAAAGATCACAACTTAATTCACCAAAATTTCTGGGGTTAGGTGGTGGTGGTGGTGGTGTTTTCCTGCCCTTTAAATTCAAAGCATTGCTTCTGGGGTATCCAAAGATCTGAAAAGTTCTCCGATGTGCCACCAGAACACCCCAAAGTGTAAGATCCATTTCTATTGATGCCTTTGGGAAAGGAGCAGGTATTTCCCGTGTACCAACACTTCCCTCCCTGGGCCGGGCTTTTCTCTGCTCCTTTCCTCCATTTCTTTCCCCCCGTGTTTCCTGTCACTTGTTTTGTGTTCCTCTCTGCTTCCTTGGCTGGTAGCGAGGCAGTGGGTGGCCGAGCCCCTGACCATGGGGAACCGAGCAGCCAGACAGGACAAGGAGCCCAGCACGGGGACCTCCCGGCGCCCACCAGGCAAGTGCAACCCCCCCAGTGCAGAAACCAGCGTGGGACACTCAGCTGAGCTGGGGAAGGGCAGAGAGGGAGGGCTGGAGCCACAAATCCACAGGACAGCAACTTCACTTCGGGCTGGGTTGATGGGGAAAATCGTTTTGCTTCCCGTGCTGTGCCAGCCTGTGTTTTGTAGGGAATGTGATGCCGGCCGTGGCTTGTGCCAGAGGATTCTCCTGCATGAAAATGATTCTCAGGGAAAGCAGAATTTTTTTGCTTCACCCTCCCTGCTTGAAGAATACCCTGAGCACTATATTTACCAAAGTGTGCCCCTTAATGCCCAGAACCACAGAACAGGGAGCTGGAAGGGCCGAGCAATGAAACTGTGCAGTTGCAGGTGGAGACAAAGTGGAGGTGTCTCTGTGCCCTGGAGTTGAATCCGTAGGTTAAAATCAAGGTGGATTTGCTCCCTGAGACGTGATTCCAGTCTTCCAGTTGGCAAATGGCTTCTGTGTTTCCTCCGTCCTCCATCAGAAAAAATTCTGATTTTTTCCAGAAAATCAGGAAAGATTTTTCTGATTCGCCCACTGTTGTTTAAGTACAATTTAATGTCTGATCCACTGCGACAAACAAAGCAGCTGGGGTGGTTTCTTCTCTAGAGAAACTTTTTCAAGAGCCCCGTCCTTCATCCCACTTTTTCTGGATGTAACTCAGTGTTGGGATGTCAGTTTGCTGTGAGCAGAAGCAGCACCCGAAGAACTGCCAGGTTGGGATAACTCTGGAATAATTGCTTGCAATGTTTAGAAAAGAATTGAGGAAAATGTACAGCTCCCTATTTGGCTCTGCTGTGCCAAAGGAAGTTCAGCTTTAAGCTTATTTTTAAACCATTAAGGTAGGATGGAGACTGCAGTTAAAAAAACCCCAAGATTTCTGAGAGGGCAGGTTGTGATATCGTGCTGATTTTTAGTTTTAAAGCTTATTTTTAAATGCTTGAGGTGTTTTTAAATGCTTGCGGTAGGATGGGAACTGTAGTCAAGAAATGACATTTCTGAGAGGGCAGGTTGTGATACTGTGCTGATTTTCACTTGTTGTGTTCAGTGAGCCCCACTGGGACTGTAGAGCTTTTATTGTGTATTAAAGTTCTGCCAGCTTGAAGTGTAGCCAGAATGGAAGCCATAGATAGTTTTAATTACGTGTTGTGTAACATTGCAAAGAGGCCGTCTTCTGTCTTTTGCAGAGATTGATCCCTTCTTGGGTAGCTGGAAGTTACAATCAGTTATGATTTATGACTGAATTTTTATCTGAAGGTGATACACCTTTTTTGCAATTGTTCAGGAAAATTGCATTAAAGTAGGAATTATTTGTGTTCTGTATGCTCAGTGCATCCAGATTGGGTGCAATGAAATGAAATAGATTTTTGGTTTCTTATTCAGATTAATTTTTTTAATAAGAAGCGCAGGATTAATTTTTTTAAATCCTTGTACCCTCCCTTCCTCCTGGCTCTTCAGAATTATCCTGTGATAACTTGTAATGTTTCTGAAAACTCGTGTGTTGCCTCATCTGGATCTCTGATTACAACTTGCATGCAATTCTCTCAGGATCTGGAGCTCGTTTGAGTGGTTTCTAGAAGGAAAAATAATCCATTCTCTTGCTGTGCTTCTTTCTGAGTCTCTGGTCTGATAGGACGGGGTGTTCACTTCCATATTCTTGTATATAGTCCATTCTTTTGTAGACATTGTCTTGGAATGAATTCTGAGATGAATTCAAACTAGAGCAGCTTTCAAGAAGATAATAAGCACATGAAGGGTTATCACAGGACAAGGGAAACAAAAAACTTGGCTTACTTAGGTTAGGAAGTGATGCCATTCTTCACTCTAAATACAACCCCTGGCAAACACAAACCACCAAAGCTCTACCAGAAAAGCGAGGGGGATGAGCTGTCCCATGAATAAAGTCCTTTTGTAAATTGAAAGCATTTTTCTAATCAACTGGACAATGAGCAGTTATCCAAAGGGGGAATAAGTGCCAGAAAACATAGTCCTTTTTAAGGTAGAGTTCATATATATGAATTTGTGGGACAGCAGTTGGGAGGGGATGACTCAGGAGGTCTTTTTCCAGGTCTTTTTCCTGTGAAGTACCTTTCCAAAATTCCCATTTACAGTGCATGTCCAGACAGTTTGGATGTGGTGCCATCCTCAGTCATGCCATCTTTGTTCCTGCTTGGATGCAAAATGTCTCTTTAGGGACATGTTGTTCTCATTTTTTAATCCGTGTTTGGCATCTTTGCAAGCTGCAGCTCAGCAAACTAAGGCTGCATTTCTGCAAATTCTGATGGCAGTCACTCAACCTGCCAGGGGTTGGTTGACATGAAAATCTTCTACTTCTGTGTAAGAAAATATTCTGTGACACCAGTGTTGGGATCAGATTGAGTGCTTGATAAAGGATTTAATCAGAGCTTAATTGAATTTCACGAGGGGGAGGATGGATGAGGTTGGAGGTTAATTGCTTTTGCTACACAGGCTGAATTCTTACTTTTTTAATCTTTTTCCATCTGTTTTCTTATCTCTTTTCTGATCTCTGTTTTAAAAATCTTAATTACCTCTTATAATATATTACATTATTATTGTATTAGAGAGCTATAGAGGGATTTGGGTATTGGCAAATTGAAGAAGTACCTTGAAGGAATCTGGCAGTTTGCCTTCCTGCAGGCCTAACCCCCACCCTGTTCATAGCTGTTCTAAAGAAGCAAGCTCAGAAAAATGCTGTGTGTCAGCTGGGCTCTTTTGCAGATTATTCTGTCTGAAACAGCAAGGTGGAGATGGGAGCAAATTCTGAAAATCCAGGTACTGAGAGCTGCATAAAAAGCCAGGAGACAGAGGAGCTAACTAAAAGAAAAATGAAGCTTTTATTGGAATAAAAGGGAGAGATATAACTCCAAGGACTGTTTTCTTCTTCCCAATATCCTGTGCCATGATGAACCTCACCAGGGTTACTGAGCCACTGTTTTGGCTGTGCTGGCTCAGCTTTCTGAGCCTCTTGGCCCTCCCCAGACCCCACAGCTGGTCAGGTTAAATGCCAAAAACATATTGCCTTCTTCCTGACTGCTGCACGGGTGACAACAAAGAAACAGGAGCAGAAGTTTCATCTCCATTTCACTGCTGGTCACTGGAAATTGGGAGGATCATCTGAGCAGACGTTCAGCAGATGTTTGGGGCACGATTTCTACGTAGCAGAAGTTCAGGTTTTCCTTCTTTCTCCTCTGCTGGGAAGCCCAGACTTTTGGTGCTTTGGAGATTTTTACCTCTGTGTGGTGTGTCCTTTTGCAAACTAACCAGACAAGGGATTCCAAACATTATCTCATATGGAGATAAGTGAAGACTCCTGGGGTTTGGTTCTTATCCTTGCTAAAGCTGTGAGTAAAAGCCAAGTCCAGGGCAATTTGTTTGTTTGTTTTGAATCAATTCACTCTTTTAGCTTCTGAAAACTCCTTTTCCCTTCAGGTATCCAAATAATTACTTCTGGATTTCCCCGAGTCAACAAATCATGCAATTGTCTGGCTATTGTTGGAAAATCTTCTATCTGAGCCCTACAAAATCCTACTAGTCCTAAAAATTGATGGAATTCTTCCTTCATTTTTGATAGAGGGATTTCCAAGATTCCCTTAGCCCTTTCTGGATCTATACATCATGACCCATGCTTTAAAATAGGTCCTAAATACTTAACTTCAGTCTCTACCATTTGAGCTTTGTTTTCACAGGCTCTCAATCCTTTTTTGGCTAAAAAATTAAGCAGGTTCTCAGTGGAGTCTTCTACTGGTTCTCTGTCCTTCCCTGAGATAAGTTAATCATCCCCATCCTGAAAGAACCTTGTGGAGGTAATGAGAACTCATTTAAAAGTTTTTGTGAGGTTTGTGCAAATCAAACAAGGGATTCAGTGTATCCCTGTGGCAACAGTCCAAGGAAATTGTTGCTTAATTACTTTCCCTCCTTCTTGTTCCCACTCAAAGGCAGAGGGTGGTTTTCTAATGTCAGTAATTGGACAACTCCAAAATGCATCCTTTCAGTGCAGTACAGAATAAGAACAGTGAGAAGAGGGAATTTGATTCAGAAAAGTAGGAGGATCAGGAGCTGTAGGGTGTCTAGGCTTAACTATTTCATTAATTATTCTTAAATCTTGAACCATCTGAGGGAAAACAAGAACTGTCACCCTTTTTGCCACATCCCCTGTCTGGCTTTTTGCCCCTTCTTGGGCACTGACCTTTTGCCACCCTTGGGCATTTTCTTTTTGCTTCCAACTGTGACTGTGCTACAACCTTTGCAAGAACACCCACTTACTCCTTACAGTTTCAGAGGCTGACAGGTAAAGTGTGCAGGGCTCCACTTAGTCACCTGGGCTGAAGAGTGTAGGCTGGAAGCAGCAGTGGTGAAAGTGGGTGGTGAAACCAGAACTAACTGCTGTTGCAAGGTCAGTAAATGGTCTGGAATTCCTACAGTAAATGGTCTGGAATTCCTGCAGTGAGTGGTGGTGCCTGTACTAGAGCTGGTCAGGCTTGGGTTTGTGTGTGCCACACTGTCCTTTGGGTCAGGACTCCACTTAGAGCTCGGTGTCATCAGTTCAAGGTTAGTTCAGTGCTCTTAGGGGCAGGGGCAAAGCAGCTCCAGTGCCCTGTGGACAGGGAGCCTTGGCAGGAAAGGCAACAGGTAAATCCACCTCTGCAGCTAAATGGATTGCTCAAACAATCCTTGTGTTGATGAGGCTTTGCAAACCAGGCTGTTGGAGCCAATGACTGACATCACTGTGAGTTCACAGCATTCCAATCAGTTCATGCTTTCCTGGTGCTTTTGTCCTGGAGCTGTGACCAACCAGGGGGTTATTGCAGTCACACAAGAGGCTCCATCAGAAATTATCCCTTTCTGCTACTGCTTATTTACTTACCAAATATAACTGCTAAATCTCGTTTGTCCTGTCCTGTAAATGTCCTTCAGCTCAGTTGCATTTGTGTTCTTCCTGATTGCCATTTTTGGGGAGGGATTGCGATTATTTTTCTGTTTTCCTTTTTTTTTTTTGTTTTTCCCTTTTCTTTCAGTTATTTATGAAATCAGTTGCAAACAGAAGTTCCTGCAGTTAAAAGTTATCATCATATATTTTATTACCTCCTTTGGGCTGCAGAACTGGTGTCTCTCTCATGGGTTAACTACGGTGGAGTTAAATCCACTGGGTTTTGAGCTCCCTGGGGATGTGTGGGGTTACTGTGGGAACACAGCTTCACCCTGAGCATCCACTCCAGCCTGGCTGCTGAATGTTGTTCTAGACATCCAAACTCAACCTCTAGCAATTGTCACCTTATTATTACGGGGAAAATCCTAATTTCCTTCTTCTTTGTTTTCCCCGCTTTTGTTGCAGGTTTAAAGAATTACCTTCCCAGCCCACCCAAAGAGCAAATCCTCTGCCACAGACCCAGGGGGCTGCAATGCATCTCCCCCTTAGTGCAGAGCATGGAGGAGACCCCCGAGCCCATCCCAGTCAAGGTCAAAGGGCAAATTCCCAAATGGATCAATGGCAACCTTCTGAGGACCGGGCCCGGCAAGTTCGAGTTTGGCAATGACAGGTGAGTCTCCAGTGAGTCCTCTGCCACTGGCAAGAGTCCATCCCTGAAATCCAGGGCAGGGAGTTGGTTGCACTAAACTCTGTGTGTTGCTTTAGAAACAAATATTAAAATAGTTCAAGAAGGCAACTACTGCCCTTGCCATTCTAAGTGACAGCCAAAGTGACAAACAAGCCCTTCCTCCAGCAGAGCTGATGGCAGCAACTGGCCAAAGCTGATCATCTTATCACATGCCCAGAGACCAGCAGGTTTTCTGAGAGTCTCACAGATTTCCTGTTTTAGAGAGAATAACATCCTTCGAGGAGCTGAGAGCTAAAGGCTCCTCCTTGTGCCCTTGGGCTTTCAGCAGTGATTTCTATTGGACATTCTATTCCCTGTGCAGGAGTCTTTGCAGAGGGACTGGTTTGCCAGTACAGAGTATTTCCCCCCAAACTTACACACACCAATCTCAGACTTCATGTCCCACAGCTGCAAATACACTTGTTTTGTTTCACTCAGTTCAAATGTTTTCCCAAACAAAGCTGCACCCGGTTCAGTGTTTGTGGGATCTGGGCATTACCTTTTACAAATAATAAAAACCTAAAGGCAAGAGGGAACAGTAGATCAGAACTTCATGTAGTGCCTAATTCCAGTGCTCTTACTGACTTCTTACTCACCTCTTACTAACCTCTAATTTACGTGTTTTTTATCTCTTTTTGATCTCTTTTTAATATCTTTTTCTGCCTGTTTTCTTCTCTCTCATCCCTTTTTAAAATCTCTTTTTTTTTAATCCCTCATTCGTAACTCCTGGAAGCTTTAACCACTGGTTCGATGGCATGGCTCTGCTGCACCAGTTCCAGCTGAGGGCTGGCAGGGTGTCCTACAGGAGCAGGTTCCTGCAGAGCAGCTCCTACCTGACCAACAGGCAGCACAACCGCATCGTGCTCTCGGAATTCGGGACCTTGGCCATGCCAGACCCCTGCAAGAGCCTCTTCGGGCGCTTCATGTCACGCTTCGAGATGCCACGTAAGGGGGGCTCTGAGGAACAAGAAACTGCCTGGGGGAGCCTGTGGTTGGTTGTGAAGGGAGGGGTGAGGAAGCCTGGTGGGCTTACGCCGAGCCCGTGGTTTTCCTCAGCGTGTGCCCCACGGGAATAACGACAGCAAAAATGATGGAAGTGGGTGTCAGGCTGGGCTGGCACAGGCACACTCAGTTCAGTGTGCCACCCCAGGTCACCTGCTTCCAGTTTGTTGCAAGTTTCCAACAGAAATCTGCCTCCAAAGAACAGCCTGTGCAGTGCTGGTAATGAGCATTACAACCTGTGTTCTACCTGGGACACAGCTTTGCCCTTAAAACGCTTTGCCTTGCTAAGCTCGTAGGGTAAGTGGGCTAATCCTTCCCTTCCTAGACTAAGGTGCAGATTACATGGGTAGGGTGAGAGGTGGTATTGCCCAGGAGAGGAAGTTCCATTGCCTGTGGGATCCTATGTGTGTCAGGGAAGAAATTGGCTTAATGAAGCACAGGACTTCCTCCTGAAACCAGAACGGACCTGAAGTTTGCAACCTGCTGCTCGTGGTGTGACCATCTTCTGCTTCTTACCTCCCCTGAGGAGATGGACCCCATCCTGCCATGTCACCTGTTCTCCAGTGAAGCTCCCCAGCTCTCTCAATACAGTTCAGAACTGTCTACAGCCCCCTTTTCTTTCCCAAGCTCCAGCAGGTTGTTCCCACCCTCCCCTTGCCTGTTGGACTCTTCACACACTTAGAGGGAATTCCTCACTACAAGAAGGGCTGTCCTCTGGGTTTTTCCTCTCCCAGCCTCAGGCTGTGTGTTCACTACACACACAACATTCAACTGTGGGAACAGCTTTTCCCTCAGCTCTTCCCAGCCACCTGGTAGTGAGTCCCAGCTCCCCTTGGAGCAGCAGGAGCAGCTCTGGCTGTGTGTGTCTGCAGCTCTCCAAAGGCATCTCCCTGACTCAGTTTTAGAAAGAAAGGGAATAGGGAAGCAGAAGCATTCCTTGTCCCACACAAAGAGCATCCCTGCCTTCCCCTCAGCCCAGGTTGTAGCTTCAAGTCCTGCCTCTCGTTTCCAGTGCTGTAAATCAAACATGGCACTCTTCACGTGGCTTTTAGAGGAGGGGACTTTGGCTGGGGAGGAAAGGGACAAATAAGAATATGAACAAATAAGAGGTCAGGAGCTAAGGGCGTAGAGAAATAGGAAGATCACCTTGGCTTCACTGCAGTGATTTCTGTAAGGACTACTTCTTGTCCCTTTAACCCGAGTTCACCTGCACAGACAGTTCCCTGAGTGCCTTTGTAGATTAGTGAGGTATTTCTAATCAGCCACAGAGGAATTAATGTCATTGCAAATGGGTTTATTGTTTAAACATGTGTAACTTGAGATAATGTGACATGAGCTCGAGCAGAGCTGTGCCCAACCCCAGGATTTTGTTTCAGGACCCAGTGACAATGCCAATGTGAACTACGTGCTGTATAAAGGAGATTATTACATCAGCAGTGAGAACATCTTCATGTACAAGGTGGACCCAGAAACGCTTGAAACGAAGGAAAAGGTGTGGGCAGGTGGGATGAGGGAACTGTGGCACAGAACCCTTAGCTGGTGGTACAGAATCTGCTGCTGCTTCTAAGGGCAGCTGAGATTCCAAAAGGTTTTTTCTGGGCCACAGCCATGAGCATCTCCTCGTGCCTGAGGCCCTGAAAAATCTCCTCAGCAGCTCTCGGGGGTGAGATGCAGTCACTGCCCACTGTGGCAAGGAAGGGGAGACACAGATGCAGGTCTGGGCACAGCTCCACTCTTCCTGTGCTCTCACTGCATGTCTGGGCTTGTCTGCACCGACCCGTGTGTGAAGAGTAAAAGTGCACCCAGGAAAAAGGTCATCACTGATCTCAGACCTGCACTCCTCCCTGTCACTTCATCTCTCTTCCCTTTTTCTGCCTTTCACATCTGTTTAAACACTCCAGAACTGCCCTTCAAGGTCTTGGCTAAAACTCTCTTGCAAATGAGTTAATTCAATGTAAAGTCAACTCGAAGTTCAGCTGCCCCTTTATTTTCTCCCCTGATAGCAAATGAACAGAAAGTCATAGCAGTTTTCCTGTGTCCTGTGCATCATCTCCCAGGAGTGTGGCTGAGTTTGGCAGAACATGGCCTGTGACATGACAGCATCAGCTCTGTGTCCCCCTGGCTGCACCCTCCGAGGGGATTTAGGTGTTTAATTGTGAGAAGGATTCTGCCTTCCTAAATCAGGATTAACTCCTGTGCCTGTGTGTTAACCATGGACTGACTACCTGATACCACAAAACACCAGGCTCAGTGCACCCTGAGATCCTAAGGGAGGCATTCCAGGAGTCCCTCTCTCCCTCCAGGATCAGTAGTGAGTCATGAGGAAACTCAGTTTACACACTGAAATGGAGAGTTGGGTGATTCGTTTGATCTGGTTTGTAAACCAGAGTTGCAGCCATGGGAAGACACGTGGGGATTTTTAGGTTGAGTGTTCAGCTCTGTTGAACCATCTTTCCATTTAAAAAAAAAAAAAAAATCCCCTTTAGCTGCTTTTTTAAATGCAGACTGTTATTTTTGGGCTAAGTGAAGAAATGGAAGGGATGATTTCACATCTAAACTCTCCAATCTGAGATGGGACCTGGTTTTCTAAGCTCCTTGGTGATTTTTTGGGGCAGTGACTGTCTCTTCACACATGTCTGTCTGTGCTTATAGCATGGGGTCCCAGCTAAAATGCTTGCATGGGAACATTCCCACTGTGTCACTTGTGCCAACTGGAATGTTCGTGTCTCCCAAGGAATGGCTTGTGCTGTTAGTCCCATTTTACTGGCAGGACTAACACAGAGAGAAATATCATTAATTTTCAAGGGTTTCAGGAAGGCTACAGGCAAACTGAAGAGTTAAGTCCAGATCCCACATTATTAACAATGGATAAAGTCTCCTTTTCTTCCTCAGACTTCCATGGAAGCCTGTGGCTTTCTGCAGAGCATCAGGGAAGTTCTGCACTGACTGAAAATCCTTGGCATTTGCAGGTAGACTGGAGCCAGTTCATTGCAGTGAACGGGGCCACTGCTCATCCCCACTACGAGTCTGATGGGACAACCTACAACATGGGCAATTCCTATGGGAAACACGGTAAGCTGGGCCTGGCCAGGGGGCACAGGACACTCCTGGGTGCTGTTCCAAGGAGCAGTGGTGGAAGAAACATCTGAAGTTGCTGTTTCTCTTTGAGAAGCCAGACTGGTTCTGTTTTACAGCAATGGCCTCTCTCAGCGTTTAGTTTCAGATCCATCTGACTTTGGCCTGTGAGTGTCCAACAGATTCCCCTCTCCCAAGCTTTGCTGGGAAAAGGGAGAATGATTTGTGACTGGCTTTTGATGAGCACCACACGGGGTCATGCAGGAGAGAAGATGGGATTATGAGTCACCTGGCTACATTACAGCAAAGCTGAATTTTATGGGAGATTTTTCTTCTTCTCAAGACAATGAGCATCTAGTTGGGATCTAATTCCATTGACGTGGCTACCCAGGGCTGGCATTCACTGTTAGTTATGTGAAATCCTCCTTTTGCAGGTGCCTGAGGTCTCTGAAAGCAGCCACTGCCCTTTATTATGATTCCTCAGGCTGGTTTCAGTTCACTCCACAGTTTCCCAGTTTTGATCATTTTTCATTCATGCTGCTTTCATTTCCTTTTGCCCTGAGCAATATCCAGCTTTGTAGCACATGCTTTTTTTTCAGCTGGAGAGACCAAACTCTGGATTATTCAAACATGCCATTCTCTCCTGCCCACATGCTCAGATTTATTAACTGAGCATCACCAAGGCTCAGAGTTTTCATTTCCTTTGATACCCAAGCTATGAACTTGGTTTTGCTCTTGATCCTGCTATTATGGGATAACCTAAGGAATGCACTGCAGACAGTAAAATGAGCTGGCACTTTACCAGCCTGAGAAGATCCTTCTCCTTTCAATCTTTTCTTTTGTTTTGTTTTGCTAAATAATCCTCTGTAGATTGTTTCATTGACTTGATGACAGGCTGTTGATTTTCTGCTCAGTGAAGCTCTGACTGTGGTTTCCAGTGCTCTTGGGAAGTGGGAAGGACAGAGCCTGACTTTGGTTTTCTGCCTGTGAAGTCTCAGTGGTGCTGAACAGCCTTTCTCCCCTCCAGGGTCCAGCTATAACATCATCCGGGTCCCTCCACAGAGCTCAGGCTGCACTGACACATTGGAGGGAACAAAAGTGCTGTGCTCCATCCCTCCCATGGACAGGGCAAAACCATCCTACTATCACAGCTTTGGTGAGACAGTTTTCCATCTCAGATCTGGGGGTTTGGGCTGCTGGGGGGAGGCAGACAGGGCTGCCCACTGCCCCCTGCCCCTGGGGCGTTTTCCCATCTCATACCTGGGTGATGTCTCCTTCCTTCTCTTTTCAGGAATGACTGAAAACTACATCATTTTCATTGAGCAACCCCTCAAGCTGAATCTCTTCCAGATTGTCACTTCCAAGCTCCGTGGCCAAGCCATTTGTGACGGGATAAGCTGGGAGCCTCAGTGCAACACCTACTTCCACGTGGTGAATAAGCACACTGGGGAGGTGGGTGCATCTCTGGCCTCTGCAGCAGCTGCTCTGGAACCTTAGATCCCAAGAGGAGAGTGCCTGGCAGCAGCCACAGGGAGCTGGATGAATCAGTCCAGGAGCTACTGCAATATAGGCTTTAAAGCATGGGTGTAAATTCATTAGAAATGGGATTACTTCCTGCAGTTCCCTCTCTGTTGATTCACTTCTTTGCCAGCCCTGAAAGAACAGGCAGAAATAAGCAGCTTGGGGCTCCTGAGGCTGAAATGCAGGGGTATAAAAGGTCAGTTCCAGCCTGGGACAGATACTCTAGGGAGGCAGTCAGGACATCAAGGGGCCTGGCCTGATTTTGGCATTTCTTCATCTGTCTTTACCTAGTTACTGGCTTAAAGCAGCCCTTCTGTAGCAACACAAGGCAGATCCCAGGGAATGGGGGATGAAATGGGAGAGAGAGAGGGTGTCAAAGCCTTTGAGGGGTGGCTGGGAGCTTTAGAGAGGAGCCTGAGCCTCCCCTGTGTCCCTGCAGGTGCTGCCAGGGCAGTGGTACACGAAGCCCTTTGTCACCTTCCACCAAATTAATGCCTTTGAGGACTGTGGCTGTGTGGTGCTGGATCTGTGCTGCCAGGATGATGGCACCAGCCTGGCCTTGTACAAACTGCAGAACCTGAGGAGGGCTGGGGAGGCTCTGGACCAGGTGAGACCTCTGCCTCTGTTTCCCCAGGCTCTGGTGCTGGGCCAGTTCCTTTTCTGCAGCAAGGCTCAGGCTGGCGGAATGGAGAGCACCACGAGGCCAAGGATGTGACCTGGGGAAAGGACCCACAGCTGTAAAAAACTAAAATGGGGACCTAATGATCCGCTTAATTATCTCTTAGCAGATAATCTCCACGGAGTGTTCCCTTGAAAGGTTTAAAACTGGTGTGTGACACAGAGCTCCAGAGCCTGCCAGAATGTCCTCCTGCTTTAAAACCTTGCTTTTAATCATATTGGTTTTCCTTATCCCAGTGTAATAATATTTTTCCCCCGAGAAATTATGCAAGGCAAGCTTTTGCACGGCTTCAAAAGGGAAGAAGACACCCTGTTCTATAAAGGCATTGCTTCAGAGAAGTGGCATTGATGAGGAAAATCACAGAAACTCAAATGCCACGGAAGCCCCGGCGCTGTCACCTCACAACAGCACGTTCTAATAAATTGCTTATTTTATCCAACTCTGCCCCAGGCCCCATTTGAGGCCGTGTTGGAGGCATTATTTTGCATAGGTCACACGTGGGGAAGGCGGGGGTACTGTCAGTGTCTGGCACTGCAGATGTGTGGAGTGGAAACCCGCCGTGCCCTGCATGCCCAGGCAGGTCTGCACTTCCTCCTGCTGCGTTCTGAGCTGTCTAGAACCCAGTCAGATCTGACCTGAGAACACTACAGCTGTCTCCCTGCCAGCTCATTTCCTTCTGCTTGCCTTTGTTTGTTTGTTTTTTTCCAAGCCTGTTTTGAACACGAGTACAGCAGAAGGTTAATACGATCTCGTGCTTTGCAAACTGATCCCAGCTTTTGTCCCCCCTTCCCTGAGCACAGACCAGCCAGGATTGGATCTGGCTGAAGGTGTCCCTGTGTCAACATTAGGCTCGTGTTTCCAAAACCCACATTCTCTAACTGACAGGCACATAACCATTAAACTGTACACACACAGGGGAGTGCCAGTCATTTCAGAACAGAGCCTTAAGCTCACGGCTCCTCAGAAGCCCAAGGCATGACTGAGCATGAACCATGAACCATGCTGAAGTGCTTTTGCTTGCTCACTAAACCATAATTTATCTGGCAGGGTTCCTCAGCTGAGTTACTGGGGTTACATGAACCATAAAAGCTTTGAAAATAGGGTTTCAGGATTAACACATCTGATTAAAGTGAAGTTTCACGTTGAACTGGTGAGTTACGGATTGAAGTAACTGCAAACCACCAAAGCAGGGCCCTTGTCACCTGTTTTATTTAGAAGGCTTAATATATGGGAACATGCTGGGCTCTAAACTTGGCTTGGACAGAACTTTAGTGGCAATGGTGGAATCCTTCCTCTTGTGCAAGCCACTGGATGTCTGTCACACTGGGGCTGCTGGTTTGCTCTCCCCTTTGCTCCCCAAGTACATCCATCCTTCCCCTGGACTTCCAAACATGAATCCTTGTGTGCCTGAGAATGGAAGAGGGAAATCCTGCAGGATAACTTCAGGCACTGAACTGAGGTACAGCAGTCTCCTGCTTGCCTTACCATCTGGAGGAGAAGGAGACTTATCCAGAGAGTAATGGAGAGCAATGTAAGTGTTCTAACTAAATATAGTGCAGTGTGTGTCCCAGTTCTGAATTTGGAAGATAATGGAGGGATCTGCACACTCAACTCAGGATTAATTAATTAATTAATCCTGTGAAAGCAATGCTGACCCTTTCAATTGCTTGTCTTTTTGTTTTCTACTCTAATACTGGAAGGTGCAGAGAACTTCTTCCTATGATGTGTTTTACCTTACCAGAACTGGGTAAAACACACAGCAGAAAGAAGACAATGATTTTAGGGCTGGGAGGAGTGTCTCAAACTTCCAAATTGTGCCCCAAAAATGCATTTAGCCTGCAGTGTCTCTCCTCTCTCTCTCCATGCCCATGACTTGCTGTCTCTGTCACAGGTTTATGCCTCGCTCCCCCGAGCTTTCCCTCGCCGCTTTGTGCTCCCTCTGCACGTGGATCCAGACACACCCGTGGGCAAAAACCTGAACCCACTGCCTTATACCCTGGCAAGGGCTGTGAAAGATGCAGATGGAAAGGTGTGTATTGAAGACCCACAGAACTGTGGGAAGATTGCCTGCAACAGTTGTCATCCCGTGCCATTGTCTTCCCAGATCTTTTTTCTTCCCCCTTCCCAGAACATTTCTCCCCCACAATTGGTGGTGGGACCAGTCAGGTCTTCTGCCCTGTCAGAGCTAAACCAACACCTGTGTAATGCATGTTTCTTCTAGGTCTGGTGCACACATGAAAATCTCCACCCCGAGGGCTTTGAAAAGGTCGGGGGTTTGGAGTTCCCCCACATCAACTACTCCCACTCCAACGGGAGGAGGTACCGGTACTTCTACGGCTGTGGATTCGGGCATTTGGTCGGAGATTCCTTGATCAAGGTTGATGTGGAGACCAAGAATTTCAAGGTGATTTGGAGTCAGATTAACCTTTTTCAGTTTCACTGAACTGGCTTTGAAAATACGTCATTTACCAGGGGCTTTGGGGGTCTTTGTCCCGGTGGGTCTGGGATGAGATTCCTGATTTCATCTCTCACCCTGTGAATGTGACACACTTACCCAATAGGAGAGGATGGCACCATCATACTGCTGGGATCCAAAGGATTCATTCAAAGGTTGAACTCTTAAGTTTCTTGGAGCACAGAGTGTGCCTGGGTATCTTTGTGGGGAGCACTCTAACTTGCAGCTCTGCTAACTGTAGCAGACAAGTATTAATGAAATGAAGCTCATCCATATGTCCCTGTGCTTGCTAGATTTGGCAGGAGGATGGATCCTACCCATCAGAGCCTGTGTTTGTGCCAGTGCCTAATGCCACAGCAGAGGACAGTGGAGTCATCTTGTCTGTTGTGGTCTCCCCCACTGAGGTAACTTACTGTTGGTAGTTTGTCAAAGTCACAAAGCATTAGTTAACTTTTTGAAGCACAGAACCCAGCTGGAGGCTCCCTGGCAGATAGTTCCTTGCTCCCCAGGAGTGTTCCTTGCAATGTCAGTGCTTCTTGAGTGGCTCCTGTGACTGCCAGTGCTCCTGGCCAGCTGTCTGACAGGCTTGAGCTGTGTGGCCTGGCTGAACATTTGGGCTCCCTTGTGTGCAACAAGGTTCAGCCTGGCCATTCATTCTGGCTTTCTTTTCCTCCTGCAGAACCAAAGTGCTTTCCTGCTTGTCCTGGATGCAGAGACCTTCAGAGAGGTGGGGCGAGCAGAGGTCCCAGTGCAAATGCCTTATGGGTTCCATGGCATCTTCACTGCCCACTGACCACACACCTCGTCACTCCTGGCACTCAGGGCCGAGCCAGGCTCAGAAAGAAACCTCTGCTGCTTTTACCTCCCACTTCTGCATTATGTCGGGGATGAGGGAACTGCTTTTTCTCTACCATAACCTCTGAGTTACTCCTGTGTTCCTAACAATACCCAGCCAAGGGGATGAGGGAGGCAGAAGCCCCTTCATTCAGCAGCCCCACTGCTTTATCTTGATTTTTTTACTGTTTTGATAGACCAGCTAGCAGCAGTTCACAAAGGTTGCCATGCTGAGGCTTGCAAGGGAGAAAATGGCAATCTTCCTTGGCAGCAGTGTGCTCTGAAGGGGAGAGAACATTGGTGCTCGGGGCAGTGACTTTGGCTGAGGGCAGGGGAGAGGAGTAAAACCAACCTGCACCACATGGGCCCAATGAAGGGGTGTAATTCCACCCCCACTGCATACAGGTTGCCTTCAGTGGACTCCAGGAGGTAGATGCAGGTGCTCACAGCAGCTGTACTTGTGCTTTTCTCTCTACACTGGCAGTGCCCTCAAATAAAACCTGATGAAGTCTCTTCCTCCCTTTCCCTGCCCTCACATGGTCACATCCATGACACATCTCCACCCCACTCCTGCTTAAACAGCAGAGCTGGATGGCTCTGATGGCTCAGGATTCCTGCCCTCCTCCCAGTTCAACCAGTATGAAACACCAGTATGAAACATGTAGAACTCCCCTGTGGCCTTGGTATCCCTGTGGTCGTAAGTAGAGCAGATCAAATCCCAGCTCTCATCCAGGCTCCTCCAGCTGTTGGAGGTGGGTCAGTGTGCCAGGGGAAGCCCTGTCTGTAAGTACCCTGTGAAGAGGGAAGGCTTCAGGGGACTGGATTCCCCTCCTGGATTAAATACTTTTTATATTTCTTCGCTGTGAGAAGCCCAGAGAATGAATGATTCGAACCATTTTCCTCGAGCAAAATATGAGCTCTTGTGCTCCAGGGGCTTCATCTCTTCAGACCGTTCTTCACCTTCCTAACAGGTCTTGGGAAAAGGCAAGGGAAAGGAAAAGGGTTGTGCCCCAGGGCTGCTGTCCTGGGAGAGGCAGAGGGAGGCTCAGGCCAGAGCTGGTCAAAGCCACTAGATGGCAAACACCTCCCGTGCTGGTGCTCCAGCCCTGTCACTTCCATGTCACCAGTGGGACCGCCCCGCTGTATCCCGTCACCCAGGGGCAGGGAACAGCCCCCAGCGAGGCCACATGCCCAGCCCTGGCAGCAGAACGGTGCTAAGGAGGCGTTTCACGGAGCTCAGGCACCACCGCTGCTCCTTTCAAACTCTTCTGTTTTTTCTTGGTGAGGAAGGAAGCGGAAAGGAGGCGTCAGAGCTTCACGAACAACCCTGTGCTAAGTGCAACCAGCCAGAGCTGGCACAGGTTGCCCAGGGAGGCTGTGGATGCCCCATCCCTGGCAGTGTCCAAGGCCGGGTTGGGCGGAGCCTTGAGCAACCTGGACGAAGTTTAATCTCCATTCCAACGCGTTAACATCCCAGGATTCTTTGTATCACCGCACCGCGGGCTGCGGGCGGGCACCGAGGGGCAGAGATCGAGGGGCAGAAATCGAGGGGCAGAGCGGGGGCCGAGCCCTGCGCGCGTCCCCGGGACTCGAAGC